>NC_091850.1:56972013-57288124 GCF_037783145.1 Equus przewalskii | reverse complement strand
GGCAGAGCCGTCAGCTCCCTTTGTTCCTGGTTTGAGGCGAGGGCACTTCCCGGGAAGAAGGCCTCGCTGCCCGTGCCTGGACTGCAGTCAGACGCCTCACTCGCTCAGGCCCCTGGATGCCCCATGTCTACTCCCTGCTCGACAGAGGCTCCCCGAAGACAGTCCAACACATGGCCCTCCAAGGACAGGGAGCTCGACAGGCGTCAAGAGCTCTGAGGTCCCCAGCGATGCTGCGACGGGCCTGCCTCCACCACGGCACACACACACCTCCACCACGGCACACGGCTCCACCACGGCACACACACGCCTCCACCATGGCACACGGATCCACCACGGCACACACACGCCTCCACCATGGCACACGGCTCCACCACGGCACACACATGCCTCCACCACGGCACACGGCTCCACCACGGCACACGGCTCCACCACGGCACACACACGCCTCCACCACGGCACACGCCTCCACCACAGCACACGGCTCCACCACGGCACACAGCTCCACGATGGAGGGCGGCTCCAGGTCAGGCTGCCTGAGGAGCACAGACCCACCCCTGCCCCTGAAGGTGCCGGCCGGCCCTGGGAAGCTGTGGAGCCGGAGGACCTTGTTCCCAGAGGCAGACGATCCGTCTCGTTTAACTTTAACTTCCTGCAGCTCGGCACGGGGGCCCAGCACCACGGATTTAGGCTGGAGACAGCTAAACACGGCCTGTGAGCTCCACAGGCGGCCGGGCTGGAAGACGGTTGCTCCACTCAGCTTGAGGGCTGCCTGCTGGCACCTCTCTCGCGATGGCAGTGGTCAGGGGCCAGGCCTCCCCAGGGTCAGAGCCTCCAGAAAGGCCGGCCTCGTCCTGCTCCTCTCCCGGGAGCAGACACAACTGCGCCACGGCAGGTCTGCTGGAGAGACCCTACCCGGTCCTGCGTTGTCCACGGGCTGCGAGCAGAATTCAGGATCGCAATGGCACACAACCCGTTTAGCAACACACCAGCACCTGGTGTGGAGGGCTCTCCACTCCGTGGCAATAGATCTATTTTCCCAATTACATTCAGCTCATTAACACTAAAACTAACCTTCAGAGCTTGAGAAAACCAGACTAGGAGGGGAAAGCTCACAGGAGGTGCCACTCTCACGGCCAGCCTGGGGGTCAGGTGCCCAGAGGGCAGGTGGGTGTCCTGGGGGAGGGTGAGCATAGAGATGAATCTCCTCTGTCTTGGCCCTGCCCCAGCTGGAGGACGCTGCAGGGTTGGGAAGAGAGTCCCAGAGCACGGGGCTGGGGTGGCTTTCTGGACCCCGAGCTGGTGGTCAAGAGTGGAGTGGCTTCTCTGTTCTGGAGAAAGGATCCCAGGCTGTCCCTGGGCAGCCGGCCCCCTGTGCCCATCCTGACAGCCACTTCCTGGAGGCACCCCGGGAAAGCCAGACTGGCACCGGGCCAGAATGTGCTCCTCTCGGGCCCCAAAACACAGGGTGCGGGGGCCAGCCCAGGGCTGAGGGCTCCTCACCATCGGGACATTCTCCGGGTTGTCAAGTTAATGAGTAAAGGATCTTGATGACAGAGGCCGTAGTCTCAACATTGGGACTTTCTCAGAAGCCTAAAACTGCCTTCCTTCTCCAGTTTATCCCCAGAAAGATAGGCTGTATGGGCGAGGAGGTGCACGAGTGTGCTTGCACCTGCCAGGCACTGCACCTGATGACTGTCCGGAGGCCCCGTCCCCTGACCCCTGACCCTCACTCTGCTCACTAATTATATTCTAAATGGCATTCAGATGACCACCCCCCAAATCTTAGCATCACTGTCCTGGAGGCCACCAGCAAACTCAGCACCGTGAAACTGTGGAAGAAGGAACGGTAAACTGCGGCGGAGGTTTGAGGGGCACTTGCTTGGCGCCAACACTGAAGGCACGCAAGGCCCACTCCTCACAGGCCCAGCCAGCTCCACAAGGTGCCCCCTCGCTGAGGACTCAGTGGGAGGAAGGAGCACCCATCAGAATAAGGCCACAAGACCATTCCCAGCCCAAGGACGGGTGAGGACCAGGAGGCTGCAGGGCACAGGTGTGTGGGGTGGGCCAGCCAAGCCCTTCCCCTCCCCTGCATCAAAGGACCCTGGCCAGCCTCGCTAGGCAGTGAGCTCCTGGCTCCCCACCGTCCACATGGACACAGGTATCTGTAGCTGCTGTGTGGCTGTCTTGGTATTTTCGGTCTTATTCAACTACTGTTTGCTGACCTCTGTTCTGCGCTGGGCACCGTGCAGGGTGATCGCAGTTCACAGACACCCACCAGGCGCCTGTGAGGCCTTACCTGCATTCACTCTCCTGTGTAAGTCCACCCTCGCAGCCACACCTCGGGGAGATGCAGACACTGGCCACAGCCTGCTGAAGAGGCCGAGGCGTCAGAGGGGACAGCAGCTTCCCATGGACAGAACACCATGAGTTGTCCCAGATATAGTGACAGACCAGGCAGGAGCCAGGGTGCAAGAGGCCTGAGAACTGCAGACAGGCAGTGTAACGTGCTGGCCTCCAGGAGCCCAGAAGGGGTGGTGCCTGCTGGGGGACAGTGACCATCACTTCCCTCCTGCCTCCCATGCTGGGGACCCATGAGCTCCTCGCCCAGCCTCACTCCAGAAGTTCTGACTGAAGATGTCTGCAGCTGGCCCTAGGAGATTAGATGGGACTGAGTACCACTGGGCTCATCAGCTTCCCAACTGCTGATGAGGACTGGGGCCTGAGGCGCACCCACTCCAGGCTACATGGGCAGCAGGCCCCAAGTCTGTTCTCGGCTGAAGGAGCAGAATGAAGGTGTGGCTGCCTCAGGACACGGGACAGGCAGCAGTTCCACAAGTGAAGGTGTGGCTCTGACTCTCCGGCACATTCTGCTCGGTTATGGGTCACTGCTGCTGCGGGATGGGGATGACACCTGGCCTCCGCACTGGCCCTGATGAAGTGATGGACAGCAGTGGCCCCAGCACACCCGTGTTGAGCGCGCCCACTCCCAGGTCTGTTCCGGGGCCCCAGCCTCGGGTGCCTGGCGGCTTCTTCAGCTGGAAAGACCTCTCTGATCTCATGACACAGCTCTCAGTGGGCCAAGCCTGTGACAGGGATGGCTGAGGGGCAGCTTCAGCCTCTCACCCACCCCTTCCAAACTCTTCCCCAGCCTACTCCCCTGGGGACCCAGCTTCTCCCCCTGGGGTGGGGCCAGGGAGCCTCCCTCGTGACCCTGTGTCCAGGTGTGACAGCTGCCATGCCAATACTCCCTCAGAGGTGTGTGGAGGGTGACAATACCTCGATCCTTCACCAGACATCCCTGAGCACCCACCAGGGTCTGTCCTGGCCGTACATTTCACCCACTTCTCACGGACCCCTTGTGGGGGTGTTGGTGCTGTCCCAGAGCTAACAAGGCACCTCAGGCCCCCAGGGAGTGACAGAGCCAGGACTCAAGCCCGACCTGGCATCCACTGCCATGTGGGGAGTAGATCTTAGTGCCACAGATGGAAACCCTCAAACCCCACAGGAACCAGCACACAAGGGCAGTGCACACACAGGCACACGGGCACATGCAACCACACATGGACATACACATGCAAATGCACATACCCGTGGGCTTCCTCAGGCGCCCAGCCCCATGGGGTCCACGCCCAGCCAGTAGGCCGAGAGTGAACTGCCCAGAGAGCCCAGCACATGAGGGCCAAGTTCTAACAGAGAGCAGGTAAGTGGAGGCCGCAGACCTACGTCCACTGCCCCCCAACACCTGGAGCTGTGAATCCACGAAGAAACAGAGCAACAGAGCCGGTCCATGTTGTCCCAGAAGACCTAGGAATAGGCATTTCCAACTAGCCCATCTGCCTTTGCAAGAAACCCTCTCCCAGCTGAGAACTCAAAGCCAGTTGGACTTTGGCACAAAAGCTCTGCAGGTGGTGAATTCATCATCGACGCTTCTTGCTGCACCAGGAAGGGAAGAAACAGAGCCAGACTCCTCCACGCCCCGCTCCTTCCCTCCACGAGCCCCGAGCTGGCCCATCCCAGCCCCAAAGGCTGGAGGTCCCGGCTGGGCTGGCTCACAGGACATCCTCCTGAAGCTGACCCTCCATCTCCCTGCCAGGGCCACGTCTGTGCCTGAAGCAGAGGCTTCTGACCAGGGGGTCTGGGAGGCCACTTGGCTCAACACCCCCACCCACAAAGGCCACACTCACAGCCTGCCTCCAGTCTCCATCATCGGCCGTGACCACCCCCTGGGGACCCTCTGGGCTGGTGCCACCTGCCTGGCCCTTCCCTTCCTTTGTGGCCCATCTGGACGGCCCCTCAGAAGCCCCCTGAGAAGCCTGCACCCCGCCTGTCATCTGAGCCCCTGTGTCCAGCAAGCACAGGGCTCTCATCTCTCTGGCACTGATGAATGGACACTTGGGTTACAGATGTGGACTTGAGATGCAGCCAGCTCAAGGAAAGGCCAGTGTGGGGCCAGTGTGGGGCCAGAGCCCAGGCTCAGCTGGGGGGTCTTGCACGGCCTGGAAAGTGGCCAGCACAGTGCCCATCTGCACGGGTGCCACCTGGGGCTTTGTGGTGGGGACCCACAACCCTGGCCCGGTCATTGGTCAGCATGTGTAGATGTGACCCCTGCAGGTGGGTCAGGTGTGGCAGAGCTGGGGGTCAGGGTAGAGGCGGCACCATGCGCCCCCCATCCTGTGCTCTCCTGGGGTGCTGGAGGCACAGAGGCCAAAACAGAAGAGCCTGGCCAGGGCCTGTCAGTGTCTGACACCTCGTCTGACGTGCCTTCCTAGGGGGGTCCTTTCGCCTTTGAGGTGACCTTGGCCTCGGATCAGATCTGAGGGCACAGAAACACTGCTTCTCCGACTTGTTTATCCTGAACATGTTTATGGGAAGAACGTTATAAAATCAGAGGGATTGTGCCAACACCACATCCCACCCCAGGGCAGGCTCAGCTCATGGGGGATGGGTCTCAGCCGCCCTCATCTCTCTCTGAAGCCTCATCCTTCCCAGTGGGGTCACGTGCACCTCCACTCAGAAGACATGGCCCGCCTTCCCTGGGACACATGTGGCCCATCCCCTTGCTGGCCCCTCTGACCTCGCCCCCCACCCCTCCCCTGGCTGGCTTTCCCCCAGCTGCTCCTCCAACACACCTGCAAATGCCCACTGCAGGGCCTTTGCACTGGCTGTTCTGCCCTGAAGATGCTCTTCCCCTCACCCACAGCCTCCCCACCTACACTCTCCACCTTCTCTCATTCGTCATTCACTATAGCATGTAATGCATTTCCCTGGTTCCCCCACAGGAAGGCCACCCACTGTGGGAGGTTTGGGTCTGTTCTATGCATCTGCATCCTCATGGTCTATAGCAGGCCAGGCACAAGGCAGCACAAAGTTTGTTAAATGAAGAGTAAATTGGTGAGGGCAGTTCTGGCGCCCAGAGCTGTCACTGCTGAACAGCCAAGCATTTGGGGCTGATCAATAAAACAAAGCAAACTGCTTGAGCCCAAAAGAGTCATCGCCATGCTGGGGTGCTGACCTGCCCGGGCTGAGTTCCAGGCTCTGTCCCAGGAGGGTGCGTGACCCGGGACCGGCAGACTGTTCCGTCTCGTTCCAGAAGGCAGGACGGGGGGGTGAAGGGGGCTGCAGATCCCAGCTCGCAGGGCAGTGTGCTTTAGGCCAGCTTTGCATAGGCAAGGGGGGCACCTCCTGGGGACCCTCCCACCCAGGCGAGCTCTGTGGGACCATGGTGCTCTCCATCCTGAACCCTGCACGCCCTCAGGGCTCCGAGCTGAAGCCAGCTTGTCATGGCCCACCCACCTCGAGGGTGCTGTCCTCGGACATGCCGCTCGCAGGAGGCCACGTGGCAATTTGGGGAAATAATTCTGCTAAGGGCTTAGGGAGCCTCTCCCGGCCGGTACCCAGACGGTTGGAGAAAGCTTACAGACAGACGGGAAGCCAACGCTCACGGGCACGTTGCTTCCTGCGTCCATCCACACAGGCGTTCCCGCCCCCCGATCCACAGGCACCACTGGGTGGGCAGGATGCCAGGTGGTGGGCACACGGCAGGAATAAACAGCCACAACCCACCTTTGAGCGCTGACCTAGTTGAACCCCGAGAGCTCGGCGTGGAGGAGGGCGCCGGGGGCTGGGGTGCTGAGCTTGAGCTCGGAGGAAGTGGAGCAGGAGAGGTGCTGGGGGTGGGGTGGAGGCTGGGCTTCAGCTGGAGCCCAGGGAAGCTGCCACGCACTGCGCTGCCTCCCCGCTCCCTGTGCCCCACGGCTCCTGGGGCCTCTGCTCCCCACCAGCACCCCCGCACTGATGGTGTCCTTTCCCCTCCCCAAGTCCAATGGGCTCTGTGAGGGGAGGGGCTCCACAGGGACCTGGGCTCACCCAGAGCCCTCTCCCCCGCGCCGAGCAGAGAGAAGAGACAGAAGACAAGGACTGAGGACATGGAGAAGGGGCAGGAGATAAGTGAGTGAGGTCAGGAAGGAGGGCTGCAGGTCAGAGGGCCAGGTGGGGGGCCAGATGGGAGCAGAGGTGCAGGCTCCGGGTGGGCAGAGACCTGGGACTGCCGAGACCCTCATGTGAGCAAGGCCCCGGCTACCGAAGGTTTCCTGGTATAGGGGACAGAGAATCCCACTGTGCCCACCGTGGTCTGGCAGGAGACAACCTGCTCTAGCTCCAGTGCAGTGATGGGGTGGGGAAGTGGGTTCTGCTCAGACCAGACACTCTGAGACTGGTGCTTCAGATCTGGCACCCCAAGACCCAGCATCCATACACTCACTGCCCTAAGACCCAACACCCCAATGCTCATTGCTCCAAGACCCAGCACCCCAAGACCCAGCAACCCTACGTTCACTGCCCTAAGACCCAGCACCCCTATGCTCACTGCCCTAAGACCCGACAACCCAACGCTCATTGCTCCAAGACCCAGCAGCCCAAGACCCAGCACCCCTACGCTCACTGCCCTAAGACCTAACACCCCTATGCTCATTGCCACAAGACCCAGCACCCCTACGTTCATTGCCCCAAACCCAGCACCCCTATGCTCATTGCCCCAAGACCTGGCACCCCAAGACCTGGCACCCCTATGCTCATTGCCCCAAGACCCGGCACCCCTATGCTCATTGCCCCAAGACTTGGCATCCCAAGACCTGGCATCCCTATGCTCATTGCCCCAAGACCTGGAACCCCAAGATCAAGCACCCCTACGCTCATTGCCCCAAGACCCAGCACTCCTATGCTCATTGCCCCAAGACCCAGAACCCCTGCACTCATTGCCCCAAGACCCAGTACCCCAAGACCTAGCACCCCTACGCTCACTGCCCTAAGACCGAGCACCCCTATGCTCATTGCCTTAAGACCCAGCACCCCTACGCTCATTGCTCCAAGACCCAGCACCCCTATGTTGATTGCCCCAAGACCAGGCACCCCAAGACCCAGCACCCCTGTGTTCACTGCCCTAAGACCAAGCACCCCTACACTCACTGCCCTAAGACCCAGCACCCCACAACCCAGCACCCCTATGCTCACTGCCCCAAGACCTGGTATCCCAAGACCCAGTACCCTAAGACCCATTGCCTTGAGACCACACCCCCAATGCCTGCTGCCTGAGGCCCGACCCCTGAGAGTGTCCAGCACCTGGACTCGGAGCTGTGGGCGCCGTGGTTCCGGAGCAGCCTGTCCCAGTGCCCAGCAGGGCAGAGCCAGAGGAGCCCCTTCACAGAGAAGCTCCAAGAAAGTGCCCAGGCAGGGCAGGGGAGACCCCAGAGGGCCCTGAGCTTGGCTGGTCTGTCCATTTCTCTTGAGGCCATCCTCCGCCCACCCCTCAGTTGCACAGCTCCGGGTAAAAGTTGCTCTCAGAAGGGACTTGGCCTCGGACACTAGGGCACAATCACATGCGGGAGCCCTGACTTCAAACGCACTCCAAGCTTCAGACCTCGGCTCCTAGGGAGCACACGGCGAGGGGCCCCACACAGGTGCCAGGGAACACCCACCCCCACCCTAGCGGGGCAGAGTGGGACCAACGGCCCCTTCCTGGAAGGGTAAGAACTCAGCGTGCGGGACGGGGGCTGATGCGGCCATCAGGAGAGCCCAGAGACAGATCTCAGCAAACTTGAGTCACACAGCACTGGGCGAGCCCCGGAGGGGCGGGCTGTGCAGGTTCCTGGGGTCCAGACTCCCTGGAAGGCCTGGAGTCTGGCAGTAACTCTCTCTAGACTCTTACGGGAAGTTGGCCCCCTGGAAGGCTCCCGGGGGAGCCCCTCTACCGAGGCAGCAGGACTGGGCGCTATCAGCACTTCCCAACCTTTGCCCCTCTTCCTCAACACTTCCGGTCGATGCCTCAGCTCCAAACGCCCATGGATTGTTTTACAGCCGGTGGCTAATCCTCGCAGAGACAGTTCCTGAAAGGGAGACTTTACTCCTTCAGTGTGGAGCCCTCCCTAGAGACTCTTGGGGAGCCCTCGGTTCCAGGTCTTGGATGATGGATTCTTGGGTTCTGACTCCAGGCCCTCTGACTCCATCTGTCCTGCCAGGACTGGGGTCCCCTAGGGCCCAGGGACCCTCTACCCCGGGGAGGACTGGGGTCCACCGGGGACTCTTGCTCTCCTCGCCCTTCTAGGTCATCCTTGTCCTCCAGGTCCTCTCGTGTGTTCCTTTAAGGGGAGTAAGGAAATTGGATGGGAGCAGGGAGGAGAGCACGGTGGAGGGTGCCCAGGAGCCCACAGGAAAGAGCAGGGCAGGGACAGGGCGCAGCGCCAGGGGCTCCCAGTGCTAGGACCAAAGCACATGAAATGAAAACCACCAGCTTCTGGTTTCAACCCCAGGAGGTAAATACCACCTCTCGGCGTCCCCCGCAGCCTGGGAACCGGGCTTAGGGCAGACGCCCAGCACCTGGTGACAGCTGTACGGATTAGGCAGAGGTCTAGACAGAAGTCACAGAGCCAGCGCCCTGAGTAAGACCACAGACGGCGTGCCCCAAGGGGGCGGCTGGACTGTGATCGTGCTGACCCGATGAGAAGCCCCAGGGAGGGTTCTCAGGAAGTGAGGAGAATTGCGGTCCAGCCCTGGCGGTGGGAGAGTATGGACCGGCGGGCAGCTGTCGACATGGGGGAGCAACTGGGGTGATCTCAAGGCCACGCTGCCCCCCAGAGCGCGGTTGGGAAAGAGGCAGTGCAAGTCTCCGGAAGGTGGCGCAGCAGCCTTGGCCGCTCCTCAAGGGGCTCCTGCTGGTTATGAAAGACTCCTCCCCAGGGGTCTCTTCCACCAAGACCAAGGGCCAAGCACACCCAGGGGGAGCCTTGAAAAGCCCCAGGGCCATGGGGGAAGGCCCGAGGGTCCAGGGGACACAGCTGCCCGGCAAGTGGCAACACTGAGGGGATGAGACACCACGGTGCCACCACCCCCAGCCTCACCCCTCCAATGCAGGAGGGCCCACTGGATGCTGGGGTTTGGGGAGGCCCCTTGTTCCTTGCGGGTGGGGTGCAAGTGGGGGCTGCCCTGTCCTGAGAGAGGGGGCGGCAAAGATGGCAGACACTCTCAGGCCTCCTGCTGTCCCCCGGCCACTGCGGCTCAACATGAAATCACCGCTTCCCAGCATCAGGTCACAGTGGGGCCCCCCACCCCTCAGCGCCAAGAGCTCTCCTTCCAGAGCACATCCCCCGGCTGGGGGTCTCACCAGGTCCCATCAGACGCCTCGGATGGCACCAGTCCATTCTGTCCAGGGGTCCACGTGTGGCTAAGGCCTCCTCACCGGCAGTCTCCACCCCTCATCACTGCTCCCGCTCCCCTTGGTGGCCTCCTCACTGAAGCGACTCGGTGCCCACCTCTCACTCTGGGACGCACGGGTACATCAGTGGGACACCTGAGCCTCACCTGACCCATGAAGTGTCTCCCCAACCAGTGCTTGTGGACAAAGGCACCCAATCGGCCTAGAACTCTCCCCTCCCAGCATCCCCTCTGGTGCTCTGTCCATTCTCTGCCCCATGGCCAGACAACAGTCTGAGGACCTAGATTTGACCAAGTCCCACCCTCCTTGTCACCTCAGCAGAGGGCAAAGTCCTCCAAGGTCTGCAGCTGGGCTGGGCTGGCCTCCCCTTGGCCTCCCCATGGCCTCCACTCTGGCCTCCCCTCCGGCCTCCAGCACTCCCGTCTCCCTCTTCCTCCAGGAGCGCCTTTCCTGGTCACCCTGCCACCCCCAGGGTTCTGTCTCCAGAAGAGCCTGAATCCCCACCCCAACGTGGGCCCTCCACCCAAGCTGCCCACAGCCTCACAATCTCTATGTGGCTGATGTGGGCCCACTGAGCCATGCACTGGCCAGCCTTCGGCCCCCAGGGGAGGCCTGAGGAGAGAGAACACGATGAGGGTGAGAAAGGCCAGCCTCGTCCTAGGCCTAAAGTGACCCTGGCATGGGCAGCTGCAGGCGCAGGGCCCCAGTGGAGCACGTGTCCCAGGGTCCCAGGCTGGCCTAGAGGCAGGACACCCCACCCAGGGCAGACACCGTCCCACTGCAGGAGGGTCCCCAACCTTAGGCCCTGCAGGCTCCACCTGGCCCGTGCTGTGGACGGACTCCCGGGCCTCAGTGGTCCCTTCCTCCATGTGTGAATTTCCTAAAGATGCACTAACAGTCAGGGGACCCCTGGCACACAGAGGCCCACATGCATACAAAAGGGGAGCTCGCAGCAAGTCTTTGCTGAGCCCACCACACTCTTCCTCACCTGTGCAAAGGGGCTGCTTCTAGCAGCAGCCTCCAGCAGCGGCATCTGGCTCCTGCGCCTGCTGGCCAGTGGCCGTGACTCTGCCCACTGGCCTTGCTCTGTCCCAAGCAGCCCGAGTTGAGAAGCAGCCTCAAAACATAGGGATGAATTGTTGCCCTGGTCTCAGGGCCCCTGCATCTTGTTTCCACAACCAAGTTACAAGCGGCAGGAAGAGATCTGACCTCTTCAGCACAAGGTGAGTGTGCAAATTAAACACTTCCACCCCCATGTAAGACACTCAACAAACGTTGGAAATGACAGAAATCCAGCTCTTCCACTCCTTTAATTCAAGATGAAAGACGTCTGGACCGTTCCCGAAGGATCCGAACGACGGACGAGCTCAGCAGCGCAAGCCCTGGACCCCGCACTCAGGGAGGAGGTCTTTCCTCATCTGCACGCACGCTGGACGCCCTGCCCACACGGCCCCCAGGCCCGGCCGGGATGCGGTGAGGCCGGGGCATGAGTATTCTGGGAGGGCTCACCACAGGGGGCGCCAGGGTTGGCTGCGCATGGAGGGCATCCAGGGCCCAGGTCTGTAGGTCCGGACCTGCTGTAAGTCCAGAGTTCTCGGGGAATGGGAGAGGAGGGAGGGAGCCACATGGCAGAGGGCAGGCAGGGAGGCAGGCCAGGCAGCCGGGGACCCCTGGGGTTCGCCCGGCAGAGTCCAGGTCAGATCTCTGCTTTCCACTGGATGGTGGATCTGGGGGCCCTGAGCTGCAGAGGGGCCGGAGCGCAGTGGGGTCTGATCTGGAGAGCATCTGGACCACTGGGATGAGTGCTGGTCTGATGTGGCTCATGGTTTGCGGGCTGAGTGGCCAGGCGGGTTGGCTGAGCTTCAGTTTTGAGCCCTAGAGGGCCAAAGCTCGGCGAGTGGGGGGCAGGGGTCTGTCTGCAGGGCAGGGAGGAAGTCTGTGCAGACGTCTGGTGGGCAGCCACACTTTTGGGGAACCCCTGGCTGGAGGTGGGGGACCCCGGGAATGAGGCAGGTACCTGGAGGCGCTGGGTGTGGCACCCCGCAGGGAGAGCAGGTCAGGGGAGGCCTAGAGCTCAGGCCAAGAAGTGGGGCCCCAAGATGGGTGGAGAAGTGGCAGCCGAGGGGCGACAGGGACAGGGACAGGGGTGGGGGGTCTCCAGAGGAAGGGGCAAAGAGGTGGGTCATGCGAGGCCCACGCTGAGCCACCAGGAGGGCTTTGGGGACCTGGGCAGGATCAGCACAGTGGATTCCGATGGACAGGAGGGAGGGGGGTGAGCCACAGGGAGGGGCAAGGCTGGGAGGGCGCCGGGCGTGGGAAGAGTCTTGGCTTCCTTTTTGGGACGAGGAGACTGAGTCTTTCTGCAGTGCCGCCTGCTCACGGGTGAGACTCCGATGCCCTCAGCATGGGAGCCTCCAAATGCAGAAGGACAGTGTGGGCAGGGCTGGGACAAGGCCTGGCCAGGGCCAGAGAGCGTCCATGGGAAGCTCCATCAGCCCCAGGGGTCTCTCTCTGGGTTCCTCTTCATGTTGTCCTTCAAGCCCCCCTCCCCTAAAGCCTCTACCAACGCTCACCTCTTACCCCCTCACATGGAGCCAACAACCCCAGGATTACAATGATGTTCGTGGGTGGGGGGGAGCCTTTTTATATGGCAAGTGCCTGCCCATGAGACGGAGCTGGCTGAGCGGGCGGCCACTCCACCCTGGAGAAGGTCCCCTGGGGACAAGTCCGAGAGCATGGCTCTGCCCAGGTGAGTAGGAGATCTGGGGCCAGGCAAGTACGCGGGTCAATGCCTCCTCACCGGGGCTTCCTGGCCAGGGCCCTTGAGGCCATTGCTGGACTTTCAGAAGCCAGGCTCCACATCTGTGCCCCAGGTCTGGACTAGGAGCAGCCCAGCTTGCACAGAAAGTATACATTCGCTTTACACAATAGGGGTGCTGCACGACCCAGGCACAGACGCCTGGAGTGTCATGCATCCATCCTGCACGTCACCCCCCCATACAGTGGTTTCACAGAAGAGACAAGGTGACAGAAGAGGAGACCCCCACTGTACCCAGAAACAGGTCAGTTGTGAGGGGAACAGTGTGCACATCAGGTTGGGGCATTCCCAGAGCCCCAGGTGGAGGCCATACCTGCCCAGTAAATGACCCGTAGGACGTGGCCAGTGTCGGCAATTTCCTCCCCACAGCAGAAGCGTCTGGAGAGACACACCACACGAGACCCCAGGGGTGCTGGCACTTCACTCCTGACATCACAACCCCCTGCCCCGGAAAGCCCTGGGGGACATACTGAGCACAGAGACCAGGCAGGCAGGGCCAGGGAGCAGAACAGATGCCGAGGAGGAAGGAGGAGGCAGAGGGATCCAGAGAGCTTCTGAGAAACAGAAAGCAGAAACGAGAAGAACCCAGAGGGAGATCGACGGCACAGACAGGACATACCACAGGCAGTGCTGCAGGAACAAGGAGCCGTAACCAGCCGCTGCCAGGTACACCACGTACCCCCAACCCCAGGTCGAAAGTCCTCTAACCATCTTCCCCAAAGTCTGTTCCTCCCTGTCCTGCTAAGGACATCGGTGTCCCCAAGGCCCCGGAAGAGGCCCTCTCCTCTTTGCCTTGCCCGTCCCCATTCCAAAACCATCACTGCAGTCTCTGCCACCTGTGGATCCACGGTGGGGGAGGGGGCGTGGGGGGCGTCCTCAGCCCCTGGCCATGGCCTCCCCCCCACCTAGTAAGCTAGACATGCCATCACATCTCAGCCACCTCAAGTGAGACACTCTCTGGTGCTGACCAACACAGAGAAACTTTGGTCCTTGTAAGCTCTTGAGAAAGCTGACCTTCCCGTCACCTTGCCCGGGAGTCACCTGCAATTCCCACTTTGCTGGTTCACTGGAGCAAGGTAAGAGAAGAGAAATCTGACAGAGCAGGATTTTAAAAAGAAATGCTGTCAACGGCAAAATCACTCCTATAAATAGGATTTTACTGGGCTTAATCTTGAGTGGCACAGTTTTTCTTTCTGCACTGGGAACAAAATATCTCTCCAGTGCCTGACAGCAAGGACATCCCCTCTCTCGGTGCATTAAACGCCCCGATTCGCCCGACAGACACAAGACCCGGCTGCAGGTGCCACTGAGCGGGTGCAGCCCGCAGCGTCTGGAGCCTGGCTGGGGCAGAAGAGAGCGCTGCCGCAGCGCAGAGACGGGGAGCCCGGAGCGCGGGGACCAGGCGAGCCCGGAGGTGGGGCTCCGGAGGACGCGCGCGCTGGCCGGGCGGCAGGGATCCGGTAACCCTCCGCGCCCTGCACGGCCACTCCCGCCCAGCCAGGCTCGCGGCCCCCGAGCCTTGCTCTGCCTGACTCCCTTGACTCCCCTTGGCTGGCCGCGGCGCTCCTCGGACCCGACCTCGGGGCAATTGAGGCCAGACGTGCCCCTTCCACGAGGAAGACCGCGGGCCAGCGCAGACCGGGAGGAAGGCGGACGCAGCGCCCAGCTCTGTCCCCCAGGGCGCAGGGGAGTCCCGCAGACTCCGCGGGCGGAGAGGGGCGGGCGGAGGGGAAGTCGAGGCGGGACTGGGACCCCGCGACCCGTCGAGTCCGGGGCCGCTTACCGATCTTAGCCACGCTGGCCACGAGGATCCAGAGCGCGATGATGTACGGGTCCTGGACGTGGTGCCATTTGAAGGTGACCACCTGGAAGCCCTGGACTGTGCCGCCTTGCTCCTCGACGCCCCGTGCCCGCGGCACCACCCCCAGCGCCAGCAGCAGCGCCAGCAGCAGCCCCCAACCGGGGCCCCGGGCCCCTCGCCTCGACATCGCCTCCACAGCTCAGCGCCCGGTCCGGACGCTCATGTCGTGTGAGTCCTTCTGCGCTCGGCAGGACACGCTGCGCCGGGGCCACCTGACACGCCGGGCCGGCGGGACTCGCGTGGGCGGCGCTGAGCTGATGAGCCGAGCGCGCTCCGGGTGCGGGCTGCTGTCTTGGTCCCCGCCCGCCGGGGTGGCCTTTAATCCGGCGGCCCCGGGGCGGGGCTTTCCCGCCCCCGCCGCGCACACGCGAGCGCAGACACCATCGCACGCTCTTGGCACGCCCGCCCGGCCTGCGCACGCCCACCCCGGGCCTGACCCACACCCCTGACCTCACCTCCCACCCTCGCGCGCCGAGGCTTTTTGTTCCCCTCCCCCACCGGCCGGCCTGCTCCCGCCAGCTCGCTCCTGGAGCCGGGGCTGCAGGGCGCAGGCCGGGAGGTCCGAGGCCGCGCGCGGATCGAAGAGCCCCGGGACGCGAGCACCGGCCGGAGTGACCGCCTTTCTTAGAAGCGGAGCGCAGCGCCGGGGCTGGGGGTGGTGGCGAGCCGGGCGTCCCTGCAGCTCTGCTGCCTGGTGGTGGGCTCCTGGTGCCTCGGGCGCCCCTCGGTGGCATTCGCTCAGCTCTCGAGTTTCCTCGGGCATCTGTGGGCACACTGGCTTCCAGCTGCTCCTTATTCATAAGCGCAGGACATAGGGCTGTGCAGACCCCATTGGGGGCCCGAGGGTCCAAAGGCGCCAGGCCACAAGCCCCCTGTTGTGTCTTCAACCCTGAACCTGCATTTCCTAACAGGATGGAACAACTTGTCAAAGAGCAGGGCCTGGATGGAGAAGAACCCAAGTCCTTCTGCCCTGGCCCACCCTGGTTCACCTCTGCTCTTTCTGTGAGGGACCCTCCACCCCTGCCCTCAGAGCCCAGCCTGCCTGCCCAGACCTCCAGTGTGAATGGGAATGCACTTCCTCCCGGAAAGCTTGGCCTCAGATGGACGCCCAGGTGGGGCCTCAGCCCTCATCCCCCTCCTGCGGGTGCTGCCCTCAAGGGATGGCTCACTGGGGCATCTCAGGCTCGAGAGGCACACATGCCCCTCGCTTCCTCCCCAGGCCCACTGTGCAGCCTCAGCCCAGCTGCTCGGTCTTCCAGCTGGCCCGCCCCAGACCTGGCAGGCAGCCTGACTTCTCCTTCAGCAACCCGCATCTCCCAGGGCACCTCTCTGCCCTACCTTCAAAGTACAGACGGGACCCGCCACTGCGCCTCCAGGCACCGCCTGCCCGTTGTAAAGGCCCTGCTGCACCCCTTCACCTGCCCTTCTGTTGGACCCTCCAGTTCGCAGCGAAGGTGCAAGTCTGCCCAGGATTCAGGCCCCTCCCTGACTTCCTCCGAGCCTCCCTTCTTGGGACTCCCCCCTCACGCCCGCTTGGCTCCCTAAAGTCTTTGCTCCAACGTCACCCTTTCCTTGTTGCATAGCTGATCTCTCAGCTCACAGTTGTGAAATCTGAGGTCCCCTCCCTCCGCTTGCCTTTCTCCACGCCTTCCGACATGCCAGCCCCTCGATTTTTCTGTTGATTGACTACCCTCTCCGTGAGAACGTCTGTTCCATGAGTGAGGGGCTCCGCAAAGCCCAGAAGACCCATGGCTGCATCCCCCGTTCCTGAAACAGTGCCTGGAACAGGAGAGCACTGGTTGGATGGATGGACAGATGGATGGACAGATTGGTGGGTGGACAGATGCATGCCTCTTCTAACATCTGAGTGCATACTGGGGGCCCAGAGGCTCGCAGGACAGTGCTGAGCTGGATGACTTTCTTCCATGGGTTCTCTCCGGTTTCCTGCTGGAGGGAGGCATCTGTCAGTGGTGTAGTCAGGGAGAGTGGGATCAAATCGTGCTCAGCCGGGTCACCTGGCTGGGTGGCTGAGTGCTGAATGGCGCGTGAGGTTGGGGGACCATTTGAGAGGATGCTGTAGAGGGCTTCAGTCCTCACCAGGTACCCCGAGGACTTTCCGGCTGAAAGGGCCTCTGTGGTGGCCCAGGGATCCTGGGTAGACTGAAGAGGGCCGGCCTCGAGGGTTGTTGTGAGCTTGGTGGGGAGACCAAGCCGAGCACAGTTCTGGCACATGGTGCCTGGCAGTAGGCGTATGTGACTGGCTGCTGTGGTGGGCCGTGGAGTCCCTCTCAGCTCAACCGTGTCCGTGTTTCTATGCCCAGCTCCATTCTCAGCCTCCTGTCCCAGAGACAGAGCCAGCTGGACAAGATTGGGGTCATCTCCAGCCCAGACACACTTCCCTGTTCTTTTCTCGTGGTTCTTGGGTGAAGCCTTGAGGAAGAGCATCCCCTTTGGAGACGGCGCCCTTGCATTCCACAGGAAGGGCAAATTCCTACCAGAACAGCGTGTCCGGCGATGCCCACGACCCTCCGTTCACCCCACCCTCAGGGGTTCTCAGGAAGAGTGTGTCCCTGGAGCTCACGGCATTTCTCCTGGGAGGGGCTGCTTCTGAGACCCAGGAAGCAGTTCAAAGGGCAGAAGAGCAGAGCACTATCATGTGGACTCGCGGCTTCGGAATGAGTGCTGGTGCTGGTCATTGGCCATCAGGCGGTGTGCTGCAGACAGAGGTGGCCACAGGAGGCCCAAGGACAGGGAGAGGTGGAGGAAGGCCCTGAAATTGCACAGGTGAGAGCGTGGTGTGACCGTGCAGAGACACACGCTTGGGGGAGAAGTGTGGGTATTTGGCAGATTTGTGGGTGTCCAATGGATGAATGCGGCCATGCTCCAGGTTGCTGGAGGCCCTTGGGGAGCTGTGCTGCTCAGGCCTGTGATGAGAATAGGTGGTGTAGAGGGCGCCAGCCTCCCTTACAAGCGGAAGTCAGACAACAGGGTGTGGGTGTGGGCCACCTTGTTCCTCCTGAAACCCACGCCCAGCCACTGTCACCAGCCATTGATCCACTTCTCCATCAGTGCCCCCCATGTGGACTGGGCCACGGGGTGGGTGGGCAGCCCCCATGGCCTCTTCACCTCTAACTGGGTTATGGTTTTGGGCAGAGCTACCTTCCACATCTGGCAGACTTCTGAATGGCGTCCCCGAGAGTTGTGCAATGCACAACCCGTACAGCCACGTGGCCAAATGTACCCATAGGCCTGGTTGTGTGTGTGGAGGGGGGATATCTTGGGAAGTGTCCTCAGGACCCTGCAGGTGTGTGATGTCTGATAACTGCCCACCAAGCAGGTGTGTCCCCTGTGGTCTGGCTCACGGGCGGGTCAGCCTGCAAGCACATATCGTCTTAGTCAGCTTGAGCTGCCAGAACAAAGTCCCACAGACTCGGGGTCTTAGACGATGAGCTCTACTTCCTCCCAGCTGTGGAGGCTGCCAGTCCAAGGTCAAGGGGCCGGCATGGTTGGCTCTGCAGAGAGCCTCCTCCCGACCGTGGCGGCCACTGTGTCCTCACATGGCCTTGCCTCAGAGGGCAGGCAGGCGGGAGGAGGGCTCTCTCTCCTCTTCTTATGAGGCTACCGGTCCTACAGGATCAGGGCCCACCCTTCTAACCTCGCGTAACCTTCATCACCTGCTAAAGGCCCATCTTCAAATAGCATCCCAGTCAGGGTCGGGGCTTCAGCATGTGAATTTTGGGGGATACGGTTCAGTCCGCAGCGCCCATTGAAGGGCCATGACCATACAGTAGATCCACAAAGTTAGAATAATGCAAATAACTGGTCCAAAAAGAACTGCAATCCAGCTAACCTGCCGGGAGCCTCTGAACTTCAAGATTAAGAAATAAAAGTGGAAAACATGACATCTAGTCCATCGTGGTAATTCCCGGGTGTGAATTTCGTTTGCATGGTTTGTGAAGAACCTCTTGTGAATAAAGAGACACCAGGTGTGGAGTCTGTTCCTGCTTTTGCTAACAATCCCAACAGATACAGGTAAGTTTTTAATGAAACTTGAAGACGCTTTCGCCTGCACACATAGGCCTTCCTCTCCCCACAGGTTTATTTTTAACCCAAAGTGGCTGCACACCAGCTCTTCTTTTGAGGATTCGCTCTGAGCCGACATCTGTGCCAGTCTTCCTCTGTTTTGTATGTGGGATGCCGCCACAGCATGGCTGACCAGTAGTGTAGGTCCATACCCGGGATACGAACCCATGACCCGGACCGTGAAGCAGAGTGCTGAATGTAACCACTAAGCCATGGGGACAGCCCCAGTCGAGTTCGTCTTAAAGAAGGAAGGACCTGCTTGTCATACTTCCGGCCAGTGACCGCAGACACTCCCTTCCTTGTGTGTTGGCTGAGCACCTGCTGTGTGCTGGGTGCTACCTGGACGCGAAGGCCTCTGGAGCTGACTGAGTCACCACCAGGGGACACCGACTGTTTCCTGCTTGATTGCTGGAACAAAATCGCATTTCTCACAAACTGTGAGTGTCACTCTTCTGGGGTCTGCCTCTCAGTGCCTCCTAACCTCAGGGGAGCCTGGAGCCTTTCCAGCCTGAAGCCAGCCTGCAGGAAACTGAGGTGGGCCTCTATCAAACTGCAGCTCCCGTGTTTCCACCTTGGCCCTCAGGTCCCCAGGACGTGCCGTCCACTCAGCAGATCCCAGCTTCAGGGCTGTGGCCCCCATCCTGCAAAGCAGAGTCCCTGGCTGGGGATCAGAGCCACACCCCCAACATGGTCCACTGCCCGGGTGGCAGGGCTAGGGGTTGGAGAGGGAGGGAGGAGGTTGCTTCAGACCACTGGGCAGTGGGTGGGGGGTCTTGGCAGGGGCAGGGGCAGTTCCGAGGGTCGTGGGCCAGGCGTGGTGAGGCGCCTGGGCTGGGCAAGGGCAGCAGAGGCCCCAAAAGAACCCATCAGATGGGGTCGCGTGGACCCCAGCCCTCAGGCCCGAGTGAGCAGAGTGAGAAGGACCCCCCCATTCAGGAACAAAGTGGGACCCCCCTCAGCACGAAGGCACCAGCCAAGCCCAGCAACCAGAAGAGAAGCTAACAGGCAGCCAGCTGAGCTTATCAGAAGAGAAGGAGGGTTTGCTGTCAGAACAATCATGTTCACAGATTCAAGGAGTGCGTCAATGATGTGTCAACAGAGGCAGAAGGAGCCTTCGGGAAAATGAAAAATCCGCTCGTGACAAGACGTACAAGAAGGAAACCCTCAGCAAATGTCGAATAGAGGCAGCTGTCATTGACCTCGAGAGTGGCGCCTGTGTGGCCCCGGTGAGGGCCCCTGAGGAGGTGCTGGCGGGGTCTCTGGGTGCTCCTGCCCTGCTGCTCTGCCAGCTCCAGCAGGAAGAGGACAGTGCGGGCCGGGGCGGGAAGAGCAGTTCTCAGCGGTGGGATGTCGCCGGCACGTAGTGCCCAGGACGTTGGCAGATTGTAAGACTTGACGAGAGTTGGTCAGCAAGGTCGCTGGGTCCAAAGTCAATATTCCCAGTCTGTTCCATTCCCCTACACTGCGACAAACTTCTCAGGAAATGAAAGTTAACTTAAAAATACTATTTACACAGCATGAAAATGACAAAATACCAAAAAAAAATCTAACAAGACATGCAAGACACTTCTGGGAGGATTCTCCAGTGAAGCCATTTGGGCCTGGCCTTTCCTCAGTGGAAAGGTTTTAAATATGGATTTAATTTATTTAATAAATATATAACTATTCAGACTTTCTGTTTCTTTTTGTGTCCATTTGTGTATATTGTATTTTCAAGGAATTTGCCCATTTCTTCTAAAATTTCATGTGTATTGATGTAAAATTCATAATACCCTTCTAATTTCCTTTTTCTGTCTGCAAGGGTCTGTGCTGGTCCCTTTTTGTTCCTCTTCTTGGTAAGGTTTGTTTCTCCTTTTCCGTGCTGGTGATCGATGTTGCTAGAGGTTTAACCACTTTCTTACTCTTGTCACAGAACCTCACTGGTCTTGCTGAGTTTCTCTGTCGTATTTCTGTCTTCCGTTTTACAGACTTCTTTGTTCTTTCTTCCCTTTCTTCTTTGTTTCTATTTTCACGTTCTTTTTCTAGTTTCTTGACCTGGAAGCTGAAGTCACTGATTTTCAGTGTTTTTTTCAGTTTGTGACTTTTTCAATAGCTATAAACTCCCGTCCGGTGACTCCTTCTGTAAGTTTCAGCGCTTTAGATGTGCTGCGGTTTCCTTCTTCAGTTCAGCATCTTCCCATTTCTGTGGCGATTCCCCCGCTGACGCAGGTCATCAGCATGTGCAGCTGGGGTGGCACTTGCTTCGTTCCCCAATGCTTGGATACTTTTGCTACTATCTTCCTGTGACGGACACCTCGCGTAATTCCTCCGCAGCTGGAGAACACACACTGTATGGTCTCAGTCTGCTCACGTCTGTTAAAACTTGCCTTGTGATTTAGAATCTGTGCTGTTTTGGTAAATATTCCACATAAGATGAGTGTGTATTCTGCAGTTATTCATTTGGTCAAATTGGTTAATCGTGTTCAAACCTTCTCTGTTCTTACTAATTTCAGTTACTGGGAGAGAGATGCTCAGATCTCCACCTGTGACGGGCCTGTGTCTGTCCCTTAGTTCTGCTGGCTTCTGCTCTCTGTGATTTAAGCTACATTCGTGGGATTGCTGTGTCTTCAGGCTGAATCGGCTCTTTATCATCATGGAGTGTCCCTCTGTGTCCCTCGTGAGACTTCTGGCCTGAGGTCTACTCTGATGCTCACGTTCACTTAGAGGGCGTTTTTCGTGTCCTCGCCGGCTCTGATATGCTTGTCTTTGCGTGTCTCTTCGTAGCTGAGAGCGCACGGCCGGCCAGTCCGTGGCATTCAGGATCCGCAGCTGGGCCTCTTGCTCTCCACGTGAGCGGCTGGTGTGTGTTCTCGTCCCCTACAACGACCCCGCCAGGGAGCAGCTGGGCTTTGCTCTGTCACCTGCTCAGACTCAGCTCAGAGAAGAGAAACTCTCTCTGCGCCAATGTCCTGGAGCATTTCTTCTGCCTCTGGCCTCATTGACTCCCCAGGTGACCCTTTGAGGTTCACTTCCCTTCAACAAAGCCCTGCCTGGACTGTTGGCTCTGCGTGCGGCACAGACACGCCCTCCGCTGCTCGCCGCTGCCTGGGAGCGGATCTTCCTCCTTAAATGTCAGAGAGCAGCAGAGCCGCCCGTCAGCCTGAAGATGCAGGGCAGAGTCTGGGAGCAGGGGCCACATTTGGGATCTCACCCGCGGTCCCGTGATCCAGATTTGCTCACCCCTCTGCATGGCTGCGTTCCAAGTCATGGTTCATGCAGAATCCAGCTGTCGCTGGTGTCCCTGGGGCTTCTGACACTCCAGTGCCCGTCCAGTTCCCTTGTCAGGGGCCCCTGGGGCTCTGGGGTGGGTCTCGGCTGACACAGCCGGGTAGGCTGGGCTGAGCCTTCAGATCTGCCTCATCTGTGGACTTGTCCATTTTCCAGGCGACTGACTCTTGGCCCCCCCCAATCCAGTCCTTTCAGGCTCACCCTCTGGGAGGGCTCACTCACCCCTAAAGACAACACAGTGGCTCTTTCACCCAGACCCCAAGGCTGCCCACCTCAAGGTCCTTAGATGCCTAGAGACTTCTGGGGGTCTAGCGGAGAGGCTGGAGCGGAGACTCAGGAGCCCCCCCACCCCACACTGTGCTCCCATCCCCCTTGGTCAGATGAGGATGATGAGTCCAGGGCAGAACGCTGGCCTGAGCTCAGAGGGGGCGTGTGGGGGGCCTGCAGTCTTACTCTTGCTGCTGCTGTCCACCCTGAATTCCTGCCTGTCTCTGCGGGAGGTGGGGGCTGGGCCCTGGCTGCTGTGGCGTCTGCCCTCCAAGGCCCCTTCCCTCTGCCTCCCTAGAGGGGAAGGAAGGACTTGGCTAATCAGGCCGTTGTTTACTGGGCCCCAGCTCTCTCCTGGGTGTGGAGTCTTCCTCCCGAGGAGAGCACGGATGCTCCCCCACCTCCCCTGTCCATGCTTCCACTTGAACCAGAAGGGCCTGGAAGCCCCCAGGTATTACGGATCAGAAGCCCGATACAGGACACAGAAACTCTGGAGCCTACTGGACCCAGACCCTGTGAGATCTTGTTTATATCAACGAGCCTCAGTTTCCCCCGAGCGGCCCTCACTGCGGTGCACAGTTGTGAATGGGACTCAGAGCTGCGCCAGGAGGCCTGGTCTGCACCCCATGCTGTGCACCGTGGAGGGTCCCTGTCCCTGAAAAGAATCACCCAGGGCAAGTGTGCCAGCCTGTTCCCTGCTCCTGGGACCCTCCTCCCTCGCGATGGGGAGCACACACAGCCAGCATGTCAGGGTGAGAAGAAGCCGGCAGGGCCCGGGCCGAGGCTGCCAGAGGCGGGCCGGGTTCCCTTGGGCCTGGAAACTAGTGCCCTCCGGCCCCGCCAGGAGCCCCACCTCACCTGGCGATCAATAGTATCAGGCCGGGCCCAGAGCAAACATAGGGCCTGAAGGCGGTGATAATAGCTGGACAGGGATGAGCGAGGCAGCTGGGCTTTGTCTCAGGGCTGACGCCGTGTGTGCTGGAGGATTTGGGAGGCTCTGGAGCCCCTGGGCTGGCCGCCTGGGAAGCACAATGCGCATTGTGCTCCTGTGATGAGCCCTATTCACGGGTGCAGACAGTTCTGTTAACGTATTCAGTCCTGATAGTGTTTCTTCTAAAAACAATCCAGGGAGATTTCTCCAAAGAATGGCAGTTCTGTGGATGGGAATAACTTTAGAAGTCCCACTAATGTGCTATGAAAATTGGCCATTCACGTTTTCATGCCTCTGTCCTTTCATTCGTGTTCTTAAGTGCAAGCTAAGGCTGCCGTCTGGTGGGTGGACTCCAGGTTTGTGGAGAGTTGGAGCCTCAGGTCAGCTCCAGGTGAGCACCCCCAAAGGTGCTGGGCAGACCGGGGGTCCCGGAGGTGGAAGTGCCGTTGTGGGAGACTCAGCCCTGCGGCAGGGCGGGGGTCTCAGCCCACCTCTTCTGGGCCCGGTCTCAGCCACTGGAGAACCTGGGGAAGGTTGGCGCTTGTGGCCATGGTAGGCAGGAGGGAGGAGAGCGGGCTGCACCCCATGTCAGAGGCTCGGGGGGCTGATGTGAAGGACAGGACGAGCCCCTCGTGTGTTGTGTTCACCCCGTCTGCTGCGCTCCTGCCGTGGGCTGCAGGGGGTGTGGTCCTCCAGCAGCACAGCCAGAGCCCACCGTCCTCAGCAAGTCGGGGTGGGGCGTCGGGTCTGCACGGTTGACTGTAGGCCTGTCATTGTCAGCTGTCAGATTCTCCCCGCTTAGGAAGCATGCCGTGATGCCATCTGCCCCCACTTCACCGTCCTGCTGGCGGAGGTTCATACCAGAAGAGTCAGGACCCTGCAGGGGCTCCAGTGGGGACTGAGGCCTCTCACAGGCATAATCAGGCTGGAGCCGCCGACGGCAAGTGCAGCGCCCCCTCCACCCTGTGCTGAGCCTCAGAGCAGGTGACCCCAGCCCTGCGGTGAGGGCAGCTCTGTGCTGACCTCCCTGTGAAGGGCTCTGACTACTGGAAGCAGAAGGGGGACGCCCCCTCCCCAGAGGATAAGCAGGTGGCTTCCTCCGTGATGAGACGAGCAAGTGGCTAGCGTCCGTGATGGAAAGTTTCCACAGAGCCATGTCTGTGGCGTGCTGGCGGAGAAGGCAAGCTCCTAGGCAGAGGCAGAGCAGAGAGCACACACTCATTTGCACAAATTAGCCTTTCAGATGGGAATGTCGCTCATGCAAGAACTGGTCGGCACAGAACCACTTCTGGGGGACTTGGTGTCCGGGGCACAGTCAAGGTCCTGGAGCACGTGGGCCGGCACCCTCCTGCCCCCACACGGCCTCTTCCTGCAAAGCTGCTGGGCCTGCCTTAATCAGAAGGACCACAGCAGGGACAAAGGGCTCTCGTCAGCTGCTCACCGCCCACTTGGAGGAGGTCGGGCGGGGGTGACCACTGGCTCGGCTGAACCTGTTTACGCAGACTTCCGTGAGAAACACCCCAAAGACAGAAATAAGGACTTTCATGGGACCCAGGTCTGCCAGAGGAAGAGGACCCAGGAATGGCTGCCTGGTGCCTGCAGACCCCAGCACCTACTCTGAGTTGGTGTCAGGAGTAGGGTAATATGCCTGGGGCCCTCCGGCTTGAGTGAAGTGTCAGAGGTCAGGAGCAGAGCCAGAGGGGAGGGTGGGCCTTTTTTCCAAATGCTCATTTCCAGGTCCCAGACACCATCACCTTGTCCCTGGCAGGAACCCTGTCCTCTGGAGGTTTCCAGGGGACCCAGAGGCAGAGGATGGGAGTCAGCCAGGCCCTACAGGCAGTGAGGCAGAGCAGACAGCCGTGGCCGGGACCCAGCTGGATGCTGCCTGCACGGACCCTCCTTATCTGCTGTCCTCTCCCTGCTCCACCCCTCCGGGCCTGAGACACCACGAGACGCCGCACACAGGATATCCACATGCTGACCCTCACTGCCCCCAGGCCTCTTTGGGGCCGCCTTCTCCCAACTGAGACGCATGGAGGTCTCGCTGGCCCCACAGCCCTGGACACCAGGATGGCCTCAGGTCTGCACTTAGGTGGGACCAGCCTTTGTCTCCAAGGGCAGCACATCTGCACTTCCGTCCTTCACCCTGGACACGTTCACAGGCCAGGGACGCGCTCTGCTCTCACCTGGGCGCTCTGTCTGCATGTGTGAAATTTGCTGGTGCGCACAGCATGCCAGGGTCTCCATGACACGACACTGTCGTGGGGACCATGGAACGTGATTGGGCACGCAGGCTTTCTGTGCCTCAGTTTCCCCGTCTGTAAATGAGCTGAAAACAGGACTGATGAAGGATGGAAAAGCGACGTCACCTCCCTTTTTGTAGATGGGGAAAGGGAGACATGGAGAGATGGCGGATTTTGCCCCGGGCCAGGTGGCTGAGAATGGCCTCTCCACGGAGCTGGCCCCTCCCTGCCTGTCCCCGTGACTGTGGACCTCACTGTCCCAGGTTCTGTGGGGACCCCATGGAGGGAGCCAACCAGCTGGGTTGGGACTCACATGCTGGTGTCCAGCTTGAGGAGGGAAGAGAGAGGGACGCTGAGCCCATCATCCTGAGAAGCGGCCCAGGAGGACCACTTGGCTCCTTTCTCTTGGCAGCTCAGGGCATTGGGTTGTGGGGCTCCCAGCCCCCACCTGGTTCAGGCGGGTCAGGCTGGAGCCCGGGGCCCCCTCCAGGCCCAGCTACACCCCTCAGCCTTCACTCCCTCTCCTGTCAAAGAGGACTTGCTCCATCCTAGGTTTGTCCCTGGAGCCCCGTCCTGACTCATCCCCTCCTGAGACCTGTGGGACAGAACTGTGGCCCGTCCCGAGCCCCTGCCCTGGGCCAGGCAGCCAGGGCACCTGTGCATAAGGGCTGTCCGGGGCTGGCCCTGGCTGGGCCGAGGTCAATTGGGCTGTAAAGGAGAAATGCTATGTTGGACGAAAACCGGGACTCCTTTCCAGAAATAGGAGTTGCCTGGTTTATTGAGTGTAATTCTGAGAAAGGATTGGGACGCCATCTGAGTCACAGTTCAGTGGCCTGGAAGAGGGCGTGGAGGGTGCCAGTGGTGTGGGGGCCACTCCCCATACCTGGAGCCCCCTGGGCTGGGCACAGAGGCGACCGGGCCCTCCTCTGAGATTTGGGGTGGAAGACGCTATGTAAATTCAAGATTTTCCTCCCCAGTTTGAATGTGCTTCCTTCACTGGCTTCAGCCAAGCCCCAGTGTGGACGCTGGCGTCCTGAATCCAAGACGCCCAACAGTCATGCTGCCAGGAAACACCAGCTGCAAGTTTAGATTTCAGGAATAATATTTCCAAAAACCAATCTCTCCAGCTTCAGCCTTTCAGTTTGTGAAAAGGAGGGTGTTTTCCTTGGATATGCACACAGGGTCCTCCTGCAGAACAGCTGGTGTCCTCAGACCCCGGGCTGGCTCTGGGCCCTGGTCGAGAAGTAACCACCAGATAGCAACACCAGGGGAGGCTTGCTCAAGCCGCCCTCAGGGACAAACGCCCGCTCATTTGGTTCTGGGCATTCTGCAATTCTGACACCGAATCAGATGCACGACACTCCACTGAGACGGGCACCAGCCCACCTGGCAGGCGGTGGCCAGGAGCTCGTGGAGTCATGCTAGGTTTGTGTTTGGGTTGGGACCACGTCTCCTTTATTTAACACCACCTTTGGCGTCTGTGCACCAGGAAAGCTCACGTGTACGTGGCGTCCACGACATGCAGAGATCCTGCTCAGGGCTCCCAGGCGGCACTGGCTGCCATTGGGGCCTCCCACTCAGGACGTGCATCCTTCATGCTCGTCTGCAAATGAATATGCTCATTGTTCTGCCTCCAAACTTCCCTATTTAGAGGTTGGTATTATATACACAGGAAAATAACAACAGTTCCAGCTGCTTTCCCCGGGTGAGTCCCCACCCCCGGTTTCATTTGATACCCCTGGGAACCCCATGCAGCAGGTCGGCCAGACATTCACCACCCATACCTCCTAATCCCATTTTAAAGCAAGGAAGCTGAAGGCTTTGGTGATTCGAGGAGGATCACAAGGTCGCAGAGTCATGTCCTGTGCCCCCTCTCCCCCCGCCGGGCTGGCTGTGGACATTTTCCCTGAGAGGCACCGTGTGGGAGAGTCTGTACCGGCTGAGGGCCTGGGGGAACCCTGCCCCCACCACTGACTGGCCGTGTTGCCTTTGGGGAGTTACTTAACCTCTCTGTGCTTGACTTCCTCATCAGTCAGACAGGGTGATAGTACAGAGCCCAACTCGCCAGTTCCACTTGGGGGTCCAGCATCTGGGGTCAGGGAATGCAGGTGCAGGCAACTGCAGCAGAAAGGGGCTCTCTGCGGGTCCTGAAGGCCACGTTCCAGGGAAGCCACTGCCCGGGCACAGGCCGGCACAGAGCTTAGCCGGAGCGATGTGCCCCGCAGAGCACTGGGCTGGGTGGCGGCTGCTTTGCTGAAGGAGAAGGATGTGCAGACCAACGGTACGAGGTTTGCTAACTTGCCCAGAGGCCCTGGGTGACAGGTGTTCTGCTGGTGGGCACGTCTCCCCTGCGGCCTTGACCTGGAGCCCCCCTCACTCTCCCTTCATGGCCTCATTGCAGGAGGGGCGCCCACTTTTCCCTCCAAAGCCTGGAGTCCCTGACGGGAGAAACAAGAGAGGTGAGGGGGGAGGCCCAGGGGTAACGAGGGAGTGGCCGGCTGGGAACCCCAATGAGGCATTGACCAGCAGCTGGGGCCTGTCAGGCAGCTCCAGGACATGCAGAGAACATCTGCTGGGGCAACGCTCGGCCTTACCCACCCCCCACCTATGGGCGATGTTGTCGCTGGACACCCAGAGCTCGGCCTGCCCAGATGTGCACGGGCGCGAGAGCGGCTTTGCTGGGGAGACGGCCTCTCCTGACCCTGTTCCAGCAGCGGGCTGGCCAAGTGACTTTTTAAATATTTGCTGAGGAGCACAGTTGCTTTTTTATTAATGCCACCAGTACCCCAGAGGCATGACCTGCTGTGCGGGCGTGTGTGACAGTCGGGGTTTTGCCGGCTGGAGAACACACACACACTTATGGCTTTTCTCCTGGGCTCTTTCTCCAGCGTTTCCTAGCGCCCAGCTCCACGGCCCACAGGCCTGGCTTCGGTCAGCTGGTGGGGGGAGGCCAGCACCGGGGCTGGCTCAGGTGTGTACACCTCCTCCCATGCCCAGCCCCAATTGTCTCTCGAGCCGGCCCCATCCACCTGCGGGGAGCGCGGGACACAAGGTAGGGCAGGGCAGGGGACTGACTCAGCAGCCACATTTGTGTGGAAAGCCGTCCTTGAGACCAGGACCAGATGTTTGGGACAAAGCCGTGTGCATGACTGTGCCTGTGCCCTGAGACCGGAGACGGTGATCTCTGTGCCCGTCTCTGAGCAGAGGCCAGTGGGTCGGGGGCTCGCCTGGGGACAGTGCACAGGAACTATTCTCTGGCAGATGTGTGTCCACGCGTGACTTCCCCTCTCCTGCCCGCAGCAGCTCATCTGATGGAGGCCGTGCCGTGGGTCCTGTGGGGGCTCTGCCTGCCTCCTCCGAGAGGGAAGGTGGAGCGTGGCCTTGATGCAGCAGACGACTCCGCGTTTTGACACCGAGGCCCTCGCTGCCTGGAGAGGGGACCAGAGGCGCAGGCCAGGCAGGGAGAGCCCCCTGACGTGTTCCTTTCCTGGGGCACATTCCTCTGCTCCCGGGGGAAACAGTGCCCCGCCTGCCCGCGCCTCCCCCACCCTGGCAGAATCATTCTGGGGAACAGCAGGTACCAGCTCTTAGTCACCGTCCCTGCTGCCCGCTGGCATCTGGGCCCATAAATGGGCAGTGCTGGCGTCCCCCGACTCTGGGGACGGGCTGGGAGGTGAGCCCAGTTTATGACACATCATATTCTTGCCTCAAACCCCAAATGCTTCTCCTCTGCCCTCCTGTCGCCCTAACCTGCTTGTGGGAACTGCCTGTACCCGGGAATGGGTCACTTTACGTCACAGTGGCCTGACCTTGCTGCCCCGGTGCTGCCTGTGAGCCAAGAGGGAACAGCGGGCAGAGGCTGGAGGGCCTGGCTCCTGTGGTGACCTGTGTGGACGAGCCCCCCATCGAGGCTACGGCCAGGGTATACGTCAGCACAAAATCAGGATAACCCGCGAAACCATCAGTGAAGACATGCTCTGAGGCACTGCCCCAAAGCGCCCGCAGGGCGAGGGAGCTGACGGGGAGCCCGGGACCTGGCTCCTGGTGGCAGGGACGCCTCCAACCTTGGTGCCACTCACTCTTATCGAGCGGGCTCCCTCCTTCTTCTCATTAAACCCTTATCAAACAATAGCTCTGCTGCTGGCAAGATACCCACAGGTGCACAATTACATATTAACTCGTGCTGATTAATGTTCCCAGAGCGGTTTGTGGCCAGGGTGCCTAGGACCACCATCGACAACCACGACAGCAGCCTCCACAGGAGGTGGCCACCTGACATGCTGCCTGCTTCTGGCCCCCAGGCTGGCTGGGCCCTCAGCTCTGCACCCTGATCCGAGCTCCTCCACCACCCTCGAGGAGCTGTCCTGGGCATCGCCTCTGAGAGAACAGGAGTGATGGGGGGCTCCCCCACCCTGAGCCCGTCCATGTTCTAACCACAAGGCCATCTCCATGTGCCCCCCCGACCCCAGCTGCAGTAGGAGAAGCACTCTGCCTGTCTCTGAGGCCCATGCTGGGTCCCCTCCACGCGTCTCCTTAAGGCTTCTCTCCTGCATCATTAACTGAGAACCCCTCTCCCTCGTGGCTTCATGCAGGAATCTCCAGACACCAGCCTTCCATTTTTCTCCTTGACCGGCTGCCCCTGAATCAGCCGGACAGGATCACCTCCTCCCCACCCTCCAGTGGATTGTTTTGAAGCCATCCCAAATATGCCATCATTTCATGCACAGTAATAATAACAATTAAAACAAGAGTAATGTCCCTAACCAGACAGGGTGTGACGAGAGAGCCAAGCCTTCGCAAGAGCGAGCCGCCGGCCGCCAGCACGGATGCTGGGACCTCCTCCTCTGGAGAGTCAAGCCTCGGGCGCTGCAGGGCGGCCAGCCACCGTGGTCAGGGGAGCACTGTGTCCCTAGACAGCCATCCCGAGCTGTGCCAGGGCCAGGGGCACCCCGAGTTTGAGAATGTGCCCACTGGGCAGCAGACGGAGGTGGAGGGGCTGCAGAGTGACAGCTGCCCGGGGCCTGGGACAAGCCGAGGGGTCAGGGGCGTTTCTGAGGAGGAAAAGCAGGGCAAAGGCACCCTGTGTCCACCGGAGCACTGCGTGCTGTGGGGTCTGGAGGGGCTGGTGGACAGGGTCAGACGAGGAGGCTGGCTCCATCTGGGGGCCATGGAGGGAGAGCAGGTGGGATGGGGGTCAGTGGGGTTGGATGCGGGGTGTCTCTACCTGAGCATCACAGGGTCTGGGATGAAAGGGCTAGCGTGACCTTGGGGCACTCCTGTTGAAGGCAGGCTGTCTAGGCGGGTTCCAAGACTGGCAGGCCGGGTGTGCACAGTTGCCCTCAAACTGCCCTCAATGCTGGCTCACACAACCAGGCCCGCGGCGCCTGATTCCAGCAGGACACCCACTGCCTCCTGGCTCTTTGTCTCTCCTCTTTCTCTTCAGTCCCTTTGGGTCTCAGCTCCCTGCTCCCATGTGCCTTCACCAAGCCCCCTCCCTGGTGGAGCCTGCGGGACGGGGCTGTGGAAGATGGAGCCCACCTCCATCCAGGCTGAGCCCCCATGGCCGCTGTGAGCCGCAGGCAGGGGGACGTGGGCAATGCTGCTGCAGGGAGCCTCGTGGAAGCTGCTTGTTCCGGGAAGGAGACCAGCTCAGATCAGGACCTCTGACCAGCCGCCTTGGACTCTGGCCCCAGACACCTCCTCCAGCAGCATCAGACTCGTCCAGTGACCCCACTGGGGGAACGGGGAGAATCCAACAGTCCTGTTTGGCTTCAAAGCAAAACTTGTCCTCATTCCTGAAACATCCCTGTGATCAGTGATTTACTCGAGGGCAAGTTCAGGTGGACCCGAGCTCTGAGCCCACCCTCTGAAGGACGGGGGCAGGTGCTGCAGCCACTGGGCTGGAGGAGGCAGCGGATTGGTGGGTTGCACGGGCATTAACGTCAACCAGGATGCAAGCTATTTATGGACTGGGGCACACTGATTCTGGAATTCATATGGAGAGGCAAAGACCCTGAATTACAAACCCAACACTGAAGGAGAGGAAAGTTGGAGGGCTGACACTACCCGACTTCAAGACTCACTGTACAGCCACAGTGATCAAGACAGTGTCGCATTGATGAAAGAAAAGACAAATAGATTAGTGGAACAGAACAGAGAGCCCAGAAATAGACCCACGTAAATATCGTCACCTGATCTTTCACAAGGAGCAAAGACAGTCTCATCAACAAATGACACTGGAACAACCGGACATCCACATACGCAGGAATGAATCTTGACACGGACCTCACACTCTTCACAAAAATGAACTCAAAATGGATCATAGGCCCAAATGCAAAACGCAAAACTATAAAACTCCCGGAAGATAACAGGAGAAAGCCTAGGTGACCTTGGGTTTGGGGATGTTTTTAGATACAAAACCAAAGTCACAGTCCATGAAAGAAAGAATCGATAAGCTGGACTTCATTAAAATGAACAACTTCTGTTCTGCAAAAGACAGTGTCAAGAGAAGGAGAAGACGAGCCACAGACTGGGAGAAAACATTTTAAAAAGACACATCTGATAAAGGGCTGTTATCCAAAATATACAAAGAACACTTTACACTCAACAATAAGAAAACATACAACTCAGTTAAAAAATGGACCAAAGATCTGAACAGACACCGCACCAAAGAAGATACGCAGATGGCAAACAGCATATGACAAGATGCTCCACTGGGGCTGGCCCGGTGGCACAGAAGTTAAGTTCGCACATTCTTATTTGGTGGCCTTGGGTTCGCTGGTTTGGATCCCAGGTGCGGACATGGCACTGCTCATCAAGCCATGCTGTGGCAGGTGTCCCACATATAAAGTAGAGGAAAATGGCCATAGATGTTAGCCCAGGGCTAATCTTCCTCAAAAAAAAAAAAAAAAAAAAGATATGCTCGCCTCATCTGTGCAAATTAAAACAAAGAGATGCCACTACACACTTGTGAGAATGGCCAAAATCTGGAACACTGACAACACCAAATGCTGAGGAGGACGTGGAGCAGCAGGAGTTCTCGTTCACTGATGGTGGGAATGCAGAATGGGGCAGCCACTTTGGAATACAGTTTGGTGGTTTCTCACAAAACTAAACAGACTCTTACTACACGATCCAGCAATCAGACTTCCTCGTATTTACCCAAATGTTCTGAAAACTTACATCCAAACAAAAACCTGCACATGGATATTTATAGCAGTTTTATTCACAATTTCCAAAACTTGGAAGCAACCAAGCTGTCCTTCAGTGGGTGACTGAATAAATAAACTGTGATCCATCCAGACAGTGGAATATTATTCAGCACTAAAAAGAAATGAGAAATCAAGCCAGGAAAAGACATGGAGGAAACTTAAATGCATATTTCTAAGTGAAAGAAGCCAATCTGAAAAGGCTCCACACTGCATGATTCCAACTCTGCGACATTCTGGAAAAGGCAGAACTATGGAGACAGTAAGAAGATCAGTGGTTGTCAGAGGTCGGGGGGTATAGGGATGGGTAGATGGAGAACAGGGGATTTTTAGGGCAGTGAAAATGTAATGGTAGACACATGTCACTATCCATTTGTCCAAACCCACAGACTGTACAACAGCAAGAGTGAGCCCTAGCGTGCACTGTGGACTCTGGCTGATTGTGATGCGTCATCATAGGTTTGTTGATTGTAACAAAGGCAACATCTGGTGGGATGTTGATGGTGGGGGAGCCCGTGCAGGTCGAGGGGGCAGCAGATATATGGGAAACCTCTGTACCTTCTGCTCAACTTCACTGTGCTCAACTAAAACTGCTCTAAAAAATAAAGTCTTTAAAAAAATGGGAAAAGACTACAAAAAGTGTGTCTGGACGAGACAGTGGAGTTTAGTCATTCCCCGAGGAAGAGCAGAACCTGTGACAGGCGTGAGGCCATGCGGGAGCATGACTCTCGGCTGCCCCTGCCTCTTGGTCACCTCCCTGGTCCAGTCTAGCCCCTTTGCCCCCAAAGGAGGCCAAGGGATCCTCTTAAAAGGTGGGCGGGCGTCAGCCTCCTGCTGCTGCCCCTGGAGAAATGGAAGCCCACCTCTCTCTGGCCTCTGCCCCCACTTCCAGCCTCTGTGGGAGCCCCCTCCCTCCACAGCCTGTCCTCACAGGACCAGTGCCGAGCGGCCTCCCCAGCCCAAGCCAGGAAGACGGTGCCCTCCCGCCTTGCCCACCGTGTGGCCCCGGCACGCTCCCCCTTGGTGGGTCCAGTCTGTGTCCCTGCTCATGTGGAGGCCAGCACCCGGGACAGGGTTTCTCTGTCTGATCCAGTGCTGGTGCCCTGGTGCCCTGGTGCCTGGAAGGGCCCCTGCATGGTGTGGGATGAGTGGACGAATGGGGAAAGAGCGGTGAGCGCAGGGACGGTCAGGGACGGCCCCGCTCCGCAGCACACCGGGGTCGCCTTGCGCCGCGGCGTCTGGGAAGTCTGGACTCCAGCCCTGCCGCAGCTCGGCACCGCTGGCTGGTCTGCATAACAGCACTGCTGCTCTTCGTGGTTGCCTGTTGCCTTAAGTTTGTGGACGTGACATCATTCGGGGGTGCTCACTTCTCCTTCATTAGGAAGACACTCTTGTCCTGACGGCTCAGACAGCCCCAGGCAGGTGATGCCTTTGCTGCGTCCGCAAACGCAGTTGCGATGGGGCGCACGGCGCTGGGGGCAAGGGGTGGGTGGGCCTGCAGCTGGAGGAGCACCGGCTCCGGGTCCTGGGTGCAGACACCACTCCCTGGGCCTCGTGCCTTTCTTTGAGGACGTTGGCCAGGCCCTTGTCACCATCAGACATGGGAGCGTGTGGTCAGGGGTCTGGCTGGGCCGAGGACCACAGCAGGGCCACGCTGCAGACCCTGAACAGGGAGAGAAGGCTGGGGGTCCCCAGGGCAGGCAGGGGCAGGGGAGGGAGGGTCTGGGATGGCGGCTGCCAACGACCCTCCCGAGAACACCGCTGACCTGGGCGCATCCCATGCAGGAGTCTCAGCCCTCGGCACCCGGTCATCTCCTCGTGTGATTCACGACGTCCTAATCAGCGGAGGAGAAGGGATCAACTGCAGGAACGATCAACGACCCTGGTCATCATGTCATTTTGGACAAAGGGAAGAAGAGGGTGGTGGGAGCCTGGCGAGGAGCAGGGTAGTCTCACCGGGGGCTTCTGTCGGGCAGGGCACCTGCCTGGGACGCACGGAACGCAGATCTCTCTGTGGTCAAGTCACGTTTAGCCCACCTCGCGCTATGGGGGGGACAACGGGTCAGCAAGGGGGGAACAAGCAGCGCGAGCTGGGAGCTCAGGGCTCTGGCCGTGAGCCATGGGCGGGCCAGGTGCCTGTGACTTCCACTTCCTCATCTTGTTTAATCTTTTTATACTTTACAATTATGCAAGGAGAGAGGGAGGGCGGTGGCCATCAGGTACTGGGGATTTCCAGAAAGTGGAGCCTGGCACATCCACGCCTCCGAAGTGAGCAAACAGCGTCTGGCTCGGTGGCCCTCCCCGGGGGACAGGAGCCACCGGGGGACGTCGGCCTGCTTCCTCATCACAGCTGAGGAAGAGCCCGGGCCATCCCTCAGCAAGACTCGAGGCAGCAAAGACCAACCCAGGGCGCCTCCTCCCTGCCCCTGGGCCCATCCAGATCCCAGCTGCCACACAAACCTGGCGGAAGACAAAACCCAAAAGGGGCTGACTAGACCCTCCAGCACCAGAGAGGTTCTCTGTCACTCAGGGACCTGTGGCTGGAGGGCAGAGCCAGGCAGAGACTCCAGTGCTCCGCATTTGCTGGTCTTGTCATTTCGCCCCCCTCTTGCCATCTGCTTCCAGGACAGAGATTTTTGACATAGTTCTTCAAGGTTCTCTGATGTCCAAAACTCTCCAGACCCATTGGAGGGGAGGACAGACCTTGTCTTTCCAAGAGCAGTCCCGACCCGTGGCCCCATGACCATCAGCCGCGTGCGCCCTCACGGTCAATTGTGACAAAAGAGGTCTCTGATTCTGAGTGTGAGCAGGTGATCTGCTGGGGACCAGTGGGTGAGTACTAACTAGTACTTAGACTGTTCCACTCAAACCCCTTCCCTCTGGGTATTGCTGGACCCATGTGTGGGTGGACATGGGCCTGCACTTGCTGAACGTGTGAGTGGACAGAGTCTGGAGAGCAGACACCAATGATGACCCCGTGTGCTGTGGGTGAGCTTGCTGCGGTACGTGACCTCTGGGCACACTGATGACAGCCAGCAACAGAGGTAACTTCACCTCCCCTGGCTGGCCAGACCCGCCTCTGGGTGTGTGACTGTCGCGTGGTCCAGGACATGCCAGATGTGGGTGGCAGGTCCCTGGCGGCTGCCGTGGCCCAGTCCCGAGGGCTCACACCATGGCCAGGCAGGGGGCAGAAGGTTGGGTTTCCGGGTAGACTTTTTGGACCAGGCGCCTCCTCCTTCCCTGCCTGTGGGAGGGGATCCAGGGCCCGGCATCTGCACCTGCGTGCAAGCTCATTGGTCCCAGGACGTCCCTGGGACCTGCTATCTACACAGGCCTGTCCAGGATGGGTTGCGGGAACCTTTAAACGCCTGTCTTTAAACAGCTTTAAAGAGCTTTACAGGCCCCATCTGCCTCTTGGGCTCCTCCTCGGTGTGGATTCTTCTTTTATGGGGTTTTGAGGCCTTTGACCTGCTCACCCCTCACCTCCGCTGAGTCCTACAGAGCCTGGCAGCAGAGGCGCGGGCACAGGAGGCCCTTGGTGCCGCCCTCCCCACCCCTCGCGAGGCCACAAGGATCCCAGCCCACAGACCCCGCAGAATGGGCCTGGATTGCGAGGGCTGCTGGGTCAGGGACATTTCCACGGCTTGACGACTGACCCCTGGTTCCTGGCAGCTCAGCTTCTGCTGGCGTTGGCAGCTTCCGGAAGGTACCGGGAAGGAGGTGGGGGAAAGTGACTTTGTCTGTCCCGGCCGAGGCCTGGACTGGCTGCCTGGGGCTTATCAGGAGGAAAGTCCCTGAGCCACAGTCATAACCCCCCATCGTGTGACCGCGGGACTGACATGAGGGTGCCCTGGGTCCACACTGGGGGTTTCATTCACAAGTGCGTGGCCGCAGGGCTATCTGGCGATGGGCTGGCCTGCCCAGCTGCAACCCCAGAGCCAGCTTCCCCTGCCCCTCAGGGCCCGGCCTGCAGGGTCCCGGGCAGCCTCCCGCCGTCCCCTGCCCTTCACATCTCTGGAGTCCGTGCCCTGAGCAGCCTTGCTCTGGGCTGAGATGCCACAAGCTTGGTGCCAAAACGGCTTTTAGAACAGGAGCAACAGGCCGGGAGGTGGCCCCTCCCTCCAATAAAGTCCATGGAGTTACAGGTTGGACTTTGTGATCTCTGATTATTCCTGCCGCTCAGGCCGGCTGACTTCCTGCTTCCCGAGGACCCAGGCTGAGGAGGGGTCTCCACGGCTCAGCGCCAGAGCTGGGGCCCCCAGTGGTCAGGAGCAGGGTTCCCAGTGCTGCTGCCACCTGCTTATAACTCGCAGACCCATCCTGGCGGGGTAAAGGCCACCGAGGGTGCACGCAGGACCCCAGGCAGGAGGAGAACCAAGCGTAGGACCCAAGACGCAGGGGGTACACAATCCGGGGCCTCCAAGGGGCCACAAGGCCCTCAGCAGATCAGGGGTCTCCTGCCCACGCTTGCCCTGGAAGAGCCAGCAGTCCTGGGAGGGAGCGGGGCCGCTGCCCTGGCCCACTGCCCCCTGCAGCCCCACACTCAGCCCCCAGGACCTGCCAAGCCGGGGCGGAGGCTCTCCCTGCAAAGGGACTCGAGTATTTCACAGACCAGACGTTAGAATCACTGAAATGGGGCCCTTCACCCCTAAAATGAATGGAGCAGGAGCCCCTCTTTCTAGTCAGCACCCCTGGTGGCCTTGGTGTCCCCTGGCTCACTTCAGTGCCATGGGGCACTGGCTGGACCATGCAGTCCATCAGCTCACACAGCCCCAGGGGCCAGGAGGGCACCGGCTCTTACTCTGGTGCCATCAGGGGCTCAGGGTCAAGGCTGCTCAAACCCAGCACCAGTGAAGGGGGAAAGTCTGGGGTCCAGCCAAGCAGTGCTGTGTGTCATACCAGCCTCAAAGCAGAGGCCACACGTTGCAGCTAAGTTCACATGTTCTGCTTCAGTGGCCCAGGGTTCATAGGTTTGGATCACAGGTGCGGACCTAGCACCACTTGTCAAGCCATGCTGTGGCGGCATCCCACGTAAAATACAGGAAGATGGGCACAGATGTTAGCTCAGAGCCAGTCTTCCTCAGCAAAAAGAGGAGGATTGGCAGCAGATGTTAGCTCAGGGCTAATCTTCTTCTTCAAAAAAGAAGGGGATTGGCAGCAGACGTTAGCTCAGGGCCAATTTTCCTCACAAAAGAAAAAAAAGCAGAGGCCGCAGCCCCGAGACCAAGTGCAGCCCGCAGGATCTGAACGCAGAAACTCTGCTGTCAGACACATAGCCAGCCGCGGGGGGGCCCGGCTGGGAGCAGGGCTGGCGAGGCAGGCGTGAGGGTGGCCTGGTGGAGCCAGCTGCCCCAAGGGGCTCATCCTGGGGCCCTGGTGGGCAGGCCGGCCCCTCCGGGGACCCCAGGCGTGCAGGTTGTGGGGAGGAAGGGGAGGAGGCAGGCTGCGCCGCAGGTGCGAGTGTGGTGGTTCCCACACTGTTGCTTTGCCACGCTCACGCCAGCTTGGCCCAGGCAGTCAGGCCCTCAGAGTGGCCTGGTCAGGACAACGCTCCTGCTGCTGGCCAGCCCACGAGACTAGCCTGCTGTGCACAGTGCCACCAGCTCAGGTGAGCACAGACGGGCTGTTTGCTCACCTGAGGCTCAGGTGCCAGGTGGGAGAAGCCCTGGCCCTGCCCACAGCTGCTCCGCGGCGAGCGCCTGGCCCCTCGGCCATCGTGCCAGTGCTAGTGTCCTGCCTCTTGTGGAGACCCAACCCACAGGGGACAGCCCCTCCAAGTAATGTGCTGGGCAGCTGCAGAAGGACAAACAACCCAAAACCTTTTGGCTGTACTCTGTGAGACAGCGCTGGTCGGCCAAGCAGGTGGATAAGCCCAGATCCCGGCCCAAACAGGCCAAGTCTCGCCAGGACGGCTGCCCATCGTGGCCTCACCCGTCTCTGCAGGCACCAACTGGCCAGGGCTCATTAGCGGTCAGCGCACAATGAATAGTTCTCCACTGATTCCAATGACGACAGCTTTAACACAGCCACGTGGTGATCTCGTCTTTGCATTGGGCTCAGTTTATATGAGACGCCTTCTCACAATTAGGCCTCTGACGCTTCTCATGAGCTCAGATGTGACTGCTGTGAACCAGCAAACAGTCTTGATGTCACCAAAGCCACCGCAAACAGCCTTGGGGCCACGGGACCTGTCACTTTGTCTAAAGGGGTCCAGCTGTTATCTTTGTTCAGGAGACGACTGCCCCCTGGCAGGTCTCTGTGGAGAATCCCCTCCACTCAGTGCCTGGGGCGGGAGGCCCTGTCACCACCAGGCAGGCTGATGTCAGCGAGGGCCCGGTTTCCCCTTGCAGAGCTCCAGAGACGTTGCCCTCAGCGCAGGTCTGCCTGGACTCGGGAGCCCCGTGGACCCCCAAGGAAAGACACCTGGCCAGGGGCTTACAGGAGGCTTCCTGGAGCAGGTGACGGTGGGGACAAGTCCTGAGGGTGGGGCCACAGGTGAAGATGGAGAGCAGGCAGTCCTGGCAGCCCGTTGATTGAAACAACAATTGACTCACTCTTCCACAGTTACGCTGGTGGAAGGGATGGCATGTGCTTCCAGTCTCATGTCTTCCAAATGCCTCTGTAGGTGCACAACCTCGTGAGAAGAATCCATCCCCAGGGGGCTGCAGGGCTGGCTCTGCGACGCCCGGTCCCTCTGTGAACACGGGCCCACCTCCAGAGTTTGTCTTCTTCCCTCCATCTATTTGCACACCCATCTGGTACTGATCTTTTCCCTGAAATTGTGCTGCTAAAATGGTCAATTATGTGAGACCAAGAAGTGGAAATTTATAAATAAGCAACGCTACAATCTTGATATATTTATTGAATTATCCAGCTGTCGTGTCAGGTCTTGGAGGTGAAACGGCCCCGGGCTCTCCCCGTTCCAACGGTTCCTGAAAGATACCTGCTCTGGCTCCGGCTATGGGGAAGCGATTCTCCCTGAGGAGCCGACGCTGCTCTGTAGAGAACCACGTTTGCCGTCGTCTCAGCGGGAATCGTCCACCTGCTGCCTCTGCTCAAGGCTGCACTGTTGCAGAGCTGGGCGGGGGCTTAATGGCCACAGCCCAACTCTCACCCTACAGGCAAGGGCAATGGTGCCCTGAAAGGTGAGGAAAGGGGTTTAATGTGCGCGTCAGGGTGTGGCAGAGCCCCTGCCGCCTGGGCCCCTGTCCCTGACTAGCCCCGGCGTGGGGCGAGGGTGTGTGTCTGCACACAGACACACACAGTTTTCTTTTTCTATCAAGCCCCTTGCTTCCTTTAATCTAGAAACTCCGCTTTTAGGAATCTGCCCTGAGTAAACCGTGAGCGGTGAAGACAAACCTGGATCCATGAGCTACAATTTTAGTGAGCAAAAACATGGAAACAACCTAAACAAGGGGATTGATTAAATAAATTATACTCTATTCATACAATGGGTGTCGTGCTTCCTTTAAAATTTCAAAGAGTTTTAATGATATGGGAAAATGTTCATTATGTGGTGTTAGGAGAAGAAAAATCAGGACCCACATGTGTATATTGTGATTGTAACTACAGAAGAGAGGAATAGCAGCCACGGATGCCCCAGGAAAATGACTGGACAGAAATGTAGTTACGGGGCCAGCCCGGTGGTGCAGTGGTTAAGTGCGCACGTTCCGCTTTGGCGACCTGGGGTTTGCCGGTTTGGATCCTGGGTGCGGACATGGCACTGCTCATCAAGCCATGCTGTGGCAGGCGTCCCACACATAAAAAGTAGAGGAAGATGGGCACAGATGTTAGCTCAGGGCCAGTCTTCCTCAGCAAAAAGAGGAGGATTGGCAGATGTTAGTTCAGAGCTGATCTTCCTCAAAAAAAAAAAAAAAAAAGAAATGTGGTTAGGCCCTGACGACCTCTAGATAGTAGGATCTGCGATAGGTTGTACTTTATCATCTTTTACTTTTCTAAAGCTCTGCAATTTTTCTCAGTGAACACATATGGCTTATAAACAAATAGAAAAGAGCTATTTTAAATAATGAGTTGACTTCCCTTTTCAGCTAAGATGGAGTAAATGGGACCAGATTTACCACCCTCCTGAAACAAATAAAAACACAGAAATATCTATGAAACAAAGGTTTTCAAGATACTGGACATGAGGCAACATAGAACAGTAACCCTGATAGATGGGTGACAAATTAACAATGTGTCACAGGATTTGTAACAGACAGAAGAAAACGTGTCAGCAATAGCACGAAGGAGGCGGCTGCTGAGAGGATCTTAGTTGGTACAATGTCACTGAAGATAGAGTGTGAACACAGAGGCACACATCACAGCCCCCAAAGCAACTGTGAAAACACAGCAACACAGTGAGCAACAGCGGAAAACCCAACAGAGGAGACCGAGTGGAATCATAAAAAATACTCAATCTGAAAGAAAACAGAAAAAAAATGAAAAGAGAAACAAAGAACAGATGGGACAAATAGAAAACAAATAGAAAAACGTTAGATTTACCCAGCTGCCATGTCACTAATCACATTAAATATAAATGATCTGGGGCCGGCCCGCTCCCGCAGTGGTTAAGTGCCCACGTTCCGCTTCTCTGCGGCCGGGGGTTCACCGGTTCGGATCCCGGGTGCTGACATGGCACACCATGCTGTGGTAGGCGTCCCACATATAAAGTAGAGGAAGATGGGCACGGATGTTAGCTCAGGGCCAGTCTTCCTCAGCGAAAAGAGGAGGATTGGCAGACATTAGCTCAGGGCTAACCTTCCTCAAAAAATAAAAAAAAAAATGATCTAAATACCCCAATTAAAAGGAAAAGGTTGTCAGATAGAGAAAATAACAAAATCCAACTATGTGCTCCCTGCGAGAAACCCACTTTAAATATAAAGACACAAATATGCCTAAAATAAAAGACTGGGAAAAGATACAGTGTGCTAACCTTAATCACAGTAAGCTGGAGTGACTAAATTAGTACCGAAGTGGAAAGAACTCAGACGTGCAGCAAAGGCTGAGTGGATACGTGTGCTGTGCTGTATCGGTACAGCGGTCACTGAGCTGCAAAGAGGAGTAAAATCTTGATACACGCGTAAACATAGATGAACCCCAAATAATCATTCTGAGTGGAATAGGCCAGACCCCCCAAAAGTAACTACTGTGTTATTACATTTGTATAACAGTTGTAGAAAACACCTGCTGATCAATGTTGGCAGAAAGCGGGTCAGAGGCTCCTGGAGATCAGGGGTGTGGACAGGGAGGGGTGGGCCGGAGGATGGCAAAGAGAGGCAGGAATCTTTGGGGCGATGGAGATGTTCCTTATCTTGTTTGTGGCGGTGGTTTCATGGGTGTAGACACGTGTCAGGTTGCTCACTTTATGAACAATTTATTGTGTGTCAATTGTACCTCCATAAAGCTAAGAAGTACTAAGTGGATGAGTGAGAAATCCTATATTACTTCTTACGAAAAAAATGACCTCTACGTTCCAGCAATGTTCGGTTCAGGGTGGCCTCCCGCTGGTTGCCTCACCAGAACGGGTGATTTCTCCTGTTCTGGAGCAAGGTCCAGACGGCTGAAGTCTCGATCGTGAGAAGTGGAAGCAGGAGCCGGGCTGGGCGCGGCGCGAGAGGCAGCACCCTGCCTGGGGGATGCGAGGAGGGCGTGTGGGGGGCGGTGGGGAGGCGGTGAGCCTGCCCTCCCAACAGGCTTCCCTCTGGTGTTGTTTGGATGGTCTTCGCCGAGTATTTGTCTTACAGACTGAGCTACGGACACTGAGGATACGGATCCCAGGAGGTTCCAGAAATCAACGCCATGAGGGTTGTCAACACCCGTTCTGTTATTTCTGGCTGTTTCCTCCCCAGCGTGGAGTCTCCTGTGCAGACTCCCTAACATTCCTCATAAGAAGGCCCGGGGAGCATGAGCGGAATTCGACACTGTCGCTCCGCGCCGCGTTGCCACAGCGGTTTTACGACAAGGGGAGTAAAAGAGCTTTACCTTTCACCAAACCACTCCGTCTGAGGCACGTAGGGTGTGCACCATATCTGCCTCCCGAGGAGTTTCGGGCGGCTCATAAAGTTATGTGCACACAGAACGAGACTGCTATAAATAGAGAACAAACAGAGCAGCCAGCCTGAGGCTGCCGGCGCTGGGGATGGGTCCGCAGATAAGACGCGGGGAGCGCAGAGGTGACGGGCTTCCTCTGCATGTGACCTTGCGGGACGTGCCTAACTCTTACAAAGTTCAGCTTCCTCATCCGCAGCCAGGACAATGCTTCCATCCTCACATTGCTGTTCTGTGAATAATCTGTGCAAGCAACTAGCATGGGCAGGTCCTGGACGTGAGGGTGGCCGCCCAGGTCCCCTCCCCAGCTGGGAGGGTTGGTGGCTCACTCCTCTCGGATGAGGCCCTTGGGAAATTGCCCCTGCCTTAAGGAGGGTGGCCTGGCCGCACCCTGTGGGTCAATGACAGGTCAATGGCAAGGACATCGGGCCCCTGTGCCTCAACGCTGAGCCATGCTCTGGGGATGTCGAGGTCTCCCCGCCGTGGCTGCCCAGCCCTACTTCCAGCACCACCCACAGCTGGGAGTCCCATGAGCTCCCCACACACACTTCTGCCCCTGGGAACCTGACGGGGGACCCCGCCACACACACAGTAAGCATGAGGTCAGTGGGCATCTCCCTCTCCTCCCCACGTGCACACAGCCCCTTTCAGAGGAGAAACCCACCCAGCATGCTACAGCCACATCCGGGGACGCAGAGATTCTCTTGGGTGCAAACAAATTCCAGCCACAAGTCCATACTCGACTACATGAAGGGCACACAAGCTGTTCGTGGCCTGTGGGTAGTCCCTGTTTAAAACACAGGGTACAGGACAAGAACACAGCCATTGCTGTCTGCAGTGAAAAAAACAGCCAGAGATGGAAGTGAACCAGAGGGACCCCACTGCCTGCTGGAAAGTTAGTGCCGATGGGCCGTGGCCCGCCCGTGGGATGCCTCCTCTCTCCAAGGTGCCGGACCACCAGAAAGGGGTGCGGCCCCGATGTGGGGTGAGGCAGAGGGAGGCCAGACCCTCTGGGGTCTGCCTAGTGGGACTGGGAGGTGGTATGAGCACAGATTCTGAGCCCAGATCAATGTGGACCTACCTCCCCGCACAGCCAGGACTGCAGTGGGGCCTCGGCCCCTTGCTTCCTCCTCCATCCCACTGTCACCTGTCCCCAGGCTTGAGGGCCAGTCCCACAGGACTGAGAGGACCAGCCGGCTCAGTGTGTGAGAAGTGCTTGCCCAGGCTGGCCTGGTCCACATTTGCTGCATGGCGGCCATGGGGCTGGACTTCCTTCCACCTTGGAGAGCGGAGAGACAGGAAAAGGTCTTGACCTCTCTACTGCTTATCGCTGAGACATGGCTGGGAAATCTCCCGTGCGCAGCAGTATCTCCCGGGTCAAGAACGTAAGACACGTGAGAAGAGGCACATGGGGCATCTGACTCTGAAAAGTCAGGTGCAGTTAGTCAGCCCTCTCCACGTGGCCTCAGTCTCTCCCCACCATGACCAGGCTGGGAAGCCAGGCGAGGGTCTGGGATCCTGGAGACGAGCATGCCTTCCGTGATCCTGGCACTTGTCTCCACACAGGAGGCCAGTGGGAAGGAAGGCTGAGCGCCAGCTGGGTGAATACTTGCGGCATCACCACCTGGGTCTCGCTGCTCCTGAGTGTCCACCCTTTCTCCCCATGTGGGGGACAGAGCTGCATTACTGTGGACCTCCCGCTGCCGCTCACGGAACTCCACCCCTCTGCGAGCTTCTCCCAGCTGTGCCTGCTGGATTCTGACCTCTTGCCCTTAATCCTAATTAAGTAAAAACCCCTGTGAGAACAAACAAAACAAGTACATACATCCCCAAGATGAACAAAAGTAATGATGGCAGCAGAGTCCCTTCTGTGCTGGGCAGTTGGAACAGCAAAGGAAGGGACTTCTGCAGCAGGTGGCCGCAGGGAGGAAGTGAGGGGCCTGCCACCTGCTGGAGAGCCACTGCCTCCCTGAGCGGAGCTGCAGCTGCGGTCAAGGCTGGCCAGGAGGAGCAGTGGGTTTCAAGACAACGCCCAGTGGGTATGGCCTAGCTGAGATGCCAGACCCGCAAGCAAAGCTTTTCACACCACACTCACCAGCATTGCAAGAGGAAAGGAACAGAGCTTGATGTCTCTACAGTCAGCCTCATCTCTGTTCCAGCCTACCACACTGTCCAGCCCACCCACACTGCCCAAACCACCCATACTGCCCAGACCACCCACACTGCCCAGACCACCACACTGCTCAGACCACCCACACTGCTCAGACCACCCGCACTGCTCAGACCACCCGCACTGCACAGACCACCCACAATGTACAGCCACCCACACTGTACAGACCACTCATACTGCCCAGACCACCCACACTGCCCAGACCACCACACTGCTCAGACCACCCATACTGCCCAGACCACCCACACTGACCAGCCCACCCATACTGCCCAGACCACCCACACTGACCAGCCCACCCATACTGCCCAGACCACCCACACTGCCCAGACCACCACACTGCTCAGACCACCCATACTGCCCAGACCACCCACACTGACCAGCCCACCCATACTGCCCAGCCCACCCATACTGCCCAGACCACCACACTGCTCAGACCACCACACTGCTCAGACCACCCATACTGCCCAGACCACCCACACTGACCAGCCCACCCATACTGCCCAGACCACCCACACTGACCAGCCCACCCATACTGCCCAGACCACCCACACTGCCCAGACCACCACACTGCTCAGACCACCCATACTGCCCAGACCACCCACACTGACCAGCCCACCCATACTGCCCAGCCCACCCATACTGCCCAGACCACCACACTGCTCAGACCACCACACTGCTCAGACCACCCATACTGCCCAGACCACCACACTGCTCAGACCACCCATACTACCCAGCCCACCCATACTGCCCAGACCACCCATACTGCCCAGACCACCCACACTGCCCAGACCACCACACTGCTCAGACCAACCACACTGCTCAGACCACCACACTGCTCAGACCACCCGCACTGCTCAGACCACCCGCACTGCTCAGACCACCCGCACTGCACAGACCACCCACAATGTACAGCCACCCACACTGTACAGACCACTCATACTGCACAGACCACCCACACTGCTCATATCACCCAGTGAGGTAGGTGCTATCATTGCGCTATTTTTTAGACAAGGAAACAGCCTGTGCCACCTCTCTGATGAAGCAGTCTTTCCCAAAGGGATGGAGGTGGTGTGACACTGGGAGGGTCTTCTCTGTCCTGATACAATTAGGAGGGGCAGAGCTGGGTCAGGGGCGTCTTAAGCAATGAGATGATTCCATCTCAAAATGGAGTGTTGTTTTCCACACTTTTGAGATAATCCATTAGCTATAATTAACTGACTAAATGCATATGTTTGTTAAAACCAAAGCTAAATAAGAGCCATGTAGTCCTGGGGGATACCATAAATGAAATAAAACAACTCAAAGGACAGGTTTAACAGTAAATTAGTGTTAAATTTCCAAAACCTCTCTTCAAGAAAATACACCTTAAAAATGAAAGAAAAAGCTTTTGACTAGGAGAAGGTATTTGCAACTCATAAAACAGACAAAAGACTAGTACACACAAAAACTGAATTTCTGTACATCGATATGAAAATAAGTAATCCAAATTTTTGTTTGAAGTAAGAATCCAATTTTATTATTTGCCTATACCTGAGCAAATGTAACACTGTCTTAGCACATGACTTTATAGCAAATCTTGCATCTTGTGTGGGAAGCCTTGTCATCCTCATCCTGGCCACCCTTGATACTCTACCCCTCCCTGTGAAATTCAGGACCAGCCTGTAAAGTTCTACTAAAAACCCTTATCAGGATTCTGATTGGAATTGTATTAAATTTATAAATTGTACTTAGAATTTATCTTCAAACGAGCAACAAAGGAATTACAGCTGACTTTTTTTTTTTGAGGAAGATTAGCCCTGAGCTAACTACTGCCAATCCTCCTCTTTTTGCTGAGGAAGACTGGCCCTGAGCTAACATCCGTGCCCATCTTCCTCTACTTTATATGTGGGATGCCCACCACAGCATGGCGTGCCAGGCAGTGCCATGTCCGTACTTGGGATCCGAACTGGCGAACCCCAGGCCGCCGAGAAGCAGAACGTGGGCACTTAACCACTGTGCCACCAGGCCGGCCCCTACAGCTGACTTTTAAGAAACTAGGTAAGCCAGAAAATAATGGAATACATCCTAAAAGTGGTGAAAGAAAAGACAGCATGCCAACCTAGGCTCCTACTCTGCTTGAAGATGTCCTCCAAAATGAAGTCAGAACAACAACGTTTCAGATGAGCGAAAGCAGACCAAAGAGAGTTCTTCAGGCTTAAGGAAAACAGTCGCAGATGGGAGCACAGATTTCAGGAGAAAATGAAGTCAACCAGGTCAGGAAATAAGAGACAGGAGAACAAGGCACATGGTATCATGAGGACACAGCTACATGAACAGGGGGTTTCCACATTTCAACTATTGTGAATCAGGCTGCTGTGAACATAATGTACAAATGTCTCTTCACAACCCTGCTTTTAACTCTTTTGAGTCTATACCCAGAAGTGGAATCGCTGGATCATAAGGTAATTTTATTTTCAAGTTTTTGGGGAACCACCATACTGTTTTCCACACTGGCTATACCAATTTACATTCCCACCAACAGTGTACAAGGGTTCCAGTTTCTCCACATCCTTTCCAATACTTGCTATTTTCTGGGGGTTTTTGATAGACTCCATCCTAACGGGTGTGAGGCGGTATCTCACTGTGGTTTTGGTTTGCATTTCCCAAATGGTCAGTGATGTTGAGCATCTTTTAAAGTGTTTATTAGCCATTTGTATATTTTCTTTCTCCCGTTTTTGAATTGGGTTGTTTTGTTATGTTGAATTGTCTGTAAATTCTGGATATTAAATTCTTACCAGATATATGATTTGCAAACGTTTTCTCCCATTCTGTGGATTGCCTTTTTACTTTGTTGATAGTGTCCTTTGATGCACAAACATTTTTAAATTTTCATGAAGTCCAATTTGTCTATTTTTTCTTTTGCTATCTGTGCCTTTGGTGTCATATCCAAGAAATCATTGCCAAATCCAGTGTTGAGAAGTTTTGCCCTATGTTTTCTTCCAAGAGTTTTACAGATTTAGGTCTTACACTTAGGTCATGGGTCCGTTTTGAGTTAATTTTTGTATATAGTGTGAAGTAATGGTCCAACATCAATTGTTGACATTTTGGGCCAGATAATGCTTTGTTGATGGGAACTGACCTATCCACTGTAGGACGTTTAGCAACATCCTTGGCCTCTACCCGCTAGATGCAGGGGGCTCTGTTCCCCAGTGTGACAAACAGAAATGTCTCCAGATATTGCCAAATGTCCCCTGGGTAGCAAAAATCACCCCTGGTTGAGAACCACTGGGTTAGCTGAAGTCTGGACATGGGGATGTCCTTCAGTTAATGATGTCAAAGTGCATTTCATAGAAAAAAGGGTCTGAAGGACTCCAATGGTGGCTGGCTATGTGCACCTACTCAGCCTCCACCAGCCCCACCCACCCCCAGGAAGTCCTGGGGAACCCTACCTCCACAAGGTGTCAAGGAATGCACCATGAGGAGGGCCCCACACGCTGGACAAGCTCTCTGGTGGCCTTCCTCTGTGGGTACCAGGTGACGGACGCGCCCATATCGATGAATTCGTCCCTGTTGCATGGTAGTGAGCGTGCTGTGGTGGGACTGTGCTCCCTGGCCTCGTGAGAATAATGGGATCCTGCAGCAGGAAAGTCCAGGGGTGGCACTTACTTGTCAGAGACTGTGTGGGAGCAACGGCCACAATGCAAAATTACAGTTAGTTAAAAAATTCAATCGAGCCAGCCCTGATGGCCTAGTGGCTAAAGTCCACCATTCTCCCGGCTTCGGCAGCCCAGGTTCAGTTCTCAGGTGCAGAACCACACCACCTGTCTGTCAGCAGCCACGCTGTGGTGGCGGATCACAGAGAAGAACTTACAAGTATGGTATGCAACCATGTACTGGGCCTTTGGGGGAAAAAGAAGAAAAGAAAAGAGCAAGATTGGCAACAGATGTTAGCTCAGAACAAACCTTTCCCTGCCAAAAAAAAAAAAACCTAGAAAAAAATTTAAATCTAGAGAAATTTCTCTTGAGAAAAATTTGAAGTTTTAAGTGCAATGTCAGCATTATGGGAGATCTCAATAAAACTATTAAAGGATAAAAATTTTCTAGGCCATTAAGCTTTATCTTTGAAATACTTAGCATTTGGGGCCAGCCCCGTGGCATAGTGGTTGAGTTCACATGCTCCACTTTGGCGGCCTGGGGTTCGCAGGCATGGACCTACACCATTCATCAGCCATGCTGTGGCAGCATCCCACATATAAAAAGTAGAGGAAGATTGGCACAGATGTTAGCTCAGGGACAATCTTCCTCAAGCAAAAATAACCCCCCAAAAAACAGCGTTTAAAAATTTGTTTAACTAGGAGTTCAGCTAGGGCTAGTTCTGTTTGGAATCATAGTTAAGTTTTGGTCTGTAAGTGGAGTAAAAATTATTGTGAAAATTTATTTAGAGACTTGTGAATAATTACAAATACAATGTTGCTTTTGGGGTTTGGGGTTTTGGGGTAATATAGAATGTATTTATTTGTAAATGCACAGTTAAAGGTCTATGGGCCAGTCCACCAGGTGCTAGGAAAGAAGAGGAATGGGTTATTATTGTTATCGAAAGACTTGATAACAAGCGGACAAGATGACCACAGCACTTTGCTTGGTGGGCACATGAACTAAGTGGCCGAGGCAGCAGAGATGGAGGCCCTGAAACATCCACGCCCCACACCAATGCTGACCCGGCTACGGACCCTGCCGAGCGTCCATCTGCCATTGGCAGAGGCCGGAACCTCACCTCCAGGGTGGTTCCATCACCTGAGGGAGAGCGAGGCTACCTAGTGACAGGCAGATTAACCTGAAACCCTCCCATTTGGAGGGGGCTGCAGTTTGTCCTCAGAATGAGAACATATGGCATGTTTTTGGATTGAAAGACTCAATACTGTAAAATATATTCATCTGTGGATTCAATGTATTCCCATGAAATTCCCAGTGAAAATCCCAATGAGGTTTTTTCAGCACTTAACAAACTCATTCCAAACCTTACATGGAGGCACATAAGGTCCCAAATAGCCAGAATCCTCTTCAAGATGAACGAGGCAGGTGTTATGGACAGAACCATGCCCCCAAATACCTCTTTTGGAGCCCTGACCCCCAGTGTGGCTGTATTTGGAGATGGGGTCTCTAAGGAAGTAAAGTTAAATGAGGTCATAAGAGGGGCTCTGATCCAACAGGACCGATGTCCTTATAAGAAGAGCAAAAGACCAGGAGAGGCCAGGAGTATGCACACGCAGAGAGAAGCCCACATGAGGATACAGGGAGGAGGCAGCCGACTACAAGCCAAGGAGAGAGGCCCCAGGAGAAACCAACCCTGCCGACACCTCGATCTGGGACTTCCAGCCTCCAGAACTGCGAGAGAATAAGTTTCTGTGGTTCAAGGGACCCCGTCTGTGCTGTTTGGTTAGGGAGGCTGGAGCTGACCAGTGCGGTGAGGGGCTGCTCTCCTGGGTGTCCAGACTATCGAAACCATGGCGGTTAAGAGAGTCTGGTTCTGGCCTCGTTAAATGAACAGACAGATGGAAAAAAATGGAGAACCCAGTTGGAGTGTGTATGTGGACACCTGATTTGTGACAAGGCAGATTGTAGGCTAGTGGAGAAAGGATGGTCTTTGTAAGTAAAGAGTTTGGGGACAAGTGAGTGTCCATATGGAAAAAAAAACCCAACAACTAGGCATCCATTCAGAAAGGTTTCTTAAATAGGATACAAAATACATTAACCTTAAAATATAGATAAATTTGACTACATGAAAAGTGACTCCTATTCATTTAAAAGATGTGATTTTAAGAAAGGAAAAGGCGAGCCAGAGTTGGAGAAGATGCGTAATTATGATGAACGACAAAGGATCAGCGTCCAGGCTCCATACAGAGCTCCCAAGAGCAAGAACAAGAAACGTGGACAAAGACTCAAGCAGGGATGTCCCTGCGAAGGAAATACAGAGCTCCAGTAAACGTGTGCATTGGCTCACCAGGAAAAGGCAAACAGAACCATGCAAGGTCCATGTGCCCCAGAAGGTCTGAGACTCAGAGGGCTGAGCACATGAGAGACGCCGGGAACGTGGAGCGAGGGGCAGCTCCTGCACCACTCACGAGACTCGTAAATCTGCTCTAGTGAGGCGGCATCTGCCAGAGTCCGGTGCTCATGTGCCTAAGGCCCATGTGTACTCCTGGCAAAACTCTTGCACGTGTACAGCAGGGGCGTGCACAAGAAGGCTTCCAGCAGCCCTGGTGGAGTGGCGGAGACAGCCCAGCTGGAGAAAAGCAGGCGTCCTCATGGCGAAGACTGCGGATGCCCCACCCAGCCCAACCCACCCTCCGATGGCCACCTGCCAGCTAACACCTGTGGCTTCTGCTGAGGATCGACTGGCTGAGTCCACCACAGGCCTGGGAAGTGACGTCCCTTGGGGCCTTTTGGCCATTGTTATAGGAACCTCCACACAGTGCACATGCTGAGTGCACAGCTCTGAGGGACCCTCTGAAGTCTCCATCACTGAAAAGAAGCAGTAACACAGATGGGAGTCTGTTCATGCAAATCCCTTCTGAATTTGCATTGTCCCAGTATCCATGCTTGTGCAGTCACAGTGGAAGCTTCAGTCCCAAAAAGTCTGGAACCCTTGTAGGCATGGCTGAGAACTCTCAGTAATTCCTAGATTGTCACCCTAGATCTTTACCCCCATCATCCAGGGTCAGAGGAGGGCTGCACTGGAGCAGCACCCTCACCCCGTCTTCCAGGGCAAAGAGGGCACCACCTTCCCCTCCCCCACATGCAGGGCCTCACCTCCTCCCCGCCCTGAATACTCAGGAACTAACCCCACTCTCTCCCATGTCTCCCTCTATGCCGTCATAAGAAGCCCCCTGACTCTGGACCACTGCTCACCCACGAGGCTCTGCTCTCCACCCCACCCCACCCACGCCAGCTTCTAATAGTCTTCTACTGCTCCTGGGCCATCCTCCTCCCCTTTGCTAAAAGCCCCAGGTCACCACTTGGTCATTTCCCCAGATTTTAGCTCCTGCTGGATAAACCCTCCCATGTCATCCTGCCTGACTTGAGTCAATGTGGAAATGTGTGCTTGTGCCCCTTTTGGAGCCCCTCCCTTCCAGGGCTCCTTCCGCTGCTCACCGGGACCCCACTCCCATAGCCATACCTCAGACCTCAGCCTACCACCTGCACCCCAGCCCAACCCCATCTGCAGCCTCCTACTGCCTGACCACCCATCAGCAGGGATGTCCAGACCACTGACCCTGGGCCCCTTGCTGTCCCCTCGTGTCCTCCTTCTCCTCACCTTAGGTACAGGCCCACCTACGTAATCACCTTCAAATTTCCCTCTGCTTCCTCCTGTTCCTCGGCTTCGTCACCTGGGTACCCCCTGGTAAATGGCTCCATGTTTAAGTGGATCCCATGTCCTCCTGCCCCCTCCACCCCCACCTCCTGCACCTGCCTTGGCCCAGCTTGGGCCCCAGCACTGGCCACCCCTCCTCCCTCTCTGCTGGACGCTCCCGTCAGCATATAGACAAGCTCTGAGTCCTCCTATCTTAGAAGACAAACCTTCCTTCCTCCAGGCCCCCGACGAGGAACCCTCACCCCGCCCCCCCTCCAGGGGTGTCCTGTCAGTCCCCGAGCCTTTGCTCCGGCACACGGAGGGAAAGAGGTGTCAGTGCCCTGGACAGCCTTGTGCCGCCAAGTCAGCATGGCTTTCCAGGCCTGTCCTCCCTTGGCCCTCCCTGGGGACCCTAGACGGGCCCCCACACCCCTGGCACGACTTTGTCTGTGCTCACGGTCACCCATGTGGAGTTCACTCGTCCCTCGAGCTAGCCGTCAGTTCCCTCCAGAGCTTCTGGCTGGTGGTCAGTGCTGTCTCTGTCTGGTCTGCGTCCACTCCTGCTCCAGGGTCCGCAGCTACGGCCACACCTGGACACCTGCCGCCCTAGGCTGAGGCTCAGGCAGCACTGAGTACCTTCTCCCCACTTCCCACTGCAAAGGGACACCTGGAGACCCTCCCTTGGATCCATCATCCCCTGAGGCCAGGGGCCAGAGGCAGGGCAGCTCCATGCGGGGGGCTGGGCGGGTCGTTTAGGCCCTTCTCTGCCTGGGGCGGGTCTCCTCATCCCCTTCAATCTCCCGCAGCCCCAAAGCCTGTTTCCTGGGCTATTGCCAGGATCCTTGGATCTTCCCACTTCACATCAACAAAAGGAAGAAAAATCTGCCAAACACTAATATATCCTCAGATGTCCAAACTGGGTTTTGCTGCCTGAGGGCATCCTGCAGCTGCCAGGCAAGGCTGGCACAGAGGCCTCCAGGAAGCCGGTGCCCCAGGCTCACATCGTGAAAGTTCCAGCGCCACCCTGAAACTTTCTTTGTGTTTAAGCAGTTGAACTCATGCTACAAGGGGGGGACTTCCCTTTGCTGCTTGAAGGATTAATATTTCCCAAGGGTGCTGAAAAATCCTGTTAATCTAGCTTCCACTACTCTGGAAACTAAAACCATACTCACTCTCCCCGTGTGACATCCTTGGGGCAGATGGTTTGGGGATGCAGACCTTTCTAGGTCTTAGAAAGTAAACACAGTACATATATTGCCCGTACGTGAGGGGACGCCCCAGTGGGATCTGGACACCACCCCCAAATCAAACACTCCTGTGAATGCTCACAGTAAGTGGGAAATAGACTAGAGAGAGTTCAGGTCAGGTTTTGCACCAAACTTATGAAAAACCTCCAGTATTCAGGGCTGTTTGGGTTTCAGAACCATGACAAAGGGGTTGGGATCAGAATGGAATTTCTTTAACAGTGGATGAACACTTTCCTGCCCCCTGTGGGGCGCACGCCGGGTGGGGAGGGTGACCAGACGAGCCACGTGCCTGTGGGGCGTCCCAGGCTCGCAAGCCTGGGTTCAGCAAGTGAATGTAGGCCCCCCAGACCAGACAGTCCTGCCACGGGACACACACATTCCTGGTCGACGGGCCAACATACACACAGTGGTGCCGAGGGAAGTATCCGCCCAAATCGATCCTCTCTGTCAGGAGGAGGTCGTTGAAATCACACTCTTTGTCTTTCTTATCTTAATCTGACCACATGCTGGGTGGTCAGTTTTTAATTTAATTTGATACTATAGCCCCCCAAATTCAGTTTACCAGTAGAGAAGAATTATTTGTTCTGTTCATTTTTACCAAGAGGCTCCACACTTTACGTGGAATAAACATTCACAAATTCAGACTCTGCTAATTTGAAACTTATGAAAATACGGGCGGTTGATGTTAATCTTTTCATACCCAATGTAAAAAGCAAAATGAATGTATCAGAGTCGCCAGGGACGGTTGACCCCCAGTGCAAGGGAACACAGCCCCCTCTGTGGACACTTGTGCATAGACAGCTGGAGGCCAGGCCCACAGGCCCTCCACCCACTGATGCTGAGGGGCTCCATGGTGGGGAACCAGCCAGGACAGTGCCTATATGTTCCATGGATCGTTTCACCTCAAAGGGGCCCTCAAAAGCCCAACAGGCTCCATGCCACTCCCTCCCTCCTCACCCCACCGGGCAGACACAGGACTGAGAGAGCCTGAGAGGATGTTGGGGCCTCAGAGAGCACCGTGGGGGGACGTTGAGTGACCAGCACTGGTCAGCCGGTCATGGGGGCCTGGAGGCCTATTAGTCATTCCAGAGGAACAGGGCTTACTCGCAGAACATTTACAAGGCACGAGGAACCACGAAATGCAACCAGAAAAGCCCTGTTGACCGAGCCAGCACACGGACACTTCTGCAGGCCTGTTCTGTGAACGAGAGTAGAAACTTTCCCTCACGCCGCGCGGTGTGCTTACCCAGGTGGGATGAAAGGGCCACAAGGGTCCACAGGGTGATGAGGAAAGGAACTCGCATGGGGAGCCGCTGCAGGCTGGCCACTGGGACCCCACTGCTGTTCCGGGGGGCAGTGGGTGCTGGCCTCGGGCCCCAGCTGATGAGCGCCCAGGGATGGACAGTGCCCATCAGCCAGGCCAGCAGTACGAAGGCACATGGGACGGACTTCTGTGCCCGCATGCCAGGCATGGGGTGCGTGCTCCTCCCCAGGCTCTGAATATCCCCCGAGAGTTTCCCCCACTGCAAGGAGCTTGTCTTTGCAGGGAGCTGCCCAGCTGGCCTCTGGTGGCACTCCTCCTGGTTCTAAGTGGAGCCGGCTCCGCCTACCACCTCCCCACCACCTTCCCTTTGCTGACGAGGAGCCCAGCCTCGTCCTGGGCAGCCCCATGGCCCCCGGTCATCTCCGGGTAAGCTCCGGGTTCCCTCCTTGCCCATGAATTCTGGTCAGCGGGCCTTTGCTGGGGCTGGCTCTCTCCCGCAGGAGTTCAAAGCCTTGGCTGGGATGGGGCCGCCTATTTCCCTGTGTTGGGAAGATAAGGGGCCCGCCCATCCATGTGGGAGATAAGGTTCTGCTGTAGTGAGATGAAAGCAGATGAAGAAATGGGGTTTAATCGGTTCTTTATCAGGAGTTTCAGTCTTTGCTTGGAACACTGCCTTGGGATGGGGAAACCATGGAAGGTGATTACCTGCAAACCCATACCTGCAGCGTAGTTCCCATTGAGGGGTCTGCAATAGATGTGTGCCTCGTAAAGTCCCACACCACCGCCTCCCCTGGGATCCTCAGAGGTCAGAGCAGCCCCAGGGCCTTTGCCCTTGCCAGGCCCCCTCCTCCAAGGCTCATTGGGCTCTCACCTCAGCTGGCTCCCTGGCTCCCCTGTCTCCCGCTTACCCATGTCCAGGTGACCTTGCCCACTGCAGGTGAAGATCTCACGACCAGTGCTGGACCAGCCCTTGAGGGTCTTTTTATGACTGAAGGACGTTGTCAGCAACAGCCATCAGGGAACTTTGAGGCGATGACGGTGTTACTCACAGGTCCCGGAGGAACACGGACAACCGGGCCACACAGCGAGGACTCGGGAGAGAGTGCATGGGTTTCTGTCTTTATCGCGGTCGAGGATGGGGGCCTCGTTATTGGTGCATTTAAAGCATAAGAGTGAGAATTAAAACTTGGGAAGGGAGAGGCAGTGTCACTCAAGCGGTCAGTTGTCTGGGTTACCGGGGCTTTCTGAAAGGGGAGCCTCACGGGTTAGGCAGCCTGGCTCCTAACCTGGTGGGGTAGCTGGCCATGCGTTTAGCCGAGGTGGACGGCTTTGAAATGGACGCCTCAGCAAACAAATGCTTAATGACAAACACTCAAGCACAATCTAAAATGCTAGTTGTCAGGCACCTATCTTATAGGGCATAGAACACATGTGCTCATCCATTTGTCCGGGGAAGGACACTGGTCATGGTGTGTGATCCTTTTAACACGCTACTGGGTTGGGGTTGCTGGCATTTACTGAGAATTTTTCATCACTGTTCCTGAGGGACATGGGTGTGTGGTGGTTTTCTGTCTTCTAGTGTCTTTAGCAGGGCAACGCTGGTGTCGCAGAATCACTGTTCCTGAGGGACATGGGTGTGTGGTGGTTTTCTGTCTTCTAGTGTCTTTAGCAGGGCAACGCTGGTGTCGCAGAATCACTGTTCCTGAGGGACATGGGTGTGTGGTGGTTTTCTGTCTTCTAGTGTCTTTAGCAGGGCAGCGCTGGTGTCGCAGAATCACTTAGCAAGTGTTCCCTCGTCTTCAGTTTTTGGAAGCGTTTGAGAAGGACTGGTCTTAGCTCTTCTTCGTTTGGTAGAATTCTCCAGTGAAGCCATCAGGTCCAGGACTTTTCTTTGTTGGGAGATTTTTGATGCCTGCTTCAATGTCTGCACTAGTTATAGGACTATTCAGATTTTCTATTTCTTCATGATTTAATCTTGATTGGTTTTGTGTTTCTAGGATTTTGTCCACTTCATCTAAGTTGTCCAATTTGTTGATGTACAGTTGTTCATAGCACTCTCTTATAATCCTTTTATTTCTACAGGATTGGTCGTAATGTCCTTACTTTCATTTCCAATTTTAGTGTTTGAGTCTTCTCCCTTTTTCTTAGTCCATCTGGCCAAAAATTTGCCAATTTTGTTGATCTTTTTGAAGAACCAACTTTCGATTTCATCAATTTTATCTATTGTTTTTCTACTATCTATTTCATTTCTTTCTGCTGTAATCTTTATTATTTCTTTCCTTCTGGTCACAGTGGGTTTAGCTTTTTCTTCTTTTCCTAGTTCCTTAAGTTGTAAAGTTAGGTTGTCGATTTGAGATCTTTCTTCTTTTTTAATGTTAACATTTACAGCTATAAATTTCCCCTGTAGCACTGCTTTTGCTGCATCCCTTAAGTTTTGGTGTGTTATGTGCTTATTTTCATTCATCTCTAAGTATTTTCTAATTTCCCTTGTGAGTTCTTCTTTGGTCCATTGGTTATTTAGAAATGTGTTGTTTAATTTCCACAATTTTGAAGTTTTCCCAATTTTCCTTCTATTACTAATTTCTAACTTCTTTGTGGTCAGACAACATACTTTGTGTGATAGCTACCTTTTTAGATCTGTTGAGACTTAACCTATAGCATAACATATGGTCTATCCCAGAAAACGTCCCATGTGCACTTGAGAAGAACGTGTGTTCTCTCGTTGGGTGGAGTGTTCTGTGTGTGTCTGTTAGATCTAGTTGGCTTATTGTGGTGTTCACACCCTGTTTCCTTACTTATCTTCCGTCTGATTGTTCTATCCGTTATTGTGAGTGGCACATTGAAGTCTCTGAATTATGATGGAACTGTCTATTTTTCCAGTTCTGTTAATTTTGCTTCATATATTTTGATGGTCTGTCCTGAGGTGTGTAAATGTTTGTAATTGTTACGTCTTCTTGCTCTTTTGACATATAATGTCCTTTTTTGCCTCTTGTAAACTTTTCTTATTTGAAGTCTATTTTGTTTGACATTAGGATAGCTGCTCTGCTGTCTTTTGGTTACTGTTTGCACGGAATATCTTTTTCACCCTTTCAGTCTGCTTGTGTTTTTGGATCTAAAGTGAGTCTCCTGTAGGCAGCGTATAGCTGGATCACATGTTTTTATCCATTCTGCCAATCTTTGTCTTTGATTGGAGAATTTAATCCACTTACATTTACAGTAATTACTGATACGGAAAGACTCAATTGTGTCATTTTCCCATTTGTTTTCTGTAGCCTTAGCAGCTTTTTCATCCTGTCATTTCCTGCATTACTGTCTTCTTTTGTGTTTAGTTGGGTTTTTTGTGGTGAAACGTTTAAATTTCCATCTCGTTTCCTTTCGTGTATATTCTATGGCTATGAAGGGGAGGAAGGTGCTGGCCCTTGAAATCCCTGGAAGTCACTTCAGCAGGAGGAAGAGGGGCTCACAAGGATGTGGAGGGGTGCAATCTGTGCTCCATGTCCGCATCTCTGTGATCAGAAGCAGCAATCGGCCATCAGAGCACAGATCCCCAATATTTAGAGGAAAGGGTCCTTTTTGCTCACCCTGGCTCCCTCAAGCTATACAAGCTGCTCCAGGCACGCATGGCAGGCGGGGCTGGGGCTAGGGGTTGGGGTGGGTGTCTGCTACCATGCCAGGAGCTGAAATTGTCTGCCGCAGTTTACCGTCCGAGACTTCCCCTGGATGTGGCAAGGCTTCAGTGGACTTCAGGGTCCCAAATAGTCACCCAGACGGCTTCTACCAGTGCAGCTGCTGTCTAGGTGGGGGACAGATTCTCCCCCCACAGGCGCTTCCTGCTCCACCATCTTCCCAGAATCCTCTCTCAACCACTTTCAAAGAAATATTTCCCAGCAATATTGCCACAATGTTTTCTTCATTCTAGAAGGGTTGTGATACTAACCCAGCTTTAAATTGCCTTTATTTCCCCCTTCAAAACGAGCAGTTTCCCCAATTCTGTTGGAAAATAGTGACCAGAAATATTAGGTGGACTGTATTTTAGATCTGGTGTTTTGGGTCTTATGAACAGGCAGGGCGTGCCCCTTACTGACCTTATTTCCTTGCATACAGCATTGGAAGAGACCAAACCCTGGGGTCTGCTGGGTTTGCATGGCCTGAGGCTGGGTCCCAGCTGGGGTCAGAGTTGGAGGACCTGTGAGACAGCCTCACGGGTCCGGAGAGGCACCTCTCTCCTTGGCTGTGAGGGTCCTTCAGTATCACCTTTCACCACTTATATTTCAAAGGGAAACAAGAAGAAACCAGCTCTCGAGTGTCCCAAATCAAGAAAAAAGAGCTGGGACATGATGTCAAGGGAAGATGCTGAGAGCAGCTAGAATACCTCCCCTTCTGGAACAGACACTCAGCTGTCCCCACAAAGCTTGGCTCCAGGCTGCGGGAACACTCCTCTGCGCCCATCCACCACTCTTAGCAAGCCTGCTCACTCAGGGCCAGAACTTCTGAGCCCATTAAAAGTCTTACTTCTGGCAGAGGGCAGGAGGATGAGCAGGAGCTTGTGAACATTGCTCAGCACTGTCTTTTACGAGGAATAAAGGGACAATGAGGCTTCGTTCTTTCTCTCTCGGTGTCCTGACACCTTCATCTAATTGCACTGAAAGGACTCCAAAATAGATCTAATGAAGGTTGGAATGTCATCCCTAATTGTGTCATGTCCTAAAACACTGCAATCTGTTTTCTGAATTATTTTTCTACCCGTGACTTAGAAGGTATAACTCTCTTGATGAACAAGGAGTATATATTTGAGTAACTCTTTCCAGAAAGTGTGACATGGATGCATCTCAGATACTCCAGGAGCCAGGTGAGGCTGAGAGAATGTGTGGATGTGCATAGGATGTGGCCAACACACCCACAGAGGATGTCAATCTCTGACAGCAGACTTCTTATCCCAGCAGTGGATGCCAGGAAACCACGGGACAACAGCTTCATTATGTGGAGGGCAAGTAGCTGTCACCACTAAGCCATCAGTTACAGCATCACTCAGAATGAGGGTACAAAAAGGCACTTTTTGACGTCTAAAGACTGAAAGGAGACTGTGTGATTGACAGGCTCTCCCTGAAATAACCACTAAGTATATCCTTCATCAAGAAGTAAGGAGTGGGATGAAAGAAGCAAAAAAAGGAAATTGATAAATCCCATCAGTAAATGTAAATAGGTATCAATTGTTTTAAAATAAAAATTGGGGGGGGGTGTATAAAAACCGTATGGGGAGTTTTGCTTTATAAACGGTGGAGTAGCTTATATCAAAGTACCCCTCTAAAAATAACTATTATACATTTTGGAAAAAATATAAAACACTAGTTGGAGGCATTGGAGAGCAACTACAGGAGGCAGAAACTTGAATATAGACAACCCTGAAAGAGTGGAACTGCAACAGGTGCGATTCACGTGTTACAGCTTTCTGGCTGCAAACACACCTGGTCGACGTGTGAACCTGCTGTAACTCAAGCAGAAAGCCGCAGCCTCATGGGCTTGAAGAGTCAGAAGCTGCAAATGAAGGACAAAATCCCCAAAGAAGGGAGCCACAGAGGCCCTCAAATCCGTGTGTGAGTCCCATCCGAATCCTTGTCTGATTCCTGAACAGCAGTCAGGAGAAGATGCAAGGATCCCAGAAGAAAAGCAGCAGCCAAAGGCTGAAGGAGCCGAGCAGACGTGGCACCCCCATCACTACAGGGAAGATGGCTCTGGGGTCTGAGATGGGCCAGCTGAGCAGACGAAGACAACACAATCCAGAGTCGTCACAGCACGCTGACGATAATAACGGGGACACGATGGTTCACAAAAACATTACTAGACATGCAAAGAAACAGGAAAATGTGACCTACTGCTACAAGAAAATGTCCATAGAAACCTATCTCAAGATAATGAAAAATGGTGAAATTAGAAGACAAAGACTTTAATATATTCATGGAATTCAAGGAAAATACATTCGTAATGAATAAACAGGGAATCTCAGCAGAGCAATAGAAATCAGATCTGACACAATGGAGTTGAGTTAGAAATCAACAATAATCATACACAGATATTTGTAAATTAGGGAACACACTTTAAAATAACCCATGGGTCAAAAACTCACAAGGGAAATTAGAAAATATTTCAAACTGAGTGATAATGAGTGTATAACATAACAAATCTGTAAGAGAAGCTAAAGACGAGCTTAAAGGGAAAATTTAGCCCTAAATGTGTGCATTACGAAGAATAAATTTTTCAAAGAAATGATCGGATTCCACCTTAAGAAGTTAAAAAAAAGATGATCAAATTAAATCCAAAATAAGTAGAAGAAAATGATAAAGATGAGAAAATAATGAATTATAAAAGAGAGAAGTCAATAAAGACAAAAGTTATTTTTTGAAAAGATTAATAAAATTAATAAAACCCTAGCAAGACTGATCCAAGGAAAAATAATCATAAATTACCAACATCAGGAATATAAGAGAGTATCACTACAAATTCTATAGATTTTAATAGGACAATATCAGAACGTAACGAACAACTTTATACCAGTAAATTTGACAATTTAAGTAATAAACAAATTCTTTTAAAAATACAACTTAAAATTGACATAAGGTAAAATTTAAAATTTAAATAGCCCTATATTTTTTCCCCTGGGTGAGAACTTCAGTGAACTGAACATTATTATTGACAGCACTGTAGTTACTAAAGGAACTGAATTTGTTATCAAAAACCTTTCCACCGAGAAAACTCCGGAGGTAGATAACTTCAAAAACAAATTCTATGAAATAGTTAATGAAGACATAATGCCAATATTTCATAAACTACTCCCAAAACTAAGGAGAAGAGAACTCTTCCCAATTTGTTTATGATGCCAGCTTAACTCTGATGTCCAAACTTGGTAAAGGCACTATAAGATATGAGAATTACAGATGATCATCTTCATGAAAAGAGATGCAAAAAGACATAAACAAAATACTAGCAAATTGAATCCAGAGATATATAAAAAAGGTCACGACAAAGTGGAGATTTTCCAGGAACGTGTGATTAGGTTGGCATTTGAAAATCAAATCAATGGAATTCACCACATTGACAAAACGAAGGAGAAAACCATATGAACATCACCAAGGGGCAGAAAGAGCATTTACCAAAATTCGAAATGCACGCAAGATGAAGCTCTCAGCAAGCGAAGGCATCAGCGTGGAGTCTACCAGCGAACCTCACGCTCAGTGGCAGAACCTTGACAGCTCGTCTTAAAGACCAGGAGCACAGCGGGCAGCCTGCTCTCAACGTCTCTATTTCACATTTTACTGGCCGTCTTAGTGCAATAAAGCAAGAAAGAAACTGAAGGAGTGAAGATCGGTCAGGAAAAAAGAAAATGTCCTATATCTCTATTGATAAAGCAACTATTAACATGGAAAATTTCAAAGAATCTTCAAAACGACTACAATTAATAAGTGAGTTTATAGTTTTGATGCTATTGTAAGCTAAATAATCTAAAACTTTTATTTTCAAATTATTTGCTGCTAGCATATAGATAGATAATTGATCAGTATGTGGATCTTGTATTTTGAGACACTGCTAAATAGTTAGGATGAAATTTAACAAAAGGTCTACAGGATGTCTACAAAACACAGCTGAGACAGACGCACGCGGACCTGAGCAAGGGTCGAGGGAGCTCCGGGGACTGAACTTGCTTGTGGTTGAGACGTCAGCTCTACGCAGTTCAGCTGAGACTGATCTGGGGTTGGGGACCGGCAGGGAGTGGGAGTGGGGGCACCTTGAACAAAAACCAGCCCTTTTATAGTGACAGCAGCACGTCGGGGTCTCTCTGCCTCCTTAGAGGTCAGCTGGGATGGGGGAGCCATCCTCACTCTTGTGTAAGGAAACTGGAGCACAGAGGTGACCCGGCCAGAGGCTGGACGGAGGTTGGGCTGGACTCGGCTGACACCCCCACTCTCACCTCACATGCTTGAGTGCTGTCCACTGTTGTATTTTTATCTCCTTGTCATCATCTTGTACCTCAAAGGATTTAAGGGGGCCTTAGATATTACCTGTAGACAACTATTTTGGGGATTTCTCTATGAACTCTCAGGTTCGAGAAAGACCAGTTGATCCCGCCTGTGCTGTCGTCTAAAGATCTGGGATTTGGGGGTGTGATTTGTGGCGGTGTCTGAGACAGTCCAGCCCCCAAAGTGGGGTTCCCTGGGGTCAGGGTCATGCTCAGCTCAGTGCTGGGTGGGCTCCTGGGCACGCTCAGCCCTCTTTCTGCCTATGTGGGCTTGGCCCAGCCTCCTGTGAGCTCCAGCAGGGCCCACCCTGTCGGGGACACCACGGTGCCCAGGCTGCAGTGAGTACATCTGATCCAGGACCCCTGAGTCAGTCCTGCCCTTGGACCCTTCACTTTGGACCTGAAGAGTGGCTGAGAGGGCTGGCCAGGGATTTTGCGGGTGGGCATCGGAGCAAACACAAGCGTTCACTGAGCTCCTGGGCGAACATCGCATCTTTTCATTGTGATCCTCAGACTGAGGCAGAGTTTCCTCCTCTGATGAGCTCTGCCTCGTTTTGAATTTCAACCAGTCTCGTTACGTGCATTTTAAGGACTTTACATTTGCTCTGCCCTATTAGTGCCTTCACACGACACCAAGAATAAGGCGTTCCCTTCTTTGTTCTTAATTCTTCAATTTCTGCTGATACTTAATATTTTCAAGTCCTGAACCTTCACACGGGTATTATGCTCTTGTTTGCTACAGAATTAAAAAGCAGGAAGAGAATGAATGAAGTGGTGCCTCTCCCAGCTGTGGAAGCTGCCTTGGGTGTCGAGCCACCTGCACAGGGGCGGGCGGTAGAAAACTTCCAGGCATTTTGAAACTACAGAAGAAGCTGGGTGGATGGATAAACGGATGGGATTTGAGGAAAGCCAAATACGTGCACCATTTATAATTGCAACTTTTTAGCAGATTTACAACTCAAAGTCACTGTGTAAATTAACGCTGTTGTGTTTCCTCTGGGAATGACATGTTGTTGTTCAAGCAAGTTTTCAAGTTGCTGACTAAACTTCGACACTTTGCTGTTGAAGCCATTCCAGGATTGAACTCTGGGCCATTTTCCGTTTGTGAGGAAAGCCACAGACAGGAAGTGTAACCTGGTGTGAAAGGAAGAGAAAATCAAGTGTGCAGAGCTGTGTGCATCTCGCACTTGTGTATCCCAGAGGGAGGGCGACAGGACCTGCTCTGCGGGGCTGGCCTTGCGAGGGGGTCGGGTGGCCGGGGCACTGGAGGGGTCCACGTCACTGCCCTGCCCTGTGGTTTGAATCTCCTCTTCTTACACACAGGTCACCTCCGTCACTTTCTGGAAGTACGACAAGGCTTCTGGACCAGGAGAGTGTGGCTTCCTTGTGTTTTCTCTCTGTGCTTCTCTCGGTAAAGCCGACTGAACCACCGTCCTCACCAATGGCCGATGTGACATGCGCCTCTGCTGGATGGTGGAGGAACTGGTACACGAAATGGTTCTTGGACAACAGGGAAATGTGATGTGGACTGGATGCGGGATGCCCAGAGGGGACTGAGTGGATTTGATGTCGGGTTACACGGGAAACTGGCCCAGTTCTTCAGAAATGCTGCTGAAGGATGGAGGGTAAGATGCTGTGACTTCTCAGCTGAGCCACACCCTTCCACCAAAGAAACAGATGAAGCAGATGCGAGGAACCGTTACAGGGTTGAGTTAAGGCGACAAGTGTCTGTGAACTCTTCTCTCCGTCTTCATGTGTGTTGAAAATCTTCCATAATTAAAGCTTCTTATTTTAAAAAGCATTGGAGTGTCTGGGCACACTGCACTTTCGAACCTACAAGGGCGAGACCCTGGCCAAAGGGCTGCCCCTTCCATCAGCACAGGGGTGGCCGGCGGGAGGCGCTGAAGTGTCAGTTTTGTCACCCCTCCTCTACCCTGTGTCGCTGTGTTGGAGGGGGCGCATTCCAGAAAGGACCCTCATCAACTGTTGGATTCGACCTGATGGGGACGCCATTGTTGGCATTCCCATTGGTTCCCCGGAGAGTAGAGGAGGGGAAACCCCCAGAGAGGAGAGTGTTTCAGCTTCTGTCCCTCCGCCGGCTCGTTCCAACACCCCCACACCCCGTGCCCCAGGGAGGCGGGTGCTCAGCCGGCGCAGCCCCCCGGCCAGCTCGTCACCTGCACTCTTGTCTCCCCGGTTTTATCACCTTTTCTTCCCTTTGCCTTAAACTTACCTCAGATTCATTTTTTCAGCTCTGTTTTTCTCTGCTGACTGGGATGGCTGAGCGTGGCAGTGTCTTTTGGTCAAAGGCCTCAGTTTACTTAGTCTGTGTGGTGAGCCCAGTGGGATCGCCCGGCCGCCTCGTGGAGACACATGTTGTCAAGTGACAGCTGAAAAGCCTCTTGCCCAGCCCTGGGGCCAGAGGTCACAGCCTACCTGCCCCAGATCTGCAGGCTGTGTCTGGCCGAGGTGATCCTCGACCTGGGGAGGACGGCCTGGGCTGAGGGGCAGGTGGATGACAGGAGAGCCGGACAAGGCCTGCGGGTACTCAGGGCAGTGCCAGGGTGGCCGTCCACACAGGACCCAGACCTCAGCTCTCACCCAGCGCTCTGGGGGGCTGGGGAGGTGAGAGCTCAGTGAAGCGAATGGGCCATGGGGGCAAAGGGCAGCGGGTGGAGGGGCCAGCCTGTGTGGACACCCTCCTGGGCCGTCCTCTGCCCAGTGGACGGGTCAGCATTCAGAGGCCACTCTCCTGCGTGGGGGGCAGGGACTCTGTTCCTGTAGAGATTGGATCACACAAAGGGTGCTCGGACATCACCCGGACGTGGAAGTGGGACATGGAGCTGAGGGTCAGACCGCTGGCCTGTGTCTGCCTGTGTTTCTCGAACCCACAACAGGCAGCTCACGGCCAGTCCTGTGAAGGACGAGGAAGACTGTCTCCCTGCAGCGACCTTGTCTAATCCCAGGTCTGCAGAGAGCGGGGCTCAGCGCTGTGTGAGCATCACATGTTTCAGTGATCTGCCCAAGGTCAAGCTGCGGGTGTGGGCAGCTGACACACAGGCATGAGGTCTTCCCCACGGCCTTCTCATGCCTCCTAAGGGTAATCATGGTTTCTGTGAACGTTCTAAAATTAATACCTTTGTGTAAAAGCAGCAACTCCAGCGTGGAGAAAACAAAGAGGCATCTAGGACCGTCTTTCCTTCACTCGCTGGATGGCCGAGGTGGTGGACACCCTGAAACTTGCTCGCATGTGCATGGATGAGGGGCATCCTGCCTCTGTCCAGGGCTCCCCAGTGCGCTGCTGACAGCTTCTGCCATTTCGGAAAGTGGACTCACTCCATGTGACGCAGGGGTTGCTCCGAGGAGTGACCAACTGTGGACGGAGCCAGGGCTTCGCAGCCCCCTCTCAGCGCACTGGGAGGAAACACGTGGCATTTGGCACTTTATATTGGATGTTTTATACTTTCAAAGCACAATCGCACACACACTCACACATCTGCACGTGTGGTCACTCCCGTCCTGCCCGCAGTTCTGGTCCCTGGGACAACCTGCTCTGACACTTTTCCTTTTTATTCCTTAGCTTGCATCTGAAGACAACCATCAGGCATGTTGGCACCGTGTATCTGGTGACCATCTGAGGGTGTCGTGAGCGGTCACTTGCGCAGTGAACAGATGCACAGGGAAGGTGTAACTTCCAGGGCACCAAGGCTCGCCCTGCTTGCGTTCACCCCCATGGAGTGGATGTTATCCCACAGGCCTGAGAGGGACGTGGCTGGAGAGGAGATGCGACGTGGGGCTCTCACGACATGCTGGCCGCCCTGCACGGGCCGCACCAGTCTTCTCTGAGTGATCTTGATTATAGTGTGCATGCTTGATTCTTGTTTTTGAAGAGAAGATGTCAACAGGAGAAAATTTAATGAAACACACACGACAGCTCACATGTTGCTTTTCTGTGCCAGGCACTCTCAGAGCTCCACGTGTCACCTTGTCACTCCCTACAAAGCCCAGAGAATACAGAGGCCCCAGAGGACAGGCCGCCAAGAGGCGGGCAGCCCAGCGGCAGTGGGCCACCCAGAAATTGCCGAGGGCCATATGGCAGACACCAGATGCTGTCCTCTCCGCTGATGCCGCCTGATCTGTCCAGCCTGGTCCACAATGACCCCCAAGCCTCAGTCCTGAAACTCACCCTGGACGGTAATGGAAGCCGAAACCGACCCGGGATGACCTGAGGTTCCAGCGGGCCTCGATGCCTCTGGTCTCCAAGAGGAAAAGATGAAAGAAAAAGACAGAGTTAGGACGATCCCTCGTCAGCCTGAAGCCCAGACACACTTCTTTCCATGGGAGTCTTTCCATCTATCTCTGTCTTTATTTTTTCCCACCAAGAGAAGCTATTCAAGCTTCTTTCTCTAACCTGATTAACTAGATGTCAGGAAAAAAATGGGCACAGAGTCATTTTTATGGCCACCTTTCTTCTAGAAATTATTCTCAATTTTTTTCTCTGTAATTCATGGTCTGGGGCATTTGGGGCGAGAAGTTCTGCATCGGCTGGGCATAGACTGAGCAAAGCCGAGCAAGGTTCTTTGCTCAGGGGTTCTTGGGTGACTGCTGCACTTTTTCCAGAAGGAGCCCTGGTGTCCAGCTCCCCACACTGCACTGCAGCAGGGCCTCCCCGTCTCGTCTCTTCTGTTTTGAAGGATTCCCGCCTGTCATCCCTCTCAGCTTTGTAGACAAAGAGTGGAGAACACTACCACTCCTCTGTGACTATTTACTTTAGAAATGCCATGAAACGTTTGTGGATATTAGATTTAAATATAATGATGATGCTTTCAGTCTATAACCCTGAGATAAAAAAGAGTGAGACTGACACCCATCCTCCAGTCCACAAAATGTCACCGGGCAGCTCGCCAGAGGAGGCGCTGGGCTGAGCCAGCCTGTGGCTCACTCTGTCGTCAGCAGCTGCAGGAGCAGCAGTGGACCACAGCCCATCCAGGTCAGAATGGAGAGCACAAGCATTGTTCTTGGCACCCACCTCGCCCCCACAGCAGTCAACAGGTTAGGGGTTCACCTTGTGGTTCACCAGCTCAGAAGGTTTCCACCTCCAGGAAGAGAAAGAGTGACTCCACATCACCTGGTCCTGAGCCTTCAGGAAGGCGTCTTCAGAAACATCAGGCTGAGCAGGATGCTCTTTTCTAACCACATTTTGAGCCAGCGCTTTCACAACTCCTCCTGAGGACACTCTGATCTATATCCTTGTTTTGCAGCCATGTCATTGCTTTGCTAAGTCATAAATATGCAACTAGAAACTCATTATTTTGGTTCTAAAGAAAGACAACTCCCGTCATCACTCGTATGCAAGAGACGGAGGACAGGGCAAGCATCCACATAACTCAGCCACCGCCTGGCTCCACCTGAGCCATCCCACGGAGAGGAGAGGAGAGGAGTTAGCTACTGCTGCATACCAGATTACCCTCAGACTGAGCAGCTTGAAACGACAAGCATTTGTTACTCATGGTGTCTGTGGGTGAGGAATCCAGGAGTGCTCTAGCTGGGTGGTCTATCTCAGGGTGGTAAAACAGTAATTCTAAGTAGACTGAAAAGTGGAGTGAGAAGTTAATGTGTGTATTGCAATCCCTAGAGGAACCACTAAAGAAACTATGCAAAGAGATATGGTAAATAAAACCCAATAGGTAAATCAAAATGAAATATTAAAGAACATTTCAGTAACACAAAGGAAGGCAGGAAAGGGGGTAAAAGGGAAGAAGCAGAGGAGACAAACAGAGAACATACAGTAAAAAGAAAGATTTGAATTCTAGCGGATAAATAATTAAAATACAGGCAAATGGTCTAAACATACCAATAAAAAGACAGGAATTGTCAGAGTGGACAAAAGCAGCAAGACCTATGTATGTGCTGTCCACAAAACCTGCTGTAAATAAAGCATGCAGGAAGATTAAAAATAAAAGGACAGAACAACATACACCCAGGAGACACCAATTAAAAAAGTGAAGTGACAAAGCAGTCTTTAGAGCCAGAAAATTACTAGAAATAAAGCGGAATATTACATAATGATCAAATAATTAATTCATTAAGAAGACTCGCAATCCTAAATGAGTATGCACCTGGCAACAGGGCTTCAAAGTCCAAGAAGCAAACACTGCCAGAACTGAGCCCGGCTGCTCTGACGGAACACCGCACACGGGGCAGCTGCCACAGCGGACATGCATCGTCTCTCACCTTCAAGGCTGGACGTCCCAGGTCAAGGCGCCAGCAGGGCTGGTCTCCATGAGATCTCTCTTCTTGGTGTGTAGATGGCCGTCTCCTTGCTGTGTCCTCACATGGCCTTTCCTCCGTGTGTGAGTAGAGACAGGGAGAGAGCCAGAGGTGTACTGATCTCCGGTGTCCTCTTCTTCTTGTAAAAACAGTCCTATCGGATCAAGGCCCCATCCTTGTGGTGTCATTTAACCTTAATCACCTCCTTAGAGGCCCCATCGACAAATACAGTCACATTGGGCACTATGGCTTCAGCATGCGAATTTTGAGAAGACACAATTCAGTCCTTAACACCCTCTCTCTCAGTAATTGATAGAAAAGATGACAGAGAATTAGTGAGGTTACAGAACTGACCGGCACCATGAACTAAACTGGACGTGCACAGAATACTGCACTAAATGACATCGAAATACCCCTTCTTTTTAAGCACTAATGCAACATTCACCAAGATAGACTGTATCTTGGGTCATAAAGCACACTTAACAAACTTAAAATGAAAAAAAACCCCACAATGAAATTAAACTGGAAATCAATAGAAGAAAAATATCTGGAAAATTCCCCAAGTATGTGGAAATTAAATAGCACACTTCTAGAGAATCCACGTGCCAAGAAAGATGTCTCATGAAAATTGAAAATTATTTTAACTGAATGAAAATAAAGATACAACAAAGCAAAGCTAAACAGTGTTTAGAGGGAAATTTATGGAATTAACTGCTTAGATTAGAAGCATTTAACTAGGAAGAGTAAAGAAATGGTTATATTTAAAACAGAAGAAAACTAGAAATCAACAATCTAAGCTTCCACTTTAAGAAATTAGAAAATGAAGAGCACATTAAACTGAAAGCAAGCAGAAGGAAAGAAATATAAAGATAAGAGAAATTAATGAAATTAAAAACAGAAAGACAATAAAGGAAAAAATCAATGAAACTAAAGGCTGGTTCTTTGAAAAGATCAATAAAATTGATGAACCTTTAACCAGACTGATTAAAGAGAGAGAGAAGATATAAATGACCAATATCAGTAATGAAATAAGAGATACCATTATTGACCCCACAGACATTAAAAGGACAGTGAGGGAACATTATGAGCTTCTCTATACACATACACTTGACAACTTAGTTGAAATGGACCAATTATTTGAAAGCCACAAACTGCCAAAACTCACTCAAGAAGAAATAGTTAACCTAAACATTTTTTTTTACTAAAGTAATTGAGGTCACAGTGAAAAACCTGCAAATAAAAACTCCAGATACAGACTATTTCATTAGCGAATTTTACAAATAGTTTAAGAAGCAATACCACCAATTCTATGGTCCTTTTCAGAAAACAGAAGAGACTAGCATTCCCTGAGAGCAAATCCAGGCAAATGACAGCACAAGAAATAAAACTATACAGAAACACCCCCCATAACTCAGGTGCAAAAATATTCTACATATTAGCAAGTCAACCTAAACAACAGGTAAAAGCAATATGCATTGTGACAAGGGGGATGGAGAGCTGGTTAAACACTTGAAATTCAATCAGACAACCTATCATATTAACAGACGAAAGAAAAAAACCACATGATCATTTCAAATGATGCAGGAAAAGAGGGAAATATTCAAGATTCTTTAGTGACAAAAATTGCCAGTAACCTGGGAATAGAAGGGAGTTCAGCAACCTGATAAGGGTCATCTATTAAAAAATCTACAGCTAACATGATACTTAATGGTGAAAAATTGATTACCTTCTCCCTAAGATCTGGATTAAGGAAAGGATGCCTGCCCTCCCCCCACACCCCCGGCATCGTGCTGGAAGCCCTGACTAGTGCAATAAAATAAGATAAAGACACACAGACTGGAAAGGAAGGAATAAAACCACCTCTATTGGCAGATGTCATAATTGTTTGTGTAGAAAATCCCAAGGAATTCATAAATAAAACAAAACACCAAGAGCTAATAAACAAGTTGGCAAGCTCACAGAATACAAGGTCAACACACAAAGATCAGCCATATTTTCATACACTAACAATGGACATGTGGAGACCAAATTTACAACTGAGTGCCATTCACCATTGCTCCAAAGAAAATGAAACACATATGCACTTAACAGAACGTGAACAGGATTGACATGTTGAAAATTACAATCTGCTGATGAAAGAAATCAAAAAAGACAAATGGAGAGACATAATGCATTCCTGGATTGGAAGATTCAACATAGTAAAACCATCAGTTCTCCCCAAATTGGTCTATAGGTTTAATGCAATTTGAATAAAAATCCTAGCAAGGTTTTTTTCTAGATAAAGAGAAGAAGTGAGTTCTAGAACTTATTGGAAAGGCAAAGGACGGATTAGCCAAATCAGTTTTGAAAAAGAATAGTGAGTATGGAGGACTCACGTCATCTGACTGTGAGACTTACTGTGAAGGTGGAGTGATAAAGACGGTGTGACGTTGGCAGGAAGACAGGACATATATCGGTAGGAAAAAACAGAAGGTCCAGAAATAGACCCACACAAATATGGTCAATTGATTTTTATAATGGATGCAAAGGCAATTCAACGGAGAAAGGATTTCTTTTCAACAAATGGTGTTGAAACAATTGGACATCCATATACAAAAAAAAGAACATTGGTATACATACTACATTGATCTATAAAAATTAACTCAAAATAGATCATAAATCTAAACGCAAAACGTAAAACTATAAAACTTGTAGAAGAGGGGCTGGCCCCATGGCTGAGTGGTTAAGTTTGCGTGCTCTGCTGCGGCGGCCCAGGGTTTCCCTGGTTAGGATCCTGGGCGCGGACATGTCACAGCTCGTCAGGCCATGTTGAGGCGGCGTCCCACATGCCACAACCAGAAGGATCCACAACTGAAATATATAGCTATGTATTGGGGGGATTTGGAGAGTAAAAGCAGGAAAAAGAAAAAAACGCAGGAGAAAATGGTTTTGACTTGGGGTTAGAAAATGAGTTCCTAGATGTAACACCAAGAGCACAAACCATAAAAAAAAATGGGTAAATTGGACATGATGAAAATCAAAACTTTTTATTTGCAAAACATACTGTTAAGACAATGAAAAGACAAGGTACAGTCTAAAAGAAAATATTTGTGAGCCACATTTCTGATAAAGAACTTGTATCAGAACAGATGAAGAACTCTCAAACAAACAACCTGATAAATAAAGGCGGAAGATTTGAACAGACACTTCATCAAAGAATTTTGGATGGCAGATAAGCACCTAAAAAGATGTTCAATACTGTTAATCATGAGAGAAATGCAAATTAAAACCACAGTGGGATATTGCTCTACATCTGTTAAACAGTACAAAAAGAAAAAGGAAAACACTTGACAATATCCCGTGCCCGGGAGGACGCAGGCCTCCGAGCTCTCTTCCACTGCTGCTGGGAATGCCAGGGGTATAGCCACTCTGGAAAACAGCGTGGCAGTCTCTTTTCAGGTCAAACATTCACTTACCATATGATCCAGCAATCGCATCCCTAGACATTTACCCTAGAGAAAGGAAAACTTATTTCTCAGAAAGTCTGCACACGACTGTTCCACCCAAGCTGGAAACAACTTGCTCTCAGCAGGTGGATGGATAGACAAAGTGTGTACATCCACACAATGGGAACTCCTCAGTAATGAGAAGGAATAAACTTGATACACATAACAACTTGGATGAATCCAAAGATATCCGCTGAATGAAAGGCACCAGTCTCAAAGGTTAAATTTATACGACATTCTGCAAAAGACAAAATTTTAGTGCTAGAGAAACAGATGAGCGTTTTCCAGGAGTTTGGGGTAGAGGAGGGGCATGACCATGAAAGGGAGGCCTGGAGGACGTTCCTGGGTGATGGAACTGTTTTGTGTACTGATCATGGTGGCCATTATAAGGAAAAAGTAAATTTTATGATGTGCATGGAGATTAATTTAAAAAGTTTAAGACATATTCTCAATATTGGCAACTAACTGCTCAGTCTACACTTTCAAGTCCTTATTCTGGATCCTGTTCCTAAGTTATTCGTTTAGGTTCTGGATTCAGATTCCAGATTCCAAGTTCTGTGTTTAGAATCTTGAATCCAAAACCAGATTCCAAATTCTAGATGTTAATTCCGAGCTCAGGAGCCTGATGTTGACGCTCCCTAGTCATTTTGGTTGTCTGAGGACAGAGGTCAGCAAACCGACTCACGGGCAAAATTGAGCCTACTGCCTGTTTTTGGGGGTCCCCAAGTAAGAATGGCTTTCTGTATTTTATTATTTCTTAAAAAATTTTTTTTTCTGCTTTTTTCTCCCCAAATCCCCCCAGTACATAGTTGTATATTCTAGTGTGGATCCTTCTAGTTGTGGCATGTGGGACGCTGCCTCAACATGGCCTAATGAGTGGTGCCATGTCCACGCCCAGGATCCGAACCCTCGGCCGCTGCAGCAGAGCACGCAAACTTAACCACTCGGCCACAGGGCAGCGCCCCTTAAAATTTTTTTGTGAGGAAGTTTGGCCATGAGCTAACATCTGTTGCCAATCTTCCTCTTTTTGCTTAGGGAAGATTGCCCCTGAGCTAACATCTGTGCCCATCCTCCTCTATTTTGTGTGGGATGCTGCCACGTCTGTGCCGGGGATCTGAACCTGCGAACCCCAGGCCACCAGAGTGGAGTGTGCACTTAACCACTACATCACCGGCCAGGCCGGTTTTCATGTTTTAGGTGGTTATATAAGGCCCTACATCAGTCCTCCATTTGCCTCTTGGCCCCCAGAGCTTAAAGTATTTCCTCTCTGGCCCTTAGGGAGCTGTTCACTGAGGACAGCCGTAGTGGCTCCTCGGATGGGCCCCTGAGAACGACGGCCCCTGAGCTCTGGGAGCTCACAGTTTCTGTCTGCAGCCTCCTACGAACACTTTGAGGTCGGTCTGGTGGGATATAAGTCCCCGGCCTACATTATCTTTCCTTGATTATCTTAAATATGTCATCCATTATCTTCGGGCTAAAAGGTGACACTCACTTCCTTTACCTCATAAGTGACTTGGTCTTTTTGTCTTGGTGACCAAATGATTTCTTTTTCTGTGAAGCTCACTAGCTGCGATGATAAACGCTTCAGTGCCGGTCACTCTGGGGAGTTTTTCCCCGTACTTGATGAACTCTCTCAACATACGTTTTCAAGTGATTTTCCTTCTCCCAGGAAAGTTCTCGAATATTCTTTATACTGACAGGCTTCCAGGCCTCCTTTGGGGACGTGTGTCTGTGCTGCTCCCTTGTGAACACTTTTCTCCTCTTCCTACATTTCTCAGTTTGAGAAATATCCTTCACTTCTTTTATTTCTCTTAAGGCAATAACCATTGTGGTTTTTCAGTTGTTTTCCTCCTAGTTTTCTTTTCTCTAAATGTTTAAAATATTTTAAATTCTTTCCTGAATTCAGTCATCTGTTTTTTTTCAAATGTCCATTTTCTCCATTGCTTCACTTCTGAGTTGTCCTAATTCTAACTTATGTTGTTCTTTCATAGCTTCTATTATTTTATTTCTTTTTAGCTCCTTTTGCAATATCAAGTTACGGCTTTCATCTGTTTTCAAGGATAGCCTTCTGATGTGCTTGCAGAAGTTAGTGACACACAGCCTTCAGTGTGGGTTAAAATTATCCCATAAACCAGTTCTAAGTTCACTTCAAGAATTAGAAAATGAACCACTTAAGTTAATCCAATTAACATTCACCCAAAATAATAAATCGACTTATAAATGTGTAAACGACAAAATTGAAAAGTACTAAAAATTGAAAGACACCTGTTTACATATTTCGGTTGTTTGTCTATTCTGCTTCTTTGGACTTTTACTCCACATCTTTAGTTATTCTTGTGATACCTACAGCTGTTTCTATTCAAGGGTGTTAAACCAACCATTTGACTATTTAAATAATGGATATGACATTTATTTTAAAAAACTAAATGAAACACGTTTTTGTTTAAAACTTGCCATTTGATTTGGCGTCCTGTTGGTCCATACAAAACTGGAGAGAGACCAAACGCACAAACATTAAGTGGGGAAGTGGACTGAACGGAGATCAGCAGAAAAATAATTCCAGGTGAGAAGTGAACAGCAGAGAGGGTCCAAACCACTGCTGATTTGGCATCTCGGCCTCGAGAGGGGTAGGCGGTGTCCTTGCCGAGGAGACTGCAGGTGCCACCCCTTCCTGCATGGCACGGCCGCCATGGTCACCACCCACCTAACCCTGCAGCTCCTGCGTCAGGACCTCACCCGGCTCTCTCCCCGGCCCAGAAGGAGGAGCCCAGTGTGGACAGCTGACCCTCAGCTCCATCAGGTCTTTGCTTGCCGCCGCCTCCCTGATTAGGTCTAGCCTGTCCGGTGCTCACGTCCTGCCTGCTCCACTCTGGTTTCCGTAGCATTTTTTGCTGCTGGCGCACTGTAGCATTTACTGATGCCTATGTTCTTCCCCTCTCTGGAAACCAAAGTCCCCTCCACGCCCAGCAGCTAGAACAGGACCTGGAATAAGCAGGCACTCAACAAACATTTGTCAGATGACTGCACGAAGGCTCCTTCTACGAGTGAACAAGGGCCGAGTCCTTGCCTCACTTGCCTGCCTGCTGCGAGGCTGCTGGGAGCGAGCCAGCAAGGCGGGCGGTTGTGTGAGGCGCTCCATGTGGGCCTTCCTGGTGCTCTTGCCTGCTCATTTTCATCCTTTTGGGATTTTTCTCTGCAGGGCATGTCCTGCTGTGCGTCCCTCCTGGGGGTTCCTAGGAGAGGGATATGTCAGCAGATTAAGTTCTAGACATCCATGACGTTGGCGAGAATTCAGTGTGCACCTGTGGGATGGGGCCAGGCCCTGCCCGCGTGCCAGTGTGGCCACGTTGCAGGGACTTCAAAGGCCAGGAGGAGAGGGGATGCAGAGCTGCAAACAGTGAGTCAGTCTCATTGTTCCTCGAATCTGAAAAATCAATTGGGTCCAAAGTAAAAATATTTATTTAATGAACAAAAATGTGTGGCTAATTGCTTTTTAAAAGGATATTGCTTCCTGCTCCTTGAGACTGAAAAGCCACCCTTGAAAAAAGTCATTTACAGGGATTAGTTCCTAAAATGCTTATTGGAGGTTAAATAAGTTCAGAAAATAGCATAGAACCCACAAGAGACAATCCGGTCTTTTCCTTGGGTGCTGGGAAGGTGGACGCCCCATGGAGGAATGCATCCAGGGGCAGAATACACCACGAGGAAGCCCACTGTGGGCCAGCTGCTGCAGGCAGGTGACAACAGGACCCTCCCCCTCCACTTCAGGGGTCCTGGGGTCTCTCTGTGCACTTCAGGCTTGTGTCTCTTTGGGAGGCGGTCTCCACTGGTGGTGAAGAGCTGAGGTCTGGAGGCAGGACTGGGTGTGGGTCCTGGCAGGTTGTGCGGCTCCTTCCAGCCTCAGTTCTCTCCCCTGTAAAATGGGCGTGAGAGAGGGATGCCCCTCTCCTGTGGGGTCCTTGTGGCTGTTGACAGACGACGGCTGCAACGTGCCTGCCTGCCGTGGCTCAGCAAGGCAGAACCCACACCTGGCAGGGCCTGCTTCTCAGCAATGTGGACGAGGTCTTTCTTTAGGAAGACTGCGCCCCGTCCTGCAGGGGGTCCTGCTGCCCAGTGTCCTGGATGCTCCCCTGGGGGTGTGGGTGGGAGGCAGAATGCTGCTGGGCCTGGGGAGGGACGGGACCCTGAGATGTCGGGGGGTGCAGGACCCTGTGGAACTATCTAGTCAGCGACTCAGGCTTAGGCTCACTGTCTCCATACGGCCCAGCACCCTGGACAAGAGCCCTGTGAGCAGCGGTCCTGGCAAATAAAACAACTGACTGTCTTCAGAGTTCTGGTAAGACATCAGCTTCTGTGTCAAGACAACTGCTCAGGTCTTTCTGTGCTTGGACGTGGTGTTGAATTTGGAATCTGTGTCAGTTTCCTGGGGCTGCTGTAACAGACCGCCAGACTGAGCGGCCGAAACAACACAGAGGTCTGGCTGCAGATCAGCGAGGCTGAGCCCACCCTGCCTCGGGGACTCTGCTTGTGTCCTCACATCAAGCCCGTCCCAGCTGGGCTTGCTTGCATCTTACCTGATCCCTCAACCAGATAAAAATGTCTGCAAACACTCGCAGGAGAAACAACTCCCCCCGAGTACTCCACAGATGGGCCTCCTGCCCCTTCCTTCCTACTTCTCTTTTTCACACCAACGCTGTGATCCTGCCACGGCCCCGGGTTTGGAGACACCCACTGTAAACCCACTGTACTGATCGCCCACGAGGGTGCGTCTCCAGGCTGAGCGCTGTGACTTCCGTCACCAGGGAACTCCAGCCTACGGGCACCAGGGCCCCATCTCGCAGGAAAGCTGCTGGAGCTGCGGGTCCCGCAAGTGGAGGCCTCGCCCCACTCGTTCTGGAATCTCACCTTCCCAGAATGAGGAGCAGCGTCACGCACAGGGAGTGCTTATCCAAGACATGATGCACGTGCTTCCGGCAGAAGCAAAGGCACTCGGAGTCCACCCAGCGCAGGCTTCCTCCCGGCCACAGGCCAGCCACCCCACAGCCTGACCCGCCAGCTTGCCTTAAGAACTCCCACCTCCTCGTCCTCGTTGCTAACTGAGCTGCACAAGATGCCGGGTTATTCTGGACAAGGCAGAGAAAGCCTGACCCCGTGCTCCCTGTTAAGACTGGTTACGATGTTACGATGTTAACAAGAGACCCCAAACCCCCCCTCCATAGTGTTCACCTAAAGCAGCTGCAGAAGGAGACTTGCACTCCATCAATTTCACACTTTGGAAAGAGGTTAGTTGGCAAAATGACATACTGACAATTCACAAATACAGTCATCTCCCGGTAGCCGAGGGGAATCTGTTCCACGACCCCCGTGTGTGCCAGAAACCATGGATAGTACTGAACCCTGTATACGCTATGTTTTTTCCTATACATGCATACCTATAATAAAATTAAATTTATAAATTAGGCACGGTAAGAAATTAACAACAATAACTAATAATGAAATAGAACAATTATAACAATATACTATAATAAAAGTTACTGTAGATCTTAGCAACCTCAGCATATTATTTTTTTCCTTTCCTTAACTTGAGAACCTTCATCTTTTCACTTAAAGGAGGCACTTCATGGCTTCTCTTTGGCACATCCAAATTGCCAGCATCATTACTCTTGTGCTTTGGGACCATTATTAAGGAAAGTAAGGGTGAGGTGAACACAAGCACTGCGATATGGCGATAGTCGATCTGATAACCTAGAAAGCTACGAAGTGACTCACAGTGGGGAGTGTATAAAGCGTGGATGCACTGAACAAAGGGATGCTTCACGTACTGGGTGGGACAGAGTGGGACGGCTTGAGATTTCATCACGCTGCTCAGAATGGCACACAATTTAAAACTTATGAATTGTTTCTTTCTGGAATTTTCCATTTAATTTTCAGACAGAGGTTGCCTTGGGTAACTGAAACTGCGGAAAGCAAAACTGCAGATAAGGGGGGACCACTGTATTGATGGTGATGTTCTGTTAGAAGTACGGCTGGGGAAAGGGCTTTGCCCTTGGACGTTTTTGAGTGAACAAACACAAGAAGGAGACGTAACCACAGCAAAGCTAGCAGCATCCTCGACCAGTTTGCACAACATCCACTTCGTCCAGCATAGGGGCTGAGCCACCCAGCACCTGGCTGCCCAGCAGTGCCTCCCACGTGACCAGGGGTGGGCTCCTGCCGCTGGTCGGGAAAGGCAGTGTGAGCTAGAGCTGTGGCTGTGCGCTGGCACTGGGGGTTTGCGCCAGGGTGAGAGTGAGCAAGCGTGAGTGAGAGTGTTGTGAGTATGTGTGAGTTTGTGTGTAGATGTGAGAGTGAGTGTGCATTTGGGCAACTGCCCGTTTTCCTTCTGAGCACATTGCAGGTCTCCTCCCACCCCCACCCCTTCCTGGCCAAGGACAGTCACAGTTTAGGAAAAGTCCAGAGATATCCCAGGCCACCAGCGCCCAGGACATGGGCCAGCCCTCAGGTGGCTCTGTGTTCCCTGGCCTTGTCTTTAGGGATGGACTGACCCTGTGGTTTGCCTCCCACAGGTTTGGGGATCGAGGCTGAGGGACCTGGAAGCCTTCCTGGAATGTTCTAGAACTCTGTGGAGGGCTGCCACAGTGGGGGGCTCAGTGCACAGGTGGCCTCCCACCCCTGTGTCCAGTGCACAGTCACCCAGACTCCCCCAAAGCTTCTCCAGTAAAGCCCCCTCCTCCCCCTGATGGCCCCATAGTGCCTCTGCAGGTCTTAATCTTCCTGGGTGGTTGGAACTGTGCAAGGAGCTGGCCACAGGCACTCCTGGGGTTAGCCGACAGGTGGGGTGCTGAGGCTGGATAGCTATGGATCTCAGTGGGTCTCATCGATCCCTGTCACATACCTGTCCGATAACCGACTCAGTGAAGCCCAACCCAACACAGTCAGATGTGACCGGACTCCAGAGAGGACGCCCACGAAGTTGCTGCTGTCTCCCCGGTGGGGCCCCTGTGAGTCGAGGGACTGGCACTGCCCCTCTTGGGGCCCAGCCCAGGGCCCCCACTCCCTGCCTCCACTTCATGTCAATCCTTCCTGCTCTGGGCTTCCTGGCCCCAGCTCCAGGCTCAGACACTCCTTGCTCTCTCCAAAGGAACTTCAGAACAATACCCAACTAGACTCATCACCATAAAAAAGTGGGAACAGATGGAAGGTGCAGCAACAGAAGATGGGCTAAATAAATCTGGGTTTAGTTCATGACCTAATGTGACTATGAAAAATGAGGTTCAATAAATGATGCTGAATATTCAGTAACATAAGAAAATGTTCATAAAAGGTGACAAATAAAAATGGCAAGCAATAGGATATATTGGAGAATATGAGGAAGCCATTTGGTATAAACCTAATTTGGCCTCACCTTGTCTTTCCAAAAGGGCCTGATGTGGCTGTTGAGTATGCATGGTATATCTGCTTTAGATATTCCCTATGGCAAGAACAAAGGCCCTTGAGATAAAGGTGCAACTTCCCTCACCCTCCCAACGCTGGCATCTCCTTAAGGATTAAGCATCTTTCCTTAGGCCAGAAACTCATTGCTGCGCTCACCTGTGACCACCCAGCTCGACAATAGACTTGCCTCCTGCTATGCCCTCTGAGATAGCAGACCCACTACCTGCTGTGTCCATCAAGCGCTGTGCTGACAGGGCAATCTTGTGACTATTGTGGGAGGGACATTTCAATCATATGTGAAACGTCCTGTTTGGGGGTATATAACCACTCTGTATACCTCACTTCTTTGGTGCCCTTTCTTCCTTTGGGAAGAAAGGCCCCAGGTCATGGTCCTCAGATTTCAGCTCAGAATAAACTCACCCAAATTTTCATTTATAGATTGGTTATGGATTATTTTCGTCGACAAAGGTAAAAAAAGTATGTATACATATGAGAATGCCCAGCATACTCTCATTATTGTAAAATATCTCCAGGCTTGGAAAACGTACTTGCAGGACTCATGTGAAAATGCTAACATTGGCGAACTCTGCACGGTGGAGCATTTAATCTTGGTTCTTCTGTCTTGCGTCTCTTCCACCACGAATGTGCAATTCTTGAGTAAGCAGAAACCACGATTCCAAAGCTTTTGTTGGCACTTCCATTACACAGAAGTGCTGACTCTGCGTGGAGCTGTCCCACAGGACATGTGCAGAGACCCACCTTCCATGCTGCGGCCTCAAGACTGGGCCACCTGACCTCAAGTGACTGGCAGGCAGGGGGAAGCAGTGGGTGTTTGGAGCATGGGCTGTGCCCTGATGAGCTCCTTTTCTTGGGTGGGGCCGACAGAAGCCTTTGTTTGCAGTTGTTTGCTTCTGAGAAGCCAGGGTATTTGTTGTCTGCCTCCAAGTCTCCTGGCTGTACATGTTCTAACCGGTGGAGACACCAGATGTGGCGCCCACCTGCCTGCCTGGGATGCACCCGAAGCCCCCACCGTCTCAAGGAGGGGAACGCTGGGCAGAACTGGACTGGAAGCTTGGTCAGTTACACAGCAACCCTGACTCAAAGTATTACTGAGTGGGCACCTGCCTCAGTAAACGACTTGGCCCAGGGCCCAGGGAGGCCTGACGCCTCAGGTTTGAAGCTCTGCTCTGCTCAGGAGAGATTCGGGTACCCTGCATGCTCCATCCTGCACCCCACCACCCTGTGTACACCCCCATACCCCTCCCCTACACCCCCTGTCTACACCTCCCCTATACCCCGTCTACACCTCCCTTACACCCCATCCACAAACCCCCCATCTTATGGCCCCTGCCCTATATCCCCTGTCTACATCCAGTCCACACACCCCTCATGCTACCACCACACAGGCTATGACATACCATGGGGGAAGTTCCCACCAAGCTGCTCAAATCTGGGCTGAGGGGTAGCAGGGAGTCCCAAACAGCAGGAGTCGGGGAAGGGAGGGAGCACCCCAGGGCTCCTGCTGGGTGGGGCAGATTTGGATTCGGAACGAGGACTTCTCCAAACCCCGCAGATCTTAAATGCTCCTCACGACGCTCCATAACGGGCCTAGAGGGACTGACAGGCCGTGAACCTCCCGGTCAGTGGTGAGCCACAAGATCGGCCCGGGGGATTTGAGGACAAGGACAGAGGAGGACCAGCCTCACCGAGCGACTGCGGTGGGAGATCGCTGCGATCCCACAAGCAGGGGTCCTGGGGAGAACCATGGGCACTTGGTGTCCGCAACATAATCAGCAAGGCTGGGGGCGGGAGGGGTCTCCAGCTGGGGCGGAGGTCCAGCTGGGGCCGGGTCTCCCAGGCACGCAGGCTTTGCCCAGGAGAGCACCGTGCCCAGGAGGCAGCACCGCCCCGAGGAGAGCATGCGCACAGCAGACGGGGGCTGCGGCCAGGGTCGCCGCCCGGTACTTTGGAGCGACTGGGCCTCACGCCCAGCCTGCCGCCCGGGGCCCCTCCCGTCCAGCTCCCCTCTCTGGGCCGCCGCGGCCACCCCGACGGGGATCCTTGGCTCCGCCCCGCCGCCCTCGGGGCCCCAGCACGCAGGCGCCGGGCAGGTGCGTGCCTTTTGAAAGCATGGCGCCGGCGGGCCCGCGGCTGGTGCTGTGTGAGGAGAAGATCCGGGAGAAGAGCGGCCTGGCGCCTCACCGCGATCTGGGTGCGCGGCAGCGGCGGCGGGGGCGGGCGGCGCGGGCTGAGGGCCCAGGCGTCCCCCGCGGCCTCGGCAGGGGCGCCGGCACCCAGAGTCGGGGCCGAACTGTCGCAGGCCGGGATGTGTGGGGTGCCGAGGGGGTCGGAGGGCGCGGGCCGTTGCGGGGGTGCGGGGGGGGGTAAGGGGTGGGGAGGGGGTAGGGGAGGGTGCAGGGAGGGGCCGTTGGGGGTGGTGGGGAGCGGGAGGCTGTGGGGAGGGGCCGAGGAAGGGGAGGGGGCGGGCCGTTGGGGGGGTGGGGAGCGGGAGGCTGTGGGGAGGGGCCGGGCCGTTGGGGGGCGGGGCGGGGCGGGGAGGGGCGGGGCGGGGAGGGGGCGGGCCGTTGTAGGGTGTGGGGAGGGGTCGAGGCCAGGGAGGCGAGGGTTTGGGGAGGGGTGAGGAGGGCTAGGGGAGGGTTGGGGGTGAGAGGGGGAGGGGAGGGTATGGGGCCTGGAAGTGGAGGGAGTGGGCCGCAGAGCAGGGGAGGGGCGGGGAGGCCGCCCGCCCGCCCGCCCTCCGCAGCCCCCGCGGCCCGGGCTGCTGAGCGGTTGTTGCCGCGCTCGGCCCTAATTGGGAGGATGGCGAAGGTGGGCCGCTTGGCCGCTGTTTGGCGGCTGAGCTGACGTCTGTGCCGTCGCGTGTCTGGTGTGCGGGCCGCGGGCAGGTCCGCGCCCACAGCCCCGGGCCCTGGGGCGGCCTCGTCCTGGAGGCCGGCGCTCGCCTTGGCGGGGCGAGCCTTCCCTGGGCTCCTGGCCTGGGTCCGCCGTCCGCGGAGGACTTCCGGATCTTGCTCGGAGGGCTTGGTTGCTGCGGTTGTCTCTGTCCCGGTTTGCCTGGTTGGCGTCAGGCTGGTGCTGGGCTCGTAAGATGGGTTGGGAAGTGTGGCCTCCTCCTCTTTGTCTACAACAGGTTGTGTAGAACTGGTGCTAATTATTGTTTGATGGAATTTTCCGGTGAAACCGTGTGGGCCTGGAGACTTCTGTATGTGAAGCTTTTAAACTAAAAACTCAGCTTCTGTAGTAGCTATGGAACTATTCCTGTCATGTTTCATCTTGGGGGAGTTGTGGTTGTGTGGGGTTCTGTGACGTTGATTGATTTCAGCTAAGTTGTTGAAGTTGTGTGTACAGAGCTGCTCGTGGTATTCCTTTATTGGCCTGTGAATGTGTGGGGTCTGTAGTGATACCCTTCTTCCATGCCTGCTGTTGGCCATTTTTGTCTTCTCTCTCTTTTTAGTGTTGCTCGAGGTCTATGAATTTTATTAATCTTTTCAGCGGGCCAGTTTTTGGTTTGATAGGTTTTCCTCCATTGTTTTTATGCTTCATTTTTCATTGATTCTGTCCTTTATTATTTCCTTCCTTCTGCTTACTTAGCATTTATTTTACTCTTTGTTTTCTAGATTCCTGAGGTAAAGATTTAGATCATTGATTTGAGACTTAAATTTTCTGATATAAATATTTTAGTGCTACGAATTTCCCTCTAAGCACAGCTTTAGCTGCAGCCACAAGTTTTGTTGTTGTGTTTTCATTTTCATTCAGTTCAATGTATTTCTTTTATCTCCCTTGAGATTCCTCTTTGACCTATGGATTGTTTAGGAGTGTGTTTTTTTCATTTTCATGTGTTTGGAGATTTTCCTTGTTTTTTTCTCTTTCTTTTATCAATTCTAGGGTGATTTCATTATGGTCAGAGAACATAATCTGTATGATTTTAGTTTTTAAAACTTGTTGAGGTTTCTTTTATGGCTCATGATCGGGTCTATATTGGTGAATGTCCCAAATGCACGTGAAGAGAAGGTGCACTCTGTCGTTGAGTGGAATTATGTAATTGTCAGTTAGATCCTATTGGCTGGTGATGTCGTTCCATTCTACTGTATCCTTGCTGATTTTCTGTCTAGTGATTCTGTTAGTTACTGGGAGAGGGGTATTGAACACGTGACTCTAATTGTGGATTTGTTTGTTTCTCTTTTCACTTCGTGTGTTTTGAAGGTGTTCTGTTTGGTGCATACTTATTTAGGATTTTTATGTCCTTTTGTTGGGGTGATCCTTGTAGCATGTGTAGTGTTCGTTTTTGTCCCTGATAATTGTCTTTCTTGAGCTGTCCGCTTTATCTGATGTTAGTGTCACCCCTCCAGCTTTCTTTTGGCTGGTGTTTGCAGAGCATATCTTTTCCCATCGGTTTACTGTTTAATCTTTTAACCCACCTGTATCATGTGTGATGTGAGTTTCTTGTAGACAGTGTGTGGTTGTCCATTATTTTTATCCACCCTGCCAATCTTTCTCTTTTATAGTGTATTTAGACCATTTACATTTAATGTAATTATTGATACAGTAGATATGTGCTATTTTATCATTTGTTTTCTATTTGTTCCCTTTGTTATTTCTCCTTTTGTTTCCTTTTTCCTGGCTTCCTGTGGTTTACTTGAGTATTTTTTAGTGTTTCATTTTGATTTGTTTATTGTATTTATGAGCATGTGTCTGTATGGGTTTTCCAGTGGTTGCTCTACAAATCGTGGTGTATTTATGTAATGTAGCACAGTCTACTTATGTGGATGTTTTCCTGCTTCAGGTGAAGTAGAGGTTTCATTATCCTCCCCCTTCGTAATTTAGTTGTTTGAAATGTCTCCTCTGCATACCTTGAGAACTACATGAATGATAGGATTTTCAGAGTCCTCTAACATTTTAAATAACTCAAGAGGAAACATATTTACCCACATGTTTACCTGTTCTGTTATTCTCCACTCATTCCAGATGTTCCTGGTTTCCTTCTTTTATTTTTTCTTTTATGGTTGAAAAGCTTTCTTTAGCAGTTATCTTAAGGCAGGTGTTGCTGGTGACATATTGTCTTAGTGTTTCTTCATTTGAGAATACAGATGGTCCCTGACTTACGATAGTTCAACTTACAGATTTTCAGTTTATGAAAGTGTGAAGGCAATACGCATTCACTAGAAATGGTACTTCGAATGTTGAATTGTGATCTTTTCCCAGGCCGGTGCTGTGTGGGATGGTCCCCGCTCGTGATGCTGGCAGCAGTGAGCTGCAGCTCCCATCAGCCACGCGTCATGAGGATAAACAGCCGATACACCTACAGCCATTCTGTACCCATACAACTATTTTGTTGTTCACTTTCAGTAGAGTATTCAATAAATTACATGAGGTGTTCAGCACTGTGTTATAGAATAGGCTTGGTGTTAGATGATTCTGACCACCTGTAGCCGAGTGTGAGTGTTGTGAGCGTGCTTAAAGTAGGCAAGGCTAAGCTATGATATTTGCTAGTTTAGGTCTGTTACATACACTTCTGGCTTTGCTATTTTCAACCTGCGATGGGTTAATTGGGCTGGAACCGCATCATAAGTTGAGGAAGATCTGTGTCTTTATTTTGCTTTCAGTCTTGAAGGATGTTTTCGGTAGATATAGACTTCTGGGTTGAAATTTCTTTTCTTAAATCACTTGATGTCTGCGACACTACTTCCTTCAGGCCTCTGTGGCTTCTCAAGAGTAATCCTCTGCCATGTGAGTCGTTTTTCCCTGTGGGTAATGCCTTTTCTCCCTGGTTGCTTTCAAGATTCTCTCATTGTCTTTAGTTTTCAGTAGTTGCAGTCTTATGTTTGGGCATGGCATTTTTTACTTTTATTCTGTTTAGGGATTTCTCAACTTCTTGAATGTCTTTTGCCAAAATTATGTCTTTTGCCAGATTTGGGATGCTGTCAGCCAGTGTTTCTTTAATTTTTAAGATTTTTTGTTTTTAGCCATTCTGTCTTTCTCTTCTTGGAACTGTGATTGGAACTCCACCGGGACCCCAATGATGTGAATGTTAGATCTCCTTTTCTTCTTCCACAGGTCCCTGGGGCACTGTTCATTTCTTTTTAACTCTGTTTTCTCTCTCTTGGTCAGATAAGACAATTTTGATCAGTCTCTCTTTATGTTACTTCTTTTTAAAATTTTTCCCTGTGTCATTTCCATTCTGTTATTGAGCTGCTCCTGAGATTTGTTTTTTGTTTCAGTTATTGTATTTTTCATTTCTTAAATTTCTGCTTGTTTCTTTTTTATATCTTCTGTTTCTTTGCCAAGACTTCCTATTTATTCATTTGTTTCAAGAGTGTTTATAACTGCTCATTGAAGTATTTTTATAACTGTTGCTTTAAAATTCTTGTTAGATAATTCTGACTTCTGTCATCTCAGTGTTGGTATCTGTTGATTTTTTTTCCTCATTCAAATGAAGTTTTCCTAGTTCTTGGTTATTTTTTATTGTATTGTGGACGTTTTGGGTATTGTAGGACTCTGTTTCCTATTTAAATCTCATTGCTTATCACTGGCACTCACGGGGTGCTGCTTTGCTGCTGAGGTGGTTGCTGGGCTCCTGTCACACACACAGCCGCTGCAGACCTCTGTGGGCCGGGAGGGGAAGGGCAGCACCTCGTGACACCCAGGCCAGTACCCTGTGAGTAGTCAGGGTCCACTCACAGGGTCCTGGTGCTGGCCACTGCACAATGCAGGTGTACGAAGTGTGCTTTTTCCTTGGTGTTGGGCTGGAGTGGGGCCACTGTTGCTCTGTTCTGCAAGACTCCCCTCCTGGTCCTTGGACCATGGGCAGCAGGTTTACCCTTATTTTCTGGTCAGTGTCCGTTGCTGTTTCTGGGTTGCCAGCTTCTTTTGCCCTCAGGTTGGGATGTATAGGAGACGAAACAAACAGAAAACCCCAAAGCCAACCCAGGGCACTCACGGCCTAGCTGTTTTCTCAAGGTCCCTAGGCAGTTGGCCTTCTGTTCCTCGCCCTTCAGAGTCGTCTGGTGCTGGTTTCCTTTATTGTTGTGCAGGGCTTTTAGGTACAGTAAGTGGGGAGGAGTAGGGTGAAATGTGTCTACTCCGTCTTGTCTGGAACTGAAAGCCCGATTTTAAATTTAATCAAGACGTGTCTTAAAACATAAATATTCCTGGGAAAGTGTTGGTGTGTCCAGGCCCAGCCTGTCTTTGGATGGCAGAAACCCGCTTTTGTGGTGACGCTTATTTGTGGCTGCTTACTGGGTGCCCTGCAGAGGCACATGGCGCACAGGCACGTGGTCAGCTCTCACGTGTAATGGCGTGGAGCGGTCGGTTGCTAACTTGCAGGTTTCGTGTTGTGATCCCTGCATGGAGGCTGCTTAGATGCTGGGGATGAGCAGCCAGGAGTGGACGTGGACGCCCAGTTAGGAGGGTATTTCTGGTGAGAGAGAGTTTTGGAGGGAGAAGCAGTGGGAGTGGGGCCAGGGCGTGGGCTTGGAGAAATTTTGAAGGTAAACATAAGCTAAAACTTTAAATGCAATTCTTGTTCTTTAATATTGATGTTCAAACTTTGAGTGAGTTGCATTATTTTTGTGGCTTTTTCAGATTGTGAGTTTATATCTTGCTTTTATCAGAATAATTTATTTTGAATAAAAACAAAGGTTAAAAATCTCATAATTTTCTATTCTTAGCTGAACTTCGATCATTATCTATTCCTGGGACTTACCAAGAAAAGATTACTCACCTAGGAAATTCTTTGATGAGTTTAACAGGTCTAAAATCTTTAGATCTGTCACGCAACTCGCTGGTTAGTCTAGAGGTAAGTTTTAGATTTGTTTCTTAAAAGAAAATTTATTGCTATCCACAGCAGTGGAAAGTAGATTTATAGTAAAAAATGCAATCTGTTTTATAACTATGCTTATAATAATTGTAAATAGTACATGGAACAATGATTATAAGTGTGGTGGTATTTTTCTTGTGTTTACTGTAAGCTGGATTTCTTACACATCACTTTGCATCTTTAAATTACTTTGACAACCAAAAGTCATAGCTCTCTGATGAAGATGGTTGTATCTTCAAAGGCAATAAAACAAGGCCAAAATGACTAACATGTGTATGGCCATTGCTCTGCGTCCCTCTTGTCAGCTGTGTTTCCTCTCCCACTTTCTGTACTCGAGTCTGTTTGCGGCCTGACTCTCAGCCCTTGCATGGCGGCACCCGAGGGCGGTGCCCATCACTCTCCAGCCCTCTGTCAGCTGTGTTTCCTCTCCCCCTTTCTGTACTTGAGTCTGTTTGCGGCCTGACTCTCAGCCCTTGCATGGCGGCACCCGAGGGCGGTGCCCATCACTCTGCAGCCCTCTGTCAGCTGTGTTTCCTCTCCCACTTTCTGTACTTGAATCTGTTTGCGGCCTGACTCTCAGCCCTTGCATGGCGGCACCCGAGGGCGGTGCCCATCACTCTCCAGCCCTCTGTCAGCTGTGTTTCCTCTCCCACTTTCTGTACTCGAGTCTGTTTGCGGCCTGACTCTCAGCCCTTGCATGGCGGCACCCGAGGGCGGTGCCCATCACTCTCCAGCCCTCTGTCAGCTGTGTTTCCTCTCCCCCTTTCTGTACTTGAGTCTGTTTGCGGCCTGACTCTCAGCCCTTGCATGGCGGCACCCGAGGGCGGTGCCCATCACTCTGCAGCCCTCTGTCAGCTGTGTTTCCTCTCCCACTTTCTGTACTTGAATCTGTTTGCGGCCTGACTCTCAGCCCTTGCATGGCGGCACCCGAGGGCGGTGCCCATCACTCTCCAGCCCTCTGTCAGCTGTGTTTCCTCTCCCCCTTTCTGTACTCGAGTCTGTTTGCGGCCTGACTCTCAGCCCTTGCATGGCGGCACCCGAGGGCGGTGCCCATCACTCTCCAGCCCTCTGTCAGCTGTGTTTCCTCTCCCCCTTTCTGTACTCGAGTCTGTTTGCAGCCTGACTCTTGGTGGCCTCGGGCCCTTGCGTGGCAGCACCTGAGTGTGGTGCTCGCTGCAGTGTGCTTGACGTGCAGGTGCTCGCTCCTAGTGAGTGACTGGGACATGACTCAGGTGATGGCAGGTGGGAAGGTTGTGTAAACACTGCTCATGGCTTGATATAGAGAGGGGCTTCTTACCTTGAAAGAGAGGCTGGGCTTCACTGCCCTGTAACATGATGCTCCCAGTATCCCTGACGTGGGGGTTAGGGGTCTGCTCAGAGTCCCTTTTGAGTTTCAGTCCAGGCTGTTTTCGGGGCTGACTCATCTCTCAACCTCCTCAAGACTCAGTTTTCAAATCTGTAAAATGGCAGCAATAATAGTTCTTGCCCTATAGGGTGTGTGCAGATTGAATGAAATTGTGTCAGTCCCTTAGCTTGGCGCATGACGAGAACTCAGTAGCCATCAGTGGTCCTCAGTACTTTTATGACTGTTGGAAACATGGCGTTTCAAACTTCCCTGCACAGTCGCTTCACCGTGTGTGAAGACAGAGAACCTCCTCTGTAGAACCCGTTTTATCTGCACGCTGTTCCTGATAACGGCACCTGTTCGTTGCAAGTGCGTGTGTTAATTTGTGTGGTCGGTTCCTGTTGATGCCCCATTTTACTGTGTGTTTATTTCTGACAGTGTGAACTAATGGGCGTTTTGTCCTCTGCACAGGGCATTGAGTACCTCACTACGCTGGAGAGCCTCAGTCTCTACTACAACTGCGTCTCCTCGCTAGCTGAAGTGTTCCGGCTTCACTGCTTGCCTGAACTCTTGGACGTGGACTTCCGGCTGAACCCTGTGGTGAAGAATGAGTCTGATTACCGCCTCTTTGTTGTGCACATGCTCCCGAAGCTCAGGCAACTGGGTAGGCGCCTTGGCCGTGCTTGCTCAGTGGAGCCGTAAGGGTGTTTGTGCTCCCAGAGCAGTCATGCTGTTGGTTTCTCTGAAAAGGGAAGTTGATTTTCTACTCTGATGGTGTGAGACGCTGTGTCTCGCACGATGGGTCTTGTAGGGGAGCTGTCTGGGAAGGTGGCAGGGATCCCTGTGGGCACAGATAACTGCCAGGGAGGCCAGGAGCAAGGTGTGGGCCACGCTGCTTGGTCACTTTCTGGCTCTCCACTTTCTAGCTGTTGACTTGGGTGCGTTCCTGAACTTCTGGTGCGCTGTTTCCTTCCAAGGCCTCCTGGGCGTCACCTCAGGCTCAGGTAGACAGCTGGACTCTACCTAGTTTCGCATCCACCTGGAAGGATATAGGACGAGAAGTTCATTGTGCCTCACCCTCTTCCAGGTGACAGGAGGGAGACAGGTTCTGTGGGTGGGTGCAGCCACCAGCTTGGCTTAGTAGTCTGTGTCCCTAAAAGAAATGAATTTCTGACAGGCTCGCAGGCAGAGCTTCAAGGCTGCGCACTGGACATGCCCAGGTGGGAGGGTTGCACTTGAGGAAGCCACAGTGGCACCTTCCCACCTGCTTCACTGACTACCAGGAGTTGTTTTTGCCTTGAGCATGTGGCTAGTGGCACTGCCAGTGCTCCCCTGTGTTTTGCTTCCAGGGGAGGGAGCTGGAGCTTAGGCCCGAGGGCAGGCTGACTGTGGAGTGAGGAGAAGGAGAGGGCTTGGGCTCTCATACCCTCTGTCCTCCTGTTGAGGGGGTGATGAGAGCCGAGGAACGGTGGTGCAGGACTGTCTGGTTGAAAGATAGTGGTCCTTCTGTGTCTCTGGCGATCCCTGTGTGTCCTCAATCCCGAGGGCCCGTTCGCTGCCTGGCAAGGCGAGGGGGCAGTCAGGGGTGTCTCCGTCTCTTGAGCGCTGGCCTAACAAAACCAGAGTGAGTCCCAGATCGTGGCAGCGCTTATCACCAGCGTCCGTGTGGTACAAGCTGACCTGTGAGCAAAGCACAGCCACTGTCCTCTCAGGATCTACAGAAACCTCATGTTCTGCGTCTCAGCTGCCAGCAGATTCTCGCATGAACACCTCAGCCATGTGTGTGTGTTGGCTTCCCTCCTGGTGCCCCTGCGCCGGTGGGCCGTGGCTCTGGGCAGCCTGGCTGCTCTGCTGGGCCACACCAGTGGGCCTGGGCACGGGCGTGGGCTGTGAGTATTATGACTGACCCCCAAAAGCACTCTTTAGTTTCAAACCTACTTAGAATTTTCATGTTTAATTTTAAATTTTAGATATTTGGCACGAATAAATGCCTGTGTTCCAACTTATTTTTGACTGTTAAACAGTTGACTTTGGTTCTTTTTTGGAGGCATTTCAGTCCTTATGGGGAATTTTTGCAGTCATCAGTCTTAAATCATTACTTTCCCTTTGTCATAAAAGTTTTAGATTCAGAATCTTATAGTGCTTGTATAGAGAAGGGATATGAGAGTCTTTCCACATGTGAAAGGTATTTTCAGACATGCAAAAGGAACGTACTCGAAAATCAAGGTCATTGCAGGAGTCATGGAACTCTCCGAAGGGCCGCCCAGCAGGGTGCCCAGCCAGCTTGGAGCTCAGCCCTGGGTTCCAGTGAGTAACTGGAAGGCCCTGGAGGATTGTGGAGGAGGACAGTGAGGAGGTGTTGGGGTTGGCCTGGGAAGGGCTGTGGGGTGGAAGCAGGGTCAGGGAAGAAAGGGGGCACCCCATATGGGTCTAGGGGTTGTGCGGTCTGGGAGAATGTTGCAGTCAGGAGAAGGCTTAGTTTTGGGGAGTATGTGAGTTTGCATTTGATTTTAGCCATGTTGAGTTTGAATTTATAGTGGAGCAGTGAAGAGAAATGTTTTTAGAGTAGGGATTTAGAACTGACTCAAAAGGAAGTCACGGCCCAGTGAATAGACTTGTGTGGTGTTACACAAAGGAGTGTCCAGGCTGTGAGAGCAGCTGCTGTGTTTGAGGGAAGTGGGAACAACAGAGGTCAGGAGATCCCAGACGGTGTAAGATGGCCCAGGGTCACCGAGCAGACGACAGAGCAGGATTAGAAGGTGGTTGTGTCTCAAGGAGGAGCTCCTGGGGGGTGTCCCACATGCAGAGGCACTTCTCTGTCTGTATGATTTTCACAACTGCTTTGTTTTTCTGCTTTGAAAGTGTTTATTGTTGCTATTCCTCTTTTACTCATTTCTTATTGTAATATAGTCTTGCGCCCTATAACAATGTCACATCAACGATGGACCGCGTAGACGATAGTAGTCCCATAAGATTAGTACCATACAGCCTGGGCTATAGTAGGCTGTACCGTCTAGGTTTGTGTGAGTCACTCTGTGATGTTCGCACAACGGTGAAATTGCCTAACCACGTGTTTCTCAGAACGTGTCCCCATTGTTAAGTGACGCATGAGTGCATGTACTTTTTGGGGTGTGCCATAGGTTGAATACTCTTTTTGGAGGCAGCTTCAGAAGTTAACCACCATTTATAACAGTAATTCTGTGGTAAAATGTGTTGCAAGTTCCAGTGCACTGACTTCTAGCGTTGGGGAATCATCCCACTTCAGGCATTTACTGGGGAAGGAGCAGGAGTTGTTGAGGCCGTCCAAGGCCCAGGGCTCACATATGGGGACAGTGTAAGCTTCTCGTCTGTGTTCCTGAAGATCTGAGGATGCACACCCCAGGCATAAACACACAGCTGGGACATCCTCTGTCTTTCACATGTCCAGGATTCTCATCTGTGGAGACTCTTCAGATGTGCTCTGTGTGGTTTGAGAACCTCATCCAGCACCCAGTGTGTGCGCTAAAAGAAAGGAGATGAGAAGGATGTGCTTGTGTGTGAACTCGCGTGTGTGTTTCTTCTTCTGCGGCAGCAGCCTGCCTCCAGAGCAGTGTCAGGGGGTGAGCTTTGTACGAGCAGGCCGGCCCTCTTAGAACCGTCGCTCAGCATCTCTGGGAGACCATGTGGAGCCACCAGAGCCCGGCATTCCTTTACTGGGTCTCCCTAGTGCTTCTGGGGAGATGCTGTGGCAGTGTCAGCCCCAAGGGGTGGAAGCTCCTAGAACAAGCAATGGCAGTCCTGTTCATGTGCAGTGTGCAGCAGGGCAGGTGACGGGGGCGCCCTTGCTGCCTCCCAAGGGGAAGGTGTGTGCTCCAGGGATGCTGGAAGGTGCACCTGCGGGATTGGGTGTAGGGGCCTGTTGCTTGCTCGTTCCTCTGTGGCGTTTTCTCCCTAGACGATCGCCCTGTGCGAGAGAGCGAGCGGAAAGCATCCTGGCTGCATTTTGCTTCGGAGGAGTCACTCAGCTCAAAGCAGAGCTTCCTAGATGTTTCCAGCGTCGGAAGGTATGAGCAAAAGTGCTGTCTGAACTTTGAGAGAGGTTGTTCAGACTTGCCTGTTGGTAGAATGTTTGACTAAAGGATGTAAACTACTTTGGGTGCTGATGGCCACCTAAAGGGCACACACACAAGAGAAGAGGGAGGGACAGGCACCGATGCCACCTGGGGCTCAAGGAGGTGGTGGCACCGAGTTTCTCTCTTCCTGGTGTCCACATCTTCTGCAAGCTATTTTTAATATTTAAGATGTTTATTACGGTAATACGTGTAAAATCAAATAGCACAAGGATTTGTGATGAGAAACAGCAGTCCCTTGTCCCACTCCTTGGCCCACTGCTCAGTGGCAGCCACCTCTGCTTCTCCCTGCTTCCAGCTTCTGACGGAGCTGCTCTCTCATCTCCCAATGGTACAACCACAGTGCCGTTTGTGGGTGTGATCTGACTGCTGCCATGGCCCTTCTTTCCCCTCCCCGTGGTGACAGCTCGGGGGATATGCTCCTCCTGCAGTCTCCTCCCAGTGCCCTGTGGCCAGTGCTCCTGGCTCGGCTCTGGTTGGGCCGTGGGAGCATGTGCTGCCTGTGCATCACTTCCACGCCACCTCCTGTCCTCCTGTCTCCTGCCATCTGCGTCTTTAAGTTTAAGCTTAGGTTGTCAGGGTTGATGGCATTTAAATGTGTTCTGAAACCATAAAGAGTCTTTGTGCTGTGTGTATGGGTTGATTATAAAGGGCAAAAGTCAATAAACTGTGTTTACATTGCTTGTAATGTGCTACAATTATGTACTCTTCTTGTACACTATTTTGTTTTGTCTGAAGCTTTAAATAGTTATCTTTTTCTCGCATTATATGCCTTAACTCATCTGTAAATTCCTCTAATGTAGGAGTTGGCCAACTTTTTTTTTAAAGGGCTGGAGAGGCAATATTTTTAGCTCTGTAGGCCATATGATCTCTGCTCAATTTATGAACTGTATCTGTGTAGCCATAGGCAATACCTAGACGAATGACTGTGTTCCAGTAAAACTTCATAAAAATAAGCAGTGGGCCAGACTTGACCTGTGGACCATACTTGCCAACTTCTGCTCTAATGTCTCAAGATCAGTTCTAAATCCTTGGGCTCTCCTATTTCCTCAGATGCCTCCCCTGGAGCCCCCGCCCCCTTACTTCCCCATTTCGGACCACACTAATTGCTGTGTAGACAGCTGCACCTGCTACCATGTGCAATGTTCTGAAAGTTTTCTTGCCCCCCAAAATTCATATGTTGAAATTGTAACCCCCGATGTGATGGTGTTAGGAGATAGGGCCTTTGGGAGGTGATGAGGTCATGAAGGTAGAGCCCTCATGAGTGGGGTTGGTGCTCTTATAAAAGAGGCCCCAAAGAGCTTCCCAGCCCCTTTCTTTATATGAGGTCATGCGTCGATGGTGCCAGTCCTCTGACTTTGTTCTTCTCTTTCGGTATTGAGTTGCCAATATTAGGTCTTCTGTCTCTCCATATAAACTTTAGAGTCAATTTGACAGTATCCACAAAATACCTTACTGGGATTTTGGTTGGGATTGCTTTGCATCTACACATTGTATTGGGAGGAACTGACATCTTGACACTATTGAATCTTCCTGTATATGAACATGGACCATCTCCCCATTCATTTAGTTCTTTGATTTCATTTATCAGAGGTTTGTAGTTTTCCTCATATAGGTCTTGTATGTGTTTTTTTAGATTTATACCTTACTATGTCATTTTTTGATGCTCATGTAAATGTTACTGTTTTTTAATTTCAAATTTAATTGAGATTTTAATTTCAAATTACTCATTGCTGGTATATAAGAAAGCATTTGACTTTTGTATACTCACCTTGTGTATTAGTTTCCTAGGGCTGATGGAGCAAAGTACCACAAACTGGGCAGCTTAACGTAACAGAAATGTCTCACAGTTCTTAAGGTTGGAAGTCTGAAGTCAAGGTGTCGACAGGGTTGGGTTGTTTCTTCTGGAGGCCTTGAGGGAGAATCCATTCCATGACTCCTCGCTTCTTGTAGTTTGCTGGCAGTCTTTGGTGTTCCTTGCCTTGTAGATGCCTCGTTTTAATCCTCTATCTTCATGTGGCTGTCTTCTCTCTGTGTCTTTTTTTTTTTTTAAAGATTTTATTTTTTTCCTTTGTCTCCCCAAAGCCCCCCAGTACATAGTTGTATGTTCTTCATTGTGGGTCCTTCTAGTTGTGGCATGTGGGACGCCGCCTCAGCGTGATTTGATGAGCAGTGCCATGTCCGCGCCCAGGATTCGAACCAATGAAACACTGGGCCACCTGCAGCAGAGCGCACGAACTTAACCACTGGGCCACGGGGCCAGCCCCTCTCTGTGTCTTTTCACAGAATCTTCCCTTTATGCATGTGTATTTCTGTCTCCAATTTCCCATTTTTATAAGATACCAGTCATAGTAGATTAGGGCCCACCAGAATGTCCTCATGTTGACTTGATTACCTCTGTAAAGACCGTTTTTCCAGAGCCAGCCCTGATGGCCTAGTGGTTAAAGTTTGGCACGCTCTGCTTCAGCGGCCCAGGTTCAGTTCCCAGGCATGGAACCACACCACTCATCTGTCAGTAGCTGTGCTGTGGCGATGGCTCACATAAAAGAACTAGAAGGATTCACAACTACAATATACAACTATGTACTGGGGCTTTGGGGAGGAAAAAAACAAGAGAGGAAGATTGGCAACAGATGTTAGCTCAGAGCAAATCTTTCCCAGCAAGAAAAAAAAAAAGACCCTATTTCCAAATAAGGGCACATTCAGCGGTCCCAGGCATTGGGGGACACAGTGTGACCCATAACACCTTGTATTTTGCAACCTTGCCATAATCACTTCTTAGCTCCTGGAGTTTTGTTTTTTCTTCCCAGTTGATTCTTTGGGATTTTCTACGTAGAGGATCATGTCATCTGTGAACAAGGACAGTTTTATTTATTCCTTCCCAATCTGTATACCTTTTATTTCTTTTCTTGTCTTATTGCATTTGCTGAGACTTGCAGTATGATGTTGAAAAGCAGTGGTGAGAGTGGACGTCTTTGCCTTGTTCCTGATTTTAGCAGGAAAGCTTCACGTTTCTCACCACCAAGAGTGAGGTTAGCTGTAGGTTTTTGTAGGTGTTCTTTATCAAGTTGAGGAAGTTTCCCTCTGTTCCTAGTTTACTGACCGTTTTTATCATGAATGGATGTTGGATTTTGCCAAATGGTTTTTCTGCATCTATTAATAGGATCATGTGATTTTTCTTTTCTTTTGTCTGTTGATGTGGTGGATTACATTAATTAATTTTCCAGTGTTGAGTCACCCTTGCATACCCTTGGAATAAATCCCACTTGGTCATGGTGTATAATTCTTTTTATACATTGTTGGATTCAAATTGCTAATATTTTGTTGAGGATTTTTGCATCTATGTTCATAAGAGATATTGGTCTATAGCTTTCTTGTATTGTTTTTGCTGCTTCTCGTATTAGGCTAATGCTGGCCTCATAGAATGAAAGTATTCCCTTTGCTTCTATCTTTTGTAAGAGATTAGAGAATTGATGTAATTTCTTCTTTAAATGTTTGGTAGAATTCACCAGTGAACCCATCTGGACCTGGTGTTTTGGAAGGCTATTAATTATTGATTCAATATCTTTAATAAATATGTCTAGTCAGATTATCCATTTCTCCTCAAGTGAGTTTTGGTAGATTGTGTCTTTCTAAGAACTGCTCCGTTACATCTAGATTATCAGACTTGTGGGCATAGAGTTGTTTATAGTGTTCCTTTATTAGTCTTCTAATGTCTGTGGGATCTGTAGTTGTACCCCTTTTTCATTTCTGATGTTCATAATTTCTCTCTTCTTTTCTTAATTAACCCAATATAGAGATTTTTTGATTTTATTTATCTTTGTAATAAACTGGTTTTTGGATTTGTTGGTTTTTCTCTATTGATTTCCTGTTTTCAATTTCATTGATTTCTGCTCTAATTTTTTTCTTTTTTAGGATTTTATTTTTTCTTTTTCTCTCCAAAACCCCCCAGTACATAGTTGTATATTTTTAGTTGTGGGTCCTTCCAGTTGTGGCACGTGGGATGCTGCCTCAGCATGGCCTAGATGAGCAGCGCCATGTCCGTGCCCGGGATTCGAACTGGCGAAACCCTGGGCTGCTGAAACAGAGCGTGTGAACTTAACCATTCGGCCATGGGGCCGGCTTTCATTATTTCTGCTCTAATTTTTGTTAGGTTTTTTCTTCTGCTTACTTTGGATTTTATTTGCTCTTCTTTTTCTAGTTTCCTAAGGTGGAAGCTTGGATTATTACTTTTTAGATCTTACTGTTTTCCTAACACATGCATTCAATGCTGTAAATTTCCCTCTAAGCATTGATTCCACCGCATCCCACAAATTTTAGTAAGATGTATTTTCTTTTTCATATAGTTCAAAATGTTTTTTAATTTCTCATAAGATTTCTTTTTTGACACGTTATTTAGAAATGTGTTTTTTAATCCCCAAGTATTTTGGGATTTTCCAGTTATCCTTCTGTTATTGATTACTGGTTTAATTCCGTTGTGGTCTGAGAGCAGACATTGTGTGATTTCTCTTCTTTTAAATTTGTAAAGGTGTGTTTTATGACTCAGGACATCCCCTGTCTTGGTGAAGGTTCCATGTGAGCCTGAGAAGAATGTGTAATCTGCAGTCATTGGATGACGTGGTCTGTAGTTGTCACCACATCCAATTCATTGATGGTGTTGTTGAGTTCACTGTGTCCTTACTGGTTTTCTGCCTGCTGGATTGGTCTCTTTCTATTAGAGGGGTGTTGAAATCTCTCCCTGTAATAGTGGATGCGTCTGTCTCTCCTGTAGTTGTATCAGTTTTTTGCCTCACGTATTTTGATGCTCTGTTGTTAGGTGCATATGCATTAAGGATTGTAGTGTCTTTTGGAGAATTGACCCCTTATCATTATGTAATGCCTCTCTTTATTCTTGATAACCTTCCTTGCTTTGGAGTCAGCTCTGTCTGAAATTAATATGACTACTCCAGCTTTCTTTTTTTTTTTTTTTTAAAGATTTTTTTTTTTATTTTTTCCTTTTTCTCCCCAAAGCCCCCCGGTACATAGTTGTATATTCTTCGTTGTGGGTCCTTCTAGTTGTGGCATGTGAGACGCTGCCTCAGCGTGGTCTGATGAGCAGTGCCATGTCCGCGCCCAGGATTTGAACCAACGAAACACTGGGCCGCCTGCAGCGGAGTGCACAAACTTAACCACTCGGCCACGGGGCCAGCCCCTACTCCAGCTTTCTTTTGATTAGTGTCAGCCTGGTATATTTATCTCTATTTCTTTACTGTTAATCTATGTGTCTTTATATGTGCGTTTCTTGTAGACACCGTGTAGTTGGGTCTTGTTTTTTGATCCACTCTGACAATCTATGTCTTTTAGTTGGTGTATTTAGATCATTGATATTTAAAGTGATTACTGATATGGTTGGATTAATATTTACAATATTTGTTACTGTTTTCTACTCATTGCCCTTGTTCTGTGTTACTATTCTTGTCTTCTGCTCTTTTTCTTCCCTTTGTAGTTTTAAATGAGCATTTTGTAAGACTCCATTTTCTCTCCTTTCTTAGCATATAGTTATATTTTTTCTTTTTTAAGTGGTTGCTCTAGAGTACGCAGTGTACATTTACACCCAATCCAGGTCCACTTTCAAATACCACTATACTGATTCACACACAGTGCAAATACCTTACACTGACAAAATATTCATAATTCCTCTCTCCTGTCCCTTATATCATTGCTGTCGTTTATTTCATTTAAATCTAAGCTATAATCATGCACGTAAAACATGAGCATACATAGTTGAATACATTGTTGTTGTTATTATTTTAAACAAACTTTTATGTTAGATCAACTATGAATAAGAAAAAAGTTTTTATTTTACCTTCTCTTATTCCTTTTCTAGTACTCTTCTTTTCTTTATGTAGACCCAAGGTTCTGACTTGTATCATTTTCCTTCTCTCTGAATAACTTCTTTTAACATTTCTTACAAGGCAGGTCTACTGGCCATAAATTCCCTCAATTTTTGTTTATCTAAGAAAGTCTTTATGTCTCCCTCACTGTTGAATGATAATTTTCAGGATGTCAAATTCTACGTTGATAGCTTTTTTTCTCTTGACACTTTAAATATTTCGCTCCACTCTCTCTTGCTTGCTTGGTTTCTGAGGAGAAGTCAGATTTCTTCCTCTGTAGGTAAGGCATTTTTTTTCCTCTGGCTTATTTCAAAATTTTTTCCTTTGTCTTTGATTTTCTCCAGTTTGAAGACGATGTTCCTTGATGTAATTTTTGGATGTTTGTCCTGCTGATGTTCTCACAGCTTCCTGCACCTGTGGTTTGGGATCTGATGTTAATTTGAGGAAATTTTCAGTCTTTGCTTCTTCAAATAGTTTTTTCTGTTCCTTTCTTTCTCTCTTCTGATATTCTCATTACGTGTATATTACACCTTTTGTAGTTGTCCCTTGATTCTTGGGTATTCTATTCTGGTTTTCTTTCTCTTTTTTCAGCCTTTTTTTCCTCCTTACTTTTCACTTTTTTTGGTTTCTATTGAGATAGCCTCAAACTCAGAGATTTCTTTCCTCAGCCATGGCCTGTCTACTAATGAGCCCATCAAAGGCATTCATTCTTCCTTTCTGTTAGTGTTTTTGAGTGCTAGGATTTCTTTTTGATTCCTTCTTAGAATTCCCATCTCTCTCCTTATGTTTCCCACTTGCTCTTGCATGGCCATCTGCTTTTTTTTTGTTTGTTTGAGGAAGATTAGTCCTGAGCTAACTGCTGCTAATCCTCCTCTTTTCACTCAGGAAGCCTGGCCCTGAGCTAACATCCGTGCCCATCTTCCTCTACTTTATATGTGGGACGCCTACCACAGCATGGCGTGCCAAGCAGTGCCATGTCCGCAGCTGGGATCCCAACTGGTGAACCCCAGGCCGCCAAAGTGGAACGTGCGCACTTAACCGTTGTGCCACTGGGCCGGCCCTGGCTGTTTGCTTTTTACACAGTAGCCCTTAGCGTATTAATCATAGTTGTTGTAAATCCTGGTCTGGTCGTTCCAGCATTTCTGCCATGTCTGAGTCTAGTTCTAATACTTGATTTTCTTTTTCAAGATTGTTTTGGCTATACGGAGTCTCGTGAGATTCCAGATGAATTTTAGGGTGGGTTTTTCTATTTCTGCAAGAAATGTCGTTGGGATTTTAATAGGGATTGCACTGATTCTGTAGATTGCTTTGGGTAGTACTGACATTTTTAACCATGTTAAGTCTCCCCATCTATGAACGTGGAATGCGTTTCCTTTTATTTATGTCTTCTCTAATTTCTTTTAGCAATGTTTAGTAGTTTACCTGTCCATGATAATCTCAAGACCGAATCATCACTGAGTTTAGAGTTCAAAGGACCTAATAGATCTTTATGGATCTGGTGCAACCTCATTATGATCCGCTGGTGACAGCAGAGATCCACAAGAGCCGAAATGTGTCAGCTGTCAGGCTCCTGTGGGTGGACCCGGAAGGAGAACCCAGTCCCTTCCTGCAGGGATCGGGGACACTGGCAGTGCAGAAAATAAATCTCTTAGAGTATGTTCGTAGTGTGTGGGTTGAGTATTATTTTGGAGAGTGGTATTTTAAGCTGCCTTTGTTGGAAATGAGGTCTCCTTTGAGTGTGTTCATCCTCATGTGGAGGGTCATCCTTGGGAGGGATGTCATATTCTAAAGCACCTCACATTTCAGTCAGTGTGGAAACATTTTCACTTAACATAAAAATAGAAATTTGGAACACACATCCTTTAACTTTCTTTTTTTCTTTTGTGAGGAAGCTTGGCTCTGAGCTAACATCTCTTGTCAACCTTCCTGTTTTTGCTTGAGGAAGATTGTCACTAAGCTGACATCTGTGCCAATCTTCGTCTATTTTATGTGGGACACTGCCACAGTGTGGCTTGACGAGCGGTGTTGGGTCCACGCCCAGGATCTGAACCCGTGAACCCTGGGCCACTGAAGTGGAGTGCTCGAACTTAACCACTGTGCCACAGGGCTGGCCCCTCCTTTCACTTTCTTGATCACGTGTATCGCGTCGTGGATATGCTGGGAAAAGAGCACGTTAGAAGATCGCAGAACACAGCAGCTTTCTGGAATTCTCATTCTTGAACAGATCCTGGTGGGGTTCTTCACATGCTGGGATGGCGTGGTAACATTATGTGACCTTCCTTTCCATCACCACTCGTCCTTGCTGAGTCCTGCTTTGACTTCACTTTTGTCAAGGTGCCGAGAGCCATTGTTCTGTGGTTGCACCAGCTCCTCCTCTGCAGAGCCCTTATGTCGGTGCTGGCAGAACAGCATCTCCCTTTGTGGGGCCTGTGCGAGCTGCGGTGCCTCCCTTTGTGGGGCCTGCGCATGCTGTGGCGCCTCCCTTTGTGGGGTCTGTGTGAGCTGGAGCGCCTCCCTTCGCTAGGGCCTGCATGAGCTGGAGCGCCTCCCTTTGCGGGGTCTGCGCGCATTGGAATGTGCTGCTGGCTGAAGTGACAGCAATGGGTTGGCTTTTCTTTGCAGACCGTGCCACTCCAGAGCCAGATGTACCGACTCCTCGGCCAAGAAGTGCTTGGTTATGGACGCAGATGACGAGGCGGTCTTGAACCTCATTGCCGAGTGTGAGTGGGGCTTGAGCAACCCTCCTGGGAGCAAAAGTTCCAGCCAGAAGGAGCGAGAGACTGACTTGCCTAGTTCCCAAGGTATGCTGCCACTCCACTGTGAGGGCCGGGTGGTGGATCCAGCTTGTTCTGGATGTCAGTCATCGCTGGCTTCAAGATGCACAGTTGCTGTTTTTAGAAAACTTACCTTTAAATATAGAATCTTCATGAAGTCTTTATGTACTTGTAAATATCAGTAATTTGGATTATAGAATTTTAAAAGAAAAAGTCAATGTATTTAAGTTGAGTATAGTCATACTGTATGGTGGTTTAACTTATATTCTTCCTCAGATCAATTAAAATTGCAGGGCAGAGGTGAAATGTCAAAGCACACAAGAAGGTAAGGTGTCCTGTGGCTAGTGGAACTGACGTCCTTGTCAGCCGCAAGGGGTGTTCACTCAGCTTTACGAAGCACTTGGAGCTCAGGCTGCCATGTTTAGAACTTTAAACCTGACGAGGATGTTGTGCAGTCTTCCCCGTGGATGGACTTCTTCACGTGGTCAGCTGGGGACTCTGCTTTCTACTAGGACTTGGGTATAAGCTTTAGCTTCATTTCTTCCTCCATTATGAGTTTCTGAGAGCTTGCCATGAAGACAACAACAGGTTGAGGCATAAATTTGGTCTGAAATCCCAGGATTTACTGCTGGCATGAGGACATCTGCCCTTTGGGTGTCCTTGCCACCTCTTGGTAATGTCAGTCTTTTAAGTTCTGGCTCTTCTCCTATGTATATAGTCGTATCTCATTCCGGTTTTAATTTGCATTTTCCCGAATACTTGTCACGAAAATCTCTTCATGGGCCATTGGTCTGTCTGTCTTCTGTGATGTTTCTATTCAAGTCTGTTCCTCTCCTTTTTCTCTTCTTGGTATTGAGTTATACAAGTTCTTTATGGTTTTTCAATGTAAGCCCTTTCTCAGATAACAGTACTGCAAATCTCCTTCCATTCTGTGGCTTGCCTTTCGTTTTCTTAATAGTGCTTCGAAGAGCAGAAGTTTTAATTTCAACAAAGTGCATTTATCAAATGTTTCCTTTAATGGTTTGTGCTTTTTTGTACCCTGTAAAGAAATTTTTGTCTGCCCCATGCTTATGAAGATTTTCTCCTATAGAGGTAGAGACATCCTATGGTTTCGGTGTTTAGGTCAGTGATCCACTCTTTCGAGTGAATTTGTGAGTGTGATGTGAGATAATAGGTCAGGCTGTCCATGGCCCCCATGTATGTCCAGTTGTGTTAATGCCATTTGTTGAAAAGACTGTCTTTTTTTCTCATTTAATAACCGTGTCGCATTTGTTAAATCAATTGATGGGCCTGAGCCTCCTTCTGGATTCTGGATTCTGTTCTGTTGTCGTGTCTGTCTTTGTCCCAGTTCCTCCTACACTGTCTTGATTCCCAGCTGTGCAGTAACTCTGAAGTCGGGCAGTGCCAGTCCCCCTGCCTGTAGTGCTGTGCGCAGTGATGGCTGCAGGTTCACTACAGGGTTGGCCGTTGCATTATTAACTCACTCAGTCATCTTTTTCTTATTTAATCAACTTAAGGAATAGACTTAGGAGATAGCATTTACTGTCAGAAGCTTAAAATGTAATTTTTAATGAACTAAAACTTTAAATATGTTTTTTAATAAAATAGAATCCAGACATCTGTTGAGTCCTCAGTCAGTCCAGCTCCAGTGTGGGGACTCCGTACAGAAGGGCCATGAGAAGAGGAAAAGCAGCCCCAGAGGGTGTTGTCCAGAGAAGAGGGTTCAGAGCCAGTGCTGTGGAGAGCTCCTGCTGCAGCGCGGGGACGAGTCTGAGGCCCACCGCCCCTCTGGGCAGTGCCCACACTTGGCCCCACACCCAGGTAGTCTCACACAACCCCCGTAACGCTCTCCTAAGCAGGTCAGTCTTTTTCACCGTGTTTGCTGATGCTGTGAAATTTCTCCTGTTCTCTGTATTTTATTTATTTGTTTGTGGAACTCTAAAATGTCTCAGGAAAGAATCTCATTCACTGAAATCTATACTATATTCAGTATTTTAGATTCCTGGTCTGTAAGTACTTTGCTGTTTTTCTCTGCACACACACTTTTTCTTCTAAATATATAATCTTGGCCCAAGTTATGACAGCAGCTGCATTTTAAAAATTAAAGATGAGGAAAATTGAGTAAGTTAATTGAGAGTGTCGTACGCATGCATGTGGTAAGCGTGTCAGAAAACCTCCCAGTGTGAGTGAACCTAACACTTTCCTGAGGCTCACTGAGCTGAGTTCATGGGGGCTTTAGAGGCGGGACGGGCTGTGGTGGAGACCTGCCTAGGTTGCCTGTTGCTGCTGCAGAGCAGGGCATGGTGTTGAGGCCAGGGGTCACACTCCTGTTACATCCCCTCTGCTCTCATTGTCTCCCAGACCGGTCGCTTTTATCCCGTATCCTGAGACCTTACCCTGGTGCTGTGGTGTGTGGGGTGCACAGGATCCCCATTTCCATTGAATGTCAGAATTCATCATTTCCCCTCTGCTCATGGACACACACGTGCTTGATGTTTAGACCTCTTCATTGAAATGTGGGCCCTGTGACTTTTCAGAGTGAACGTAGAAAAGCTACCATCACAGAACAACCAAGCTTCATGCCTGCCTCATCCAGACTCCCCTGGAGCTCACGTTTACCACGTCGGCTCTGTTGTGCCCCTTCCCCTGCCCTCCTTCCCCCTCTCTGTATGTGTGTGTGTCTGTGTGGGTGCATACATATATACACGTACACATGTGTATGCGTGTGTACATGTCCCTACACATGGATGTACACGTGGGCGTACATGCACACATGTGTATGTACACATGTGCATACGCGTCCCTGTGCATGCACGAATAGCATTGCTTGTACATGTGTGTGTGCACACATGTATTTGCACGTGTGTATTGTGTCCCTGCATGTGGGTGTGCACGTGTATATGCATGCCCGCAAGTGTGTGTGTATATCCCTACATGCAAATGTACACGTGAGTATATGCACACATGTGCATGTATGTACATCTGGGTGTGTGCGTGTACTTGTGAACGTTTGTGTGTGTGTCCATACATACATATGCATGCACACACACATTCTGTCATTGGTCTTTTTCAGAACCTTCTTGGAGCAGGATGTCCTGTCACTCCTACACATTCCAGTGTAGTTTCCTAAAAGCAAGGGCACTCCCCTGAGTAACTAGCACTTTAACTCTCTAGAATAGGAAATGAACTTTGCCGCAGACCGGCCACTTAACCCACAGGCCCTGTTCACATTTCACTAGATGTTCCAACGACTTCCTTTTCTTTCTGGTCCAGGATCCCATCCAGGTGCCCACAGCATATCTAATTGTCATGTCTTGTCAGACTCCTGGGACCCAGAACAATTTCTCAATCTTTCTGTCTTCTGTAACCTTGGGGATTTTGAAGCATTCACACTTCACTTTTGTGGGGTGACCCCCAGTATAGCTTGTCTGCTGGTTCCTGGTGGCTAGACTTAGCCATGGGTTTTGGTGGGTGGGTTTACTCAGAGGCTGTGAGGCCGGAGCGGGGAGAAGGAAGAGAAGCGCAGGTTGCAGGTGGAGGTGACACGGCGTGGCAGTGCATGGGCTGCAACGAGCTATATCTGTCCCTGGGAGGGTGGCACAGAGTGACCAACGTGTGTTTGGGTTGTTGTGGGCAGTGGAGGGTCCATCTAAGTGGATGTGGTAGACCAGTCCCAGCAAGGTGAGGGGGATGGCCTGGCCCTGCTGGTGGTGGTCGATGGACTTGGTGAAGTTTGGTGATGGATGTGGAGCTCAGGGTGGAGGGGGCGCTGTCCAAGTGATCTCTGACCCAGGCAGCCAGACGACTTTGGTGTCGTCCACTCGGGTCGCGGGCACTCGAGGCCGGGGTCAGCTGGGGACCTCCTGGGCCGGGCTCTACTCGAGGTGAGCCTGAGGGCATGGGGACATTGTTCAGTGTGAGAGCCCAGCAGTGATAGCCCAGAGGAGGGGCCTGGGCTGGCGGCCAGTGTTGTGAGGTGGATCTGAGCCTGGGGCGTAGGGAGTGAGGCTGGGCAGAGTCCAGAGAGCAGAGTCCAGGCAGAGGGGGGTCCCAGGACTCAGCGCTGGGGAGCTTCAGCAGGCGAGCAGGGCGGGCTGGGCCCTCGAGGCCCAGACAATGCCTGCCTTTGGAGAGCCCTCGCCTCGTCCTGCTGCTGGGCAGCGCTCGCTGGACACCCACCCTGGGGGAGTAGCTCAGTGGCTGGGGGACGGTCTTAGGTGTCAGTATGTTAAAAGAATCTCCCATAGGAAAGATTGTTAAATCCTCTGTAATTTCCAAATTTTAAGTTTTTGCTCACTTGACCCATCTTTGTGATACATAATTTTGGCAAGGAAGCAGTAATTGGCTGATTCATTTATTAAAGTTATTACTTTAGTCTCGTCACTTTTTGACGGATTTTCCATATTTGTGTGTGCGTGCACACCACACACCTTTTAAAATTACAGTACTGGTCCCTGAGCCCCGAGAACTTGGTCTGAGGAGGGCTCTGTTCTTCCCTCTGTTACAGACTCCGCAGACATCGAGGACTCAGCCTCCTCATCTCAGAAGTCAAGCTTGTTAACACAAAAAGTGTTTAATCCTTTGCCTGCTCCTGAAAAGTACAGGAAGCGAAGAATGCCTGGCGGGAAATTCCAGGCACTTGCAGACCAGGCTTGTCTGAGCTGCCTGGAGAGGGCCAGTGGGCCCTCGAGCCCCCAGGAGAGTCTGGGCAGGCCGAACATCTCAGAGGGCAGGAGCGAGAGGGCCTTTTCTCATGTGGAAGAGCAGAGGCCCCGCGGCATGAGCAGCAACAGAGAGGTGAGTGGGAGAGCTGAGTGGCTGGTGGCAACAGCGAGGGCCTGCTGTCTTTTGTGACGCCACGTCTGCTGTTTCAGCATTACTGTGATCCCGTGGTGAGTGTGGCTGTTGAACGCATTTTCCTTAGCGCCTGTCATCCCTGCTTCGTTAGGAGTGTGCTTCCGTGCCCCTTCCTGCAATGCCGCGCCTCGAGGCAGAGGTCACGTTGCAGAGGGGAGAGGTGGTTTCGCCCTGTGCTTACAAGGGCACTTGTCTCCAGAGTTGGAATCCGTCGTCTCGGCCAGCCGGAGCCATCAATGGCCTTGTCGTGAGGGGTCCCTGGACGTGCATTTCATAGTTTTCCAAAGACTCATCCTGGTTAGGGAGTGAGGGTTCTCCCACCCTCAGAGTGACCCAAAGCCACGTGGATGATGCCTCTGTTGCTTTCTCACTGGCCCGGTTGGAGACTTGGAGACATACTCCAAGTTGTGGTAGTAAGTGAAGACCTCCACTGCTGCAGCCAGGCAGGGCTGGCCACGGCACTGCGTGTGGCAGAGACCCCCAGGCAGGCCGAGGAGGGGAGAGCGTCACAGTGGCCGGAGCGGGGAGCAGGTGCCCTGATGGGGCTGTGGGCCTGGGGAGGCAGGGCCGGCTCACTAGAAGGGGGCGGCCGGTGTGGTGGGTTAGGGAAGTGTTTTGGCCCTGAGTTGGAAATGGAAAAAAATGAGGGAAGTGGTCAGTTATTGGCCAAGTCCTGGCTGTTTGGGGCCGAGATAGGTGTGGCATTTACTCCCTCCCCCTCTCCAAATCCTTAACTCCCGGTAAGTGTTCCCTAGACACTCAGAAAGTGGGCAGAAGAGCAGGAGCCATCTCTCTTTCTTCCGTAAATTTTTTAAATTGGTAAAAGAGTTTCTATAGGGAGGAAAAGAGAGCACTGATGCGAGTGCCAATGACGGCTGGCTGTGTGTTGAGGCCCCTGGGGCACTGGTGTGGTCAGGCACTGGGTGGTGTAGCCCTGACGGTTCTGCTGGCAGCCTCTCCTGCCTGCACTATCCTGGCCTGACCTCCGTCTGGTCCAGTGTGTGACTTCATTACATTCGGGGCCTTCTGGGTGCCGGGGACCGTTCAGGCTGAGACTTCCTCTGAGGGTCCCCACCCTCCAGGAGAGACTGCAGGCTGGTTCCGGAGGGCCCAGAGGAAGCTGTCCCTTGGGAACTGGAGTCCCACAGCCTTAGCCCTCAGACTGTGGCGTGGATTTCATGTAGCACCATGTGGTCTAGTTTCCTCCATACTTCCTTTAGCCATTCCTCCTGGTGTGGGGTGTCATCCCCACCCCACAGATGTGGACACTCAGCTCTCGTAACCTGCGCGGGGCCACACGTCCAGGGGGCCAGGAGGTGAATCCTGTGGGCCCATACCCCTGCAGATTTGGCCTCTTGGGAATACCATGACGCTATCCGACTGTCCAGATGCATATACAACATGAAACACCATTTCATTTATTGGGTCATTTATTTCACTTACAAATTAATAATTTTCATAACTTGAGAAGAATTCACATTCCAACAAGAAGTATCAATAGAATCAACTACTACCAGCCTTGAGTGAGTGTGTGAATGTTCCCCACCATAGCATATATTTGATGAACCTACTTGCGTAAATTTAAAATAAAAAAGGAGGAATCGAGCCTCCTCTAACTGGTTTCAAGCCAAAACCAAAATCATGATGTCTTTCTCAGTAAATGGGGTATTAGTGGAAGTTACATAACTTTGTCTAAGTTAAATTACGGGTTAAATCCCTTTATATCTCTGTGGCATATCCATTTCAACTGGGCTTTCAAGATGCGACATCCCTGCTAGAGAAGAACTTCTTCACTTTTATGACTGCACGCTAATAATTGTTTTCCTAATTAGCTCTTTAGTATTATACATTATTTCATTAATGTTAACAACTAAATCAACCCACACAAGTACTATAGATGCACAAGAAGTAGAAACAATTTGAACCATTTTACCAGCTAGTAGTTCAATTCTAATTACTCTACCATCATTATGAATTTTCTATATAATAGACGAAATTAATAATCTTTCCCTAACTGTTAGAACTGTAAGCCACGGATGACACTGAAGCTGTGAAGATACAGATGATGAAGATTTAAATTTTGACTCCTCTGTAGTTTCTACATCAGATTTAAAACCAGGAGAACTGTGACTTGTAGAAGTTGATAACTGAGTGGTTTTACCTATAGAAAGAACAATCTGAATATTTATTTCATCTGAAGATGTCCTGCATTTGTGAGCTGTTTCTTGTCTAGGCCTGAACACAGATGCTACCCCTAACCAAGGGGTACGCCTAACCAAGCAACCCTCTCACCTGCACGACCAGGCGTGCACTGTGGGCAGTGCTCAGAAATCTGCAGATCAAATCACTGCTTTATACCTGTTATTCTTCAGTTAGTCCCACTAAAATATTTTGAAAAGTGATCTGTTTTCCATACTATAAAATCATTAAGAAGCTGTATAGTATTAACCTTTCAAGTTGAAGACTGGGAGTTTAAATCTCTCCTTAATGATATACCACAGCTGGACACATCAGCATGATTTGCTACTATTATATCAGTAATTATAACATCACTTATTGGATTTCAACTAAAAATTTCAAGGCACTTTTATCCCTCAAACCCAGAACTAGAAACAATCAAATCATTAAAGCATATTATCCCTTGAGAATCAAAATGAACAAAAGTTTATTTACCTCTTTGGCTACCCCAACAATAGGATTACCTCTTATTATTCTGATCATTGTATTTCCAACCGTTATATTCCTTACTTCCAGCTGACTAACAACCATCTAATTTCTGTTCAACAATGATTAATTCAACTTATATCAAAACAAGTGATATCTATTCACAACCATGTAGGACAAACTTGAGTCCTAATACTTACATCACTCATCCTATTTATTAGCTCAGCAAACCTACTGGGCCTTTTACCATGCTCATTCACAGCCATTACACAACTATCAAACAATTTAGAAATTGCTCTTCCCTGGGAGCAGGAACAGTGATAACAGTGTTCTGACATGAAACAAAAAAGCATCCTTATTTACTTCAAGGAACGCCTGTTTTTCTCATTCCTCTACTAGTGATTATTGAAACTGCTAGTTTATACAACAAACAGCTAACATTACTACTGGATACCTCCTAATTCGGCCAATTGGAGGAGCCACCGTAGCCCTGATAAATATCAGCCCCACTACAGCTTTCATTGCCTGTATTATTCTTATCTCACTTGCTGTTCTTGAATTGGCAGTGGCCCTAGTTCAAGCCCATGCATTTACTCTTTTGGTGAGCCTCTGTTTACATGATGATACCTGTGTGACACACCAAACCCATGTAGATCACATAGTCAGTCCCAGCCCTTGACCACTTACAGGAGCTCTTTCAGCTCTCATAACGTCTGGACTAGTAATATGATTCCACTTTAACTCAACATTCCTATTATTCCTAGGCTCATTAATGAATGTATTAACCATATATCAATTTTGACAGCACGTCATTGGAGAAAGTACATTTCAAGGCCATCACACACCAGTCATGCAGAAAGGACTCCCATATGGTATAATTCTTTTTATTATTTTAGAAGTCTTTCTTCTTTGGCTCTTTCTGAGCCTTTTACCATTCAAGCTTAGTCCCAACACCCGAATTAGGTGGCTGCTGACCACCCTGAGGCATTCACCCCCAAAATCTCTTAGAAGTACCTCTTCTCAAGACCTCGGTACTGTTAGCATCTGGAGTTTCCATCACCTGAGCACATGATAGCTTAATAGAAGGAAATCGCAAGCATGTACTTCAAGCCGTATTTATTACAATCTCACTAGGGGTTTACTTTACTCTCTTAGAAGCCGCAGAGTACCACAAAACGTCATTACATTTCAGATGGCTTTTATGGGTCAGGATTCTTCAGAACTACAGGCTTCCACCAACTACACTTAACTGTAGACTCTACTTCCCTTATCGTCTGCTTTCTACATCAACTAAAATTTCATTTTACATCTAACAGTCCTTTTGGATTTGAAGCAGCTACCTGATACTGACATTTTGTAGATGTGGTATGATTGTTCCTATGTGTCTCTATTTATTGATGAGGATCCTACTCTTTTAGTATTAAATAGTACAATTGACTTTCGATGAGTTTCAGTACAACCCAAAGAAGAAGAATAAAACCTTATATGACATTATCAGTACACTGTAAGCCTCATTACTTGTATTTATCGCATTCTGATTACCCCAACTAAATGTCTGCAGAGAGAAATCTCTCCCTTCTGAGTGCAGATTTGACCCTATAGGATCAGCACACCTGCCCTTCTCTATAACATTTTTTCTAGTAGCCATCACATTTCTGTTATTTGATCTGGAAATTGCTCTCCTCCAACCCCTACCATGAGCATCCCAAACAAATAATCAAGAACCATGCTTACCATAGCACTAGTTCCAATTTCATTACTCACCATTAGCTTATCTTATGGATGAGCTCAAAAAGGCTAGAATGAACTGAGTGTGATGATTAGTTTAAATTAAAACAAATTATTTTGACTCATTAAATTGTGATTTATTTCATAATTATCAAATGTCCCATTTAATATTTAGTCCATATTAACATCTAGTCCATATTAACATCATCTTACCATTTACAATATCTTTTATAGGATCACTAATATATTGATCCCATTTAATATCATCATTACTATGCTTAGAAGGTGTAATATTATCATTATTTATTATAGCAAGTGTAATAATCTTAAATGCCCATTTTACATTAGCCAGCATGATACCTATTATTTAATTAGTATTTGTAGCCTGCGAAGCTGTGCAGTACACAGGGACGATCATTACTAATTATAGTATCCAGTACTTAGGGTATTAATTATGTACAAAACCTTAACCTTCTCCAGTACTAAAAATTATTATTCCAACTATTATATTAATAGCATTAACATGACTATCAAAAAATAACAATCTGAATTAATACCACAACTTATAGTCTATTATGCTTATTAGCCTATCTCTGTTAAATCAACTGAATAACAGCCTTAATTTTTCACTGATACTCTTCTCCACTTCCCTATTGGCGCTAACTCTTGCCCTGCTAGCACTGACACATGGCTTCTTCAATACCATCTATCCAAAGAAGCTTTTTTTTTTTCAATTTTTTTTGGAGGAAGATCAGCCCTGAGCTAACATCTGCTGCCAATCCTCCTCTTTTTGCTGAGGATGACTTGCCGTGAGCTAACATCTATGCCCGTCTTCCTCTACTTTATATGAGGGACGCCTGCCACAGCATGGCTTGCCAAGCGGTGCTGTGTCCGCACCCTGGATCTGAACCGGCGAACCCCGGGCCGCTGAAGCAGAATGTGCGCGCTTAACTGCTGTGCCACCAGGCCGGCCCCTCCAAAGAACATTTAATCTGAAAAAAATTATGTAGTGCAGTACTGATCATCTATAAACGTTTGTAATTAGAACGTCCACTGCTGCAGAACTAATTCTCTTCCACATTGTTTGAAGCAGCATTAGTCCCAACACTAATTATTACTCGCAGAGGAGATGAAACAGAACGACTAGACGTAGGACTGTTTCCTGTCTGTTTGTTAGTAGGATCACTTCCACTTCTTGTTGCACTGATCTTCATCCCAGACCTGACAGCTTCATTACATTTCCCAATAATCCGATACTGAATCCAAACAACGCCCAGGTCCTGGTCCAGCATTTCCCTGTGATTGGCATGCAGAATAGCATTCGCAGTGAAAAACACCTCCCTCCAGCCTTCGTCCCTCATTACCAGGAGCACCCACAGAAGCCCCATTGCCGGCTCCACAGTACTTGCAGCTGTTCTATTAAAACTAGGTGGTTAAGGAATACCACGAATTCTGACAGTATTAAATCCCTTAACAAACTGGCATATCCATTCCTCATATCATCCTTATGAGGAATAATTACAACCAGCTCTATTTGTTTATGTCAAACAGACTTAAAATCTCTCATGGCATACCCCTCTGTCAGCCACACAGCCCTAGTAACTGTAGTGACTCTTATTCAGACACCACGAAGGTAAAGAGGAGCCACAGCCCCGATAGTTACAGCCTCACCTCTTATCATTCTGTCGAGCAGATTCAAAGCAGGAACACATTCATGGCTGAACAGTGCTTGCACCTGGTGGTACCTTGTGGAGTACCTTGTGTGTACCTTGTGGAGTACGTGCGCTCCTCCCGCTGATAGCAGCCTGATGACTCTTAGTCTCAGCCGTCTGGCCTTACCCCACAACAGTTAACCTAATCGGAGAACTGTCCGAAGTAGTGTCATCATTGTCACGGTCTGCCATTACCATTATGCTAATAGGAATTAACCTCATTGTTACTAATGCCCTGTGTTCCCTCTGTATATTAATCATAACACAACGAGGCACATATACATATTATTAATGTTAAACCACATTTACATGAGGAAGTGCACTCATAACCCTATACCTGTTACCACTTGTGAAGTGTGAAGGGCCCCCTCGTGCAGGTCTCCGTGGGATGAGGGTGTCAGCATTGTGCGTGGTGGGTACACAAGTGTGCCAGGCTTAGAAGCTGTGTTCACGTAGTAACCCACTGGTTTCAGGAATGAAAACTGGTGTCGTGATTTTGTCTCTATCGCAGCTATCTCCTGAATCACGCTCTGCTGTGCCACCTGGGAAGAAGACTGCCCTGGAGGCGGCGCTCCTGGAGGCGCTCCTGGACCTGGTGGACAGGTACTGGAGTGGCTGCAAGTCCCTGCGTGGCAACGAGGCGTTCCTGGGTGAGTCAGGAAGGGACAGTTGCTTGTCGATGCAGACCCACGTGTGGGCCCACCCTCCAGGCAGCGTTCTGCTTGCGGTGCTTTCCTTCTCCTGGGTTCTGGGCTCTGTTCCCTTTGGACCCTCCTCATCAGCTGTCACTGTCCCTGCTTGCTGCAGGCTGGGCCCCTGAGGTGTGACACGCAAGCGCGACTCAGGCAAGCACCACGCAGGCCTGTGGCTGCTGGTTTCCCACCTGCTGCACTGGGGGTTCATGGAGTGCACCTTGTTGCCTGGTTTTGTTGGAAATGCTTTCTTGGGTGTTTGCTTCACTTTGCTGTTTTTATGTGGGGATTGGAGAGATTAAAAGCTGCTGCTGTCTGCTCCGAACAAACCCTCTGAAGGTTTGCTTGGGTGCAGGCCCTGGATTGGCTGAGCTTTGGTACAAATGACTTGAGGCCCAGGAGGATGGCCCCTCCCCAGAGAGGACTTGGGTTTGCTTCTGCCTGGTGCTTGGGTGCAGGAGCACACTGGGGACCCCTGCATCCAGAGTTGGTGTGAGGTGAGGAGATGCTGCATGCCCGAGGGCTACCTTCTCTTTCTCCCGCAGCCTGGGGTGCAGCCTTCAGGGTCCCACTGGGAGCGGAACTTGCCAGCTCTTTCCTTCCTGGCAGACCTGGGGTTCTGCCTGGAGCTGCCGTCTGAGCCACTGCCAGAGGCTCCTGAGCACTCTGCTCAGTGTCGTGGCCCCTCAGCTTCTCCTCTGGAATCAAGATGCCCCGAGAAGTTGGAGCCACTGGATCCCGACCCTGTAAACTACACCCTGTTGATAGGGCTAGCAGCGGGACTCGTCTGTGAGACCCAGCTGTTGTCCCCAGTGGTGGAGCTGCCAGACTGCACAGCAGGTCCCCGGCCAGGAGCAAGCAGTGCTATGGAAGAGAGCATGGTGGTCTGCTAGGGCGTGCAGCCAAACCGTCCTAGTCACGGCCTTCTCTTCAGAGGTTCCTTTGCTCTAGAAGGAGACTTTTTCTGCTCTTCTCCGCCTCCCACCCACTACTGGACATAAAGAAACCCAAGTGAGGTCACTTCAGTGGTCAGTGTTCTTGAGGCATGTAGTCTGTGTTACTCAAAATATAGTGAACATAATTTGTTTATGCTTTATCCTTTCAACATAAGTGCTATAATAGTATTTGATTTTTGCTCCTAGCTCAGGCAAGACATATTTTGTCATCTGCTCAAGAATTTACAGCAACTCAGGACAACTCAACAATTGTGAATGAAGAGATTAGCTACCTGACTCTTGAAAATAAATCTCTGCAAAAGCACCTTGCTGAGCAACAGCAGCGGCATAGTGTGAAGATGAGTGAGGTAGAGTCGGAACTCAGCAGCACGCGGAAGGAGATGGTGAGCTGCGCCCCTTGTGTTAGTTCTGTTTGTTCACAGATGGGGTGAAAATGTTTGGACTTTGCAGAACGAGGAGGGCCTTTTGACTCCGCACTTCCCCTCAACTGCTGTTCGGCCACAGCATTGGGGCTCCCCTCTTGCCCTCCACAACCATAGCCACCCTCCCCCACCAGGCTTTCCCCACCACCGGGGACTCCTGCCCCCCAGGGGCACTGCCTGGCTGTGTCACTCCCAGACCCCATGGCAACAGTGATTTTCAGATGGCAGCGTTGCCGCTTGTCCTAGCTCTGCCTCTCCCAGATGGCTACCTCTTCTTCTGAGCAGGAGAGACGGAGCGAGGGTGGAGCTTTTGTGGCCCCACTGTTCCCTGGCCCAGGCTCCCCAAACCACTGGGGAGAGAGGTTGTGGTTAGCTAGGTGATCCTGGGGTCCTTGCCGGCCAGCCCTGAGATGTCCTTTGGGACTTGAGGGACCTTCTGCCACCAGGTGGCACCCAAGGACAGCCAGAGCCAGCACAGCTTGGAGCTGGCTGGCAGCAGAGCCTAAGACTCCTGGCTGAACACGGCTGCCGCTGTCCTTTGTAACCTCACCATAAGACCATCACACGTAAATGCCTACGTTAAAAAAAGAAGAAAGGGGCTTGCCCCGTGGCTGAGTGGTTAAGTTCACACTCTCTGCTTTGGCGGCCCAGGGTTTTACCAGCTCGGATCCTGGGCGCCAAGATGGCACCACTTGTCAGGCCATGCTGAGGCAGCATCCCACAGGGCAGAGGCAGAAGGACCTACAAATGGAATATACAGCTATGTCCTGGGCAGCTTTGGAGAGGAGAAGAAGAAGAAGAAGGAAAAAAAAGAAGATTGGCAACACATGTTAGCTCAAGTGACAATCTTTAAAAAAAAAAGAAGGAAGGAAGGAAGATCTCAAATAACCTAACTTTCCACCTCAAAGAAGTAGAAGAACAAACTAAATCCAAAGTTAGCCGGAGGAAGGAAGTAATAAAGATCAATCAATCAATAAATCAAATAGAGACTAGAAAAACGATAGAAAAAGTCGACAAAACTGAGCTGAGTTTTTGAAAAAATATACAAAATCATCAAACCCTTAGCTAGACTACCTAAGAAAAAAAGAGAAGACTAAAAATAAGAAACGAAAGAGGAGACATTACAATGGATGCCTCAGAAATAAAAAGAATCATGAGGGACTATTATGAGTGATTATATGCAAATACATTGGGTAGCCAAGAAGAAATGGGTAAATTCCTAGAAACATACAACCTACCAAGACTATATCAAGAAGAGAAATAAAGCCTGAACAGACCAATAACAAATAAGGAGATTGAGCAGTAATCAAAACCTCTCAACAGAAAAACCCAGGACCAGGTGGCTTCACAGCTGAATTATGCCAGACATTCAAAGAAGAATTAATATCACTCCTTCTTAAACTCTTCCAAAAAATAGAAGTACAGGGAATACTTTCAAACTCATTTTATGAAGTTAAAATACTAAAGCCAGACAAAGACACCACAAGAGAAGAAAACCACAGGCCAGTATCCCTGGTGAACATAGATATAAAAATTCTCAATAAAATACTAGCAAACTGGTGTTTCAACAACACATCAGAGAGATTATACACCATGATCAGGTGAGATTTTTGGAATGCAAAATTGGTTTAACATATGCAAATTAATATGCCACATTAACAGATTGAAAGATACCACATGATCATCTCAATAGATTCAGAAACAGCATTTGACAAACCTCAACGTCTATTCGTGATTAAAAAAACTCTCAACAAAATAAATATAAAAGAAAATTTCCTCAGTGCAATAAAGGCCATTTATGAAAAGCCCACAGCTAATGTGATCAGTGGGAACACTGTAAACTTTTCCTCTGAGATCCGGTACAAGATGAGGATGTCCACTCTCACAACTTCTGTTCAGCACAGGACTGGCAGTCCTAGCCAGAGGGAGCAGACAGGGAAGGAAAGAAAAGGCATCCAGATCGGAAAGGAAGAAGAAGTATATTAGCTCTGTTTGCAGGTGACATGACCACGTATGTAGAAAACCCCAAAGACACCAGGAAAAAACTCTTAGAACTAATAAATTCAGTGAAGTTGCAGGATACAAAGTCAGCGTAACAAAAATCAGTTGTGTTTCTTTACACCAGTGATTAATCCAGAAAGCAAACCAGGGAAACAACCCCATTTATGATAAAATCAAAAAGAGTAAAATATTTAGGAATAAATCTAACCAAGGAGGTTAAAGATCTTAACACTGGAAACTATAAAACGTTGATGAAAGGAATTGAAGAAGACACAAATGAATGGAAGGACATCCTGTGTTCATGGATTGGGAGATTAATTGTGTTAAAATGTCTGTACTGCCCAAAGCCATCTACAGTGTCAGTGCAATCCTTAAATATTCCAATGGCATTCTTCACAGAAATAGAAGAAAAGAATTCTAAAATTTGTATAATTATTTTTCTTATAATTTGTATTCTTTTTTTAGTTCCACAATAGATCCTGAACAGCCAAAGCAATCTAGAGAAAGAAGAACAGAGTTGTAGGCATCACACATCCTGATTTCAAAGTGTATTACAAAGCTGTAGTTATAGAAGCAGTATGTTACTGGCATAAAAACAGACTATATATCAATGGGACAGAAGAGAGAGCCCAGAAATAGACCCACACATGTGTGGTCAGCTAATTTCCAACAGGGACATCAAGAATCTACAATGGGGAAGGGACCTGGTCTCTTCAGGAAATGGTGTTGGGAAAACTGGACCCCTGTCTTACACTATATGCAAAAATCAACTCACCATGGATACAAGATTTAAATGTAAGACTGGAACCTTAAAGAAAACATAGAGAAAAGTCTCCTTGACTTGGCCTTGGCAATGATTTTTTGTATTTGATACCAAAAGCAAAGGCAACAGAAGTAAAAATAGACAAGTGGGATGACACAAACTAGAACGCTTCTGCACAGCAAAGGAAACCATCAACAAAATGAAAAGGCAGCCTAGGGAGTGGGAGAAAATATTTGTAAATCATACATCAGATAAGGGGTTAATATCTAGACTATATGAAGAACTCATACAACTCAATAGCAAAAAAAAAAAAGACAAAAAAGGCAGAGGATCTGAATAGACATTTTTCCAAAGAAGACACACAGATGGCTGGCAGGTACATGAAAAGATGCTCAACATCACTAATGAGGGAAATGCAAATCAAAACCACAGTGAGGGGCCAGCCCGGTAGTGTAGTGGTTAAGTTTGCACACTCTGCTTCAGCAGCCCGGGGTTTGCGGGTTTGGATCCCGGGCACAGACCTACACACTGCTCATCAAGCCATGCTGTAGCAACATCCCATATACAAAATGGAGGAAGATTGGCACAGATGTTAGCTCAGGGCCAGTCTTCCTCAAGCAAAAAGAAAAGAGTGGCAACAGATGTTAGCTCAGGGCCCATCTTCCTCACCAAAAAAAAAAAAGAAAACACCCACCCACAATGAGATATCACCTCACACCTGTTAGGAAGACTATTATCAAAAAGACAAGAAATAGCAAGTGTTGGAGAACATGTGGAGAAAAGGGAACCTTGGTGAACTGTTAGTAGGAGTGTAAACTGGTGCAGCCACTACAAACAACAGTATGGAAGTTCCTCAAAAAATTTAAAATGCAGCTATCATGATCCAGCCATTCAATTCCCCTTCTGGGTATATACCCATAGGAAATGAAATCAGTGTCGCAAAGGGATATCTGCAGTCCACGTTCATTGCAGCATTGAGGTAGCCCAGACATGGAAGCAACCTAAGTGTCCATTGGCACACAGACGGATAAAGAACATGTAGTGTGTATACAATGGAATGTTATTCAGCCGTAAAAGAAGGAAATCCTCTCATTCACAATGACGTGGATGGACTTCGACGACATCATACTAAGTGAAATAAGTCAGAAAGGAAAAAACCCTGCATGTGCCCCAGCAATTAGGATGTGCAAGAGGAAACTGAGATCTGGTGATTTCAGTAGGTTTCATGTGATTTTCTACATGCATCTTACTGAATGTGACTTTCCTATTTTAAGTGTGTTCTATGTCCCTAGGATGACTTGCAGCAACATTTAGACAAATCTTTGGAGGAGAACAGCAGCTTAAAGTCTCTCTTGTTCAGCATGAAAAAAGAAGTAAAAAATGCAGATGCTTCAGCTACGTTAAATTTGCAGATCAGTGGTAAGTTTATAGTTTATTTGGTACTATTACTTGGTGAATATTCATATGTAGACTTTGTTTTAAATTATTCACAGAATTCAGAACCAGCAAATACTGTAAAATGGGGTCATCCTGGTTGTTGTGAGGGTCGTCTTGGCTCATGGGTGATGCTCCTGCCTACCTGGAGCAAGCCTGGCCAGGTGTGTGGAAGGAGAGCTGAGCCAGAGGGGAGAAGCAGCTTCCACGTGAGCTCTGGGCAGGTCCTCCCTCACTGCTTGGATCTGCGACTCCATGGAAACCTCAGGTATTGTCCTGTGGTCCTGACGCCTGGACAGCAGGTGCCTAGTCCATCTGCCTCTCTGAGGGTGCAGACTGATCGCACCTCTGCTCCGCCTGTCTCTGCCAAGGAGGCACCGTGTCCTCCCTGGTCACTGCTCCTTCCAGACCCAGATCATGTTCGTGCCCTGTCTTCACTTGGATTCTGTTTTGCCATTTTTACAGCAGCACCCTCAGTATTTCAGGTTCAGATACTGGGACTTTGGATAAGGGGTGTTGGTGTGTCTGTGCTCCAAGCTGCCACCTTCTCTGGGGGTGAAGTGGGATCTCTTGAAGGTTTGGATTTTAAAAATGTGTAGTCTGTGTCATGTGGCATGGGCAGTCGTGTGAGTGAGACGCTGATGCTGTGGCCGTGTGTGTAGACTGTGTCGTGTGGCGCGGGCGGTCGTGTGAGTGAGACGCTGATGCTGTGGCCGTGTGTGTAGACTGTGTTGTGTGGCGCGGGCGGTCGTGTGAGTGAGACGCTGATGCTGTGGCCGTGTGTGTAGACTGTGTCGTGTGGCACGGGCGGTCGTGTGAGTGAGACGCTGATGCTGTGGCCATGTGTGTGGTCACAGAAGGGCAGTGGTAGGGCCACAGGCCCTGATGGAAGTCTCAACCAAAGCAGGCGGAGGGACTGACCACGCTCGCACGCAGCACAGCTTTCGTTTCTTAAGTTTTTCTTTGTTGCAAATCTTGCATGAGTTCAGCTTCTCAGTTCTGACTGAGGTGGTGCTTTCATTTCTCTGTTGTTTCCTTTTTGTCTCCAGCTCTTTTTGAAACGGGCGCGATGAGGTCTGCTCTGGGGCGTGGCTTTCGTGTCCACAGGGAGGTGCTTTGTGCTCACAGTAGCTCTGTGTGGGGTCTGACCTCACTGCTCATCTGTTCCTTTTGACACACGAAGTTCGTTCTGAGCTCTTAGGAGCAGGTCAGGCCGCTTTGCTAACTTCTCTGGTAAATGTGGTGCCTCCTCCGGGGCTTTAGTGCCTGTTCATCCTGCCCCCTACTGTTGTGTCCGCCTGACCGAATACCTCAGCATCCACTTCTCTGCGGTCTGGAAGGGACTGGGTAGGTCAACCTCGAGGGGTCACAGGCTGCTCCAGCCCTCATGCTTCTCAGACCCCCAGTCTCCCCTCTTTGGAGAAGGCCAGGCCTCCCTCTGTCAGCCCTGGTTCCCTACTTGGCCCCCAGGGTTTCCTGGGAAGATGGAGACACTGGGGGCTCTGCTGCCCTCAGGTCTGTCCGCTGCCCACTGCTGCCTGCTGCTTCCCCTGCAGGTACAGACACCTGCTGGACTTGTGGCTGTCTCGTATCTGGGGCCTTGAGCCTGCCTTATCACCAGGTGCTGTGATGTTGTCTGTGGGCCTTGAGGCTGCCTTATCACCAGGTGCTGTGATGTTGTCTGTGGGCCTTGAGGCTGCCTTATCACCAGGTGCTGTGATGTTGTCTGTGGGCCTTGAGGCTGCCTTATCACCAGGTGCTGTGATGTTGTCTGGGGCCTTGAGGCTGCCTTATCACCAGGTGCTGTGATGTTGTCTGTGGGGCTTTGGTTTTGTCATCTAATTACTCTTAGCGTTGACTAATGTGGGAATTCTGGGGGATCCCAAAACCATGCCGCCACTGCCCTCTTCCCAGAATTCCTTTCATTCACGCCCTGGAGGGAAGTTTAGGTGGACATAGATTCTGAGTAGTGTCTTCCCATCCTAGCCATTGCTGTGTGCTCATTGTGAGAGAGCCTGCGGTCAGCGTCACTGTCACCACTTTGCCCATCGCCTTCCCACCCTGGCTTCCTCATTGTCTCTGGTGTTGTGTGGTCCCGCAGTGGTGTGTCTGCATGTGGATTTATTTGGGTCCTGGTTTTGGATTCGGGAGTCAATCGAGAATATATTTCTTCCCCTCTCGAGTTCCCCTCTCCAGAGAGAGACAGGAGTCGTGTAGATGGAATCCAGACACATGCTCTGTCAGTGATGGACACAGGACCAGGGGCACGTCAGAGACGTGTGGCCCCAGGGCTTCTTAGGGCTTCTCCCGGAGCCGCAGACCCTCCCCTCAGGCAGAGCTCTCTGCTCAGAGGAAGAGAAACCCGAAGGCCCTTCCCTGCCAGGAGGCAGGGCCAGTGGAGGAGCCTCCAGCCGGTGCCAGCCTCCTCTGCCACCACCCTCTGCCCTCCACATAGGGGAGTGGCTCCTCAGGTGTCTGGAGGACAGGTTCCTGTGGCTTCGACCCCAAGGAGGGGAGCCAGAGATGGGCCTGGAGCAGGAATGAGTAGATGTGTAGTAGGGCCTTCTGTGTTCATCTCTGTCTTTGAGTCGCTTACAAAGACTGACCTTTTCCAAGCTATGTTCTTTTTCTTATATCCCAGATCCAGTTTAAAGTCTAGAATTGTGTTAGTTTTCAAAACTTTCACTAAACGATGCTACTTCTTTTCTCTTTCAGGACTTCAGACAAGTGTGAAGAGGCTCTCTGGTGAGATTGTGGAGCTAAAGCAGCATCTGGAGCACTATGACAAGATCCAGGAGCTCACCCAGATGCTGCAGGAGAGCCACAGGTGCTGCGGGGCATGGGGGAGGAGCTGTGGGGAGGGTCGAGGCGCAGGAGGGCGCAGGAGCAGCTGGTGAGGCCTCTGGCAGTTGCTGTTCCGGGCCCGCATGTCATTATGTTTGTGTAGGACTTCTGTGAGCTTCCACATCTTAATGAAAAGCGAGTCCTTTCCTGCTGGCGCTTTCTGTGAGGTGTGAGCTGAGAGGTGTGGCCTCGAGGTGTGACCGGGGAGCCAAGGGGTGAGGGGCATGTGAGGGATGGTGAGAGGCAATGTGGCTTGCTGGTTCCCAGGGCCGTGGCCTGTGGCCTGTTCCTTCCTCCTCAGCCTGGTTCATGTCTGTTCAATTAGACATGTGGAGCTTCTGCCCTCACTCCCGGCTGTGTAGTGGGTGTGAGATGGGAACTAGGAGTGTGGAAAATGTCCAGGCAGAACCTCCGTTTTTATTCCAAGAACTGTGTGCTGGAAGGCAGGTGGCAGCTGGCACAGAGAGGCAGTCAGTCGTGGGGAGGAGGTGTGTTGTGGGGTGAGGTGGAGACAGCTTTGTCGGGACTTGGTGCAGTTGTGTGAGCCCCGGCTCCTGTGGCCTTGGCGGAGAGGCTGGCCTGTGGCCAGTGCTTTTGCCCCTTCTTGTCCCCATCCCTCACCTCTCCCTTTTCCTCTGTCCCCCCTTTCTCTCTCCTGGGGCTGAGGCCACCACACATCCCCCTGGGTTTGGGTACAGTCTAGGTCATAGATGGAGGCAGGATGTGACCTTTCAGGGATTACAGGCCACAGACCCCATCGGCCATCACAGGCACAAGTTACAGAGGGGAGGGGCCTCCTGAGAGATGAGACTGAGCTAAGGATGCATGGCGGAGAGCAGCAGGAAGGGAGCCGTGCCAGTCATGGTGCAGAGTGTGGCAGGCGAGGCAGGGCCATGCCCAGCTCCTGATGGGGCCCCCTCTGGCAGGTCATAGCGTGTGTTGGCACCCTGGCTCTGTGCACGAGGCAGGGGCTGCAGAGCCTCCAGAGGCAGTGGGAGGTTCACAGGACTTTTTCCACTCTGAGCCTCTGCCTGGCCAGTGGCTCTTTCAGCAGTCCGAGCAAACAGGGCTGGCACCCGCACAGGACATTTGTCACTGAGGTGACCATCTTTGTAGAGAAAACAGCCCTGCTTTCGTCTATTTCTTGTGATGCCACAAGTGTCCATGAGTCATTGCTGACTGGGTGAGTAGGGCAATTTGGAGATGACAAAGTTGGCGAAATACAATACCACTTTCTTTCTAAAATTACAAATGGTTAACAATATTAAAAAGTCAGGACTTTCAATTACAGTATACTGTACTATGTGGGAATTATTAAGAGGGTCCTTATTTTTGACTGGGAATTAGAAATATTTCAGTCTTTGGATCTTTTCTAGAATTAGAACATTGTTTTGCTAGCCATAAAGATTATGATGGTGTTCTCAAAAAAGCCTTGCATGGCGGGAGTGTGGAGGGAACCGTTCATTCACTTGTCCAGTTCATCCATCCAGTCCTGGGTGCTGAGCAGGGCCTGCAGGGCGGCATGACAGGCCAAGGGGTTGAGTCAGACCCAGCCCACCCGGTCTGGAGGTGAGGGCCAGATGAGCAGTAGCCAGCGGAGGCGGGAGGGGACCCACTGCAGGGACAGGTGTGCAGGCCTGGGCGTGGCTGGGTGGCGGGGAGCCTGGCCTTTGCGGGGAGTTGGGGTGGCTTTGTGCCACTGGGCAGGCGTGCCGGGAGGGGAGGATGCTGCTGGGGAACAGCAGCAGAGCCGCCACGCGAAGAGCTGAGGTGCGCCTTCCCTGTGTCCTCCAGCTCCCTGGTCAGCACCAACGAGCACCTCCTGCAGGAGCTGCACCAGGCGCGGGCCCAGCACAAGGCCGAGGTGGAGCAGCTGCACTGGAGCTACAGAGAGCTCAAGAAGACCATGGCCCTGTTCGCGCACGGCAGCATCAGCCTTGGCGGCTGCTAGTCCTCTGGACGCCTGCCAGGAAGCCCCGCTTCTCTTAAACCTACACTTTCGGATTCTGTGCCTCACGCGTCTGTATTTCTTTACCGGGTGTATTTGCTGGTCAGAGTGGTGTCTTCTGTTTGTAGTATCTTGTGAGTTTTGAAATGTATTCAGGGCCTCTAGCTTGGTTTTCTAAAACATCCTAAAAAGACAGGATTAATCCAAGCCCTTCACATGTTTTGAGACAAACAGATCATTAATTTTTCGTCAAATATCTTGAGATAAAGAAAATGCAGTATTTTCCTGCTGGTTAAAGACAACGTTTTGTGTAACAAGCAATTCTTATTTAATAAACTAATACATTGTTCTAAAGAGTAGCTTGTTATAAATTATAGCTGTGTTTCTCATTGAATTCTTTTATAAAACAATGTACCATGGTTGGTGAGCAGGAACAAATACGTTCCAGGGCCTAATAAAAGTAACACTTACAGTTGTGGGAAACATTAAAAAATACTGTTTTGTGATATTAAAATCCCACCATAAAAATATCTGCCCAAACCCTAGCTCTCTCTTTTGCTTGCAGTGCATTTCTGAAAATTATCTCATAACAGGGCATAAAATTAGATTTTTAGTTTGGAAACTTCATATCTTATGTAATCCTTGTTTTCTGCGGTAAAACAAAGCAATTTTTTAAAACAAATCTGAATTAATTTAGGAACAGCAGGCCTAGAAGAAAAGGCCATGTGTCAGCTCTATCACTGGGATATCCCAGCGGAGTCCTCAGCCTCTCCCTAGTGGGCGTGTCCCTGGGCTTCAGACTGTCCTCTGGGACCTCCGTCTGGTCAGCTTGTGTCCGACAGCAGCCCTCCTGTGACTTAGCGGGGAGGGGGGTCACACCACATGTGGCTTTTGGGTGTGGGGTGGGATTTCTCATCACCTGAGAGACGTCGTGTCAGCCCGTCCTGGGCCTGGAGAAAGTGAGCACCACACCACACATCATGTTTCTCTTGTTGGATTTCGTCCATCTTCTTGGACCTGCGTTTATATGTTTCCTCAAATTTGGAAAAGTTGTGACCACGACTACTTCAGGTTTCCTATTTGATCCCAGCTTTCTTGGCGTGGTACCACAGGTCAGTGATGGGTGTCCTTTTCTGCACCTGGTTCTTGCAGGGCTTCTGTCTGATCGTTTTGTCCAAAGTGAACTGGTCTTTCCTTCTGCGTGCCTGATCGATCTGCCATGAAGCCTGTGCAGTGAATTTTTAATTTCATAAATTATATATTTTTTTAGTTCTAAAATTCCATTTGGTTCTTTTTGATTAAGGTTTTATTTCCCATTATGTTCATATTTGATTTAACTCCTAACTATCTTCTTAATAGCTCGACTGTAGACAATCTCAAACTGTTCCAGAGTGGCTGCAACCGCCTCACGCTCCTTGTGGTGTGTGGGCATGTCTGTGGGTCGGTGTTTGTGGCCTCACTGTCAGTGTTTCGTGTCTGGAGACAGCAATGTACCTCCTGTGCTTTGTGTTGGCCTCTCTTCGGTTGTAGGGGGTGAGCACCTTTTTACATCTATGGCCATCTGGATTTCCTTTTTGTAAAGTGCCTCTTCAAGTCTTTTCCCTATTTTTCTATCGGATAGCCTGTCTCGTATTTATTTTTAGGAGTTATTTATAATGCTGGATAGTTGTACTTTGTGGATTACGTTTGTAAATAGCTTTTTTCCTGTCTTTTCACTTTTTAATAGTGTCCTTTGATGAAGAGAAATTTTAAACTTTAATATGGTCCACTTGATCAGCCTTTTTCATTCTGATTAAAGAATATCAGATCCTAACTTTTAAAAATCTTTCTCTGTTTGTGGTCATGAAGACATTCTGCTATGTTAACTTCCAAAAGATTTTATAGTTTTGTCTCTTTTGGGGTTTAGATATATATTCTACCTGGAACTGATTTTTGTGTGTGTTGCAAGAGTTAAGGATCCACTTTCACTGGTTTCCTATGTGGGTCCAGTTATCCAGCATCATTTATTGACAAGATTCCTTTGTCATCAGTGATTTGTGCATCTGTTCTTGGATCTCTTTTCTTCCCACTGGGCTCCCTGTCCATCTCTGTGCAGAACCACCGTCTGTAGGGCAAGACCTCCCATCTCATGTTCAGGGGGTTTTGGCTATTTTTGACCCTTTACATTTCATAAATTTTAGGATTAGCTGGTTAAGTTGGGACTTTGTTTAGGGTTGCATTGGTCAATTTGGGAAGCACTGACATATAGGTAGTGTTGGGTCTTATAGACCATGAATATAGTATCTCTGTCCATTTCTTAGCTCTCCTTTATAATGTACATATTATAGTTTTATAACTTTCTCCATAGAGGTTTTACACATCTTTTGTTATATTCCTAGGTTTTTCTTATTTTGTGATACCATTTCTAAAATATGTATTGAAAAGTTTGTTTGGATTTCATTTTTCTAATTATTTGTTGCAGTTATATGAAAACCCAACTGATTTTTGTATATTAATTTTGTATCCTGCAATCTTGTTAAACTCTTATTAACTTTAGAAATTTACCTGTAGGGATTTTAGCCTCTCTGCGCACACAGTCCTGTTCCCTGTGAGTAACGGGTTTTCTTGTTTTCTTTTCCATTCCTTTACTCTGGGTTTGACTTTATATTTGTCACTTTGCTTTTCTGTGCTGGCTCACACCTCTAGTACAATGTTGATTGTAAGTGGTAGTGTGGGGCGTCTTTGTCTTATTTCTGGATTTTAAATAAGAGGGGACTTCCATCATTTTACATCAAAATCTGTGATAGGTTTTTTTTACATGGACTTTCTCAGGTTTAAGAAGCTCCTCAATTGTTAATTTGCTAAGAAGTTTTCATCATGAATGGATAAATTTTATCAGACACTTTTTCTACAGCTATTGGGATGAGCATATGATTTTTCTTCTTTATTCTGTTAATGTGTTAATTGCAATAATTTGCTAATGTAAAATCAACCTTAAATTTCTGGGATAAGCACAACTTAGTAATGGTGGATTTTCCTATATATACATATTGTTGTATTTGGCTTGTTAATATTTTGTTTACGATCTGGTATTTCAGGTACACCACTTAATGTCTAACTTTGGGCAGTTATTTAAATTCTCTGGGCCTCCATTTCCTCATTTTTAAAATGGGGTCATAATAGTGTCTGTCTTGTAGTGTTGTGGTGAAGATGAAATGAGTTATTATAAATGAAGTTCCAGGACAGTATCTGTTGCACAGTGAGCCTGTGGGGCTGCCTGCTCTGAGGACAGTCAGACAGTAATTAGCTCTGACTCCGTGGGTGACAGAGGCTGGGACCTGCCTGCATAATGCTGCTGTTGTCAGGGTTTGCGTCATTACACTCTCCTCGTAAGAAGAGTTTGGCTGTGCATTCCTTCTCTATTCTCTAGGAGAATTTGTATAAGATTGTAACTGTTTCTTCCCTGAATGTTCGGTGGAACTTGCTGATGAAGTCATTTGAGCCTGGAATTTTCTTTGTGGGGAGACTTTTGACTATTGACAGAGTTTACTGAAGGGTTCCAGGCTGTGGCCGATCCTGTTCTCACAGACCATTCATACACCTCTCTACATTTACCAGCCTCCCTACAGGTGGCTTGGGGCCACGTGACTAGTTCTGAGCAACAGTCTGTGAGGGGACTGAGGGTGGTCACTGAGGGTCGGGGCAGAGGAGAGCTGGGGGTCCACTCTGATGGCTCCCCTTCCCTCAGTGACCTTGCCAGCTCCGTTGCAGCTTCTGGAAGCCTGTTATGTGCTGTTGGAAGAGACCCCTCCTTGACTGCAGTTGGACTTCATGTGCAGAGTGGGAAGTCATTGCGTTGTGACCAGCACTGAGGTCTCGGGGGTTTCCACTGTGTTGGTGGCTGCCCTAAATCTACAGGCTTTCCATTTCTTCTTAGTTTTCATAAGTTATATATCTGTAGGAATTTGTTTACATTGCCTAATTTTCAAAGTTTTGGACATAACACTCAATCTTTTAATGGCATTTTAGTAGGTTTAGCACTTGCAGTTGTGTCCCTGTGGCAGAGATGTGGGGGCAGTTGTGTCCCTTCAAGCAAGACCTTGCTGTTCAGGGGAAGGGACGCAGGTCAGAGACGACCACCAGCTGCTCATGGCGTCAGGCTCTGCCTCAGCCTTCGAGCCAAGGACACACCCTGGCCAGTGACCGAGCAGTTGGGGCCTGGGGCCTGGCCTTCCCGCCAGGAGTTCCTCTGACAGCCTGTTGCTGACGCTCCGTCAGGTCTGCACCGTGGTCTGGAACCCTCCCTGCTCTCGAGTCCTCCGCTGTCCCTCGTGGCGTTACTCGCCAATGACAAAGCGGACTCTGCTTCGTGCCCTGCTTCCAGGTGGCTCCGACCCCCTGGCCATTCTTCACGTGGGTCGTTTGAACTTCCGCCTTTGTTAACTTCACCAGAAGGCTGTCAGGCTGGTCAGTCCTTCCGGAGAACTAACCTTGGTCTTCATTTCCATTTCTGTTCTATTTTTAGCCATGCTGAAATTACTGATACATTTGGGTTAGAAATGTTGTTTTGTCCTATCAGTTTTCCTGTTCTGTGTTTCTTTCCTTGCTTCATCAGCTAATGGAACGGACACATTGTGGTTTAAATCTGCCCTCCCATTTTGTGCTGTTCTCTCTCCTGAGTTTTCTCCCTCTCCTACTGTTGCCACTTTAGACTACTTGTTCTCACCCCACCTTTGCCCTCTGCTGGTCTGCTCCATCTCTGGGGTGTCACCCAGCACGCTCGCTTACTGAATCAGGACTCTGCCCACCGGTAGGACTCCCTCTGTGCCTCTGGCTCACATGTGAAGGTGTTCAAGTATTTTCATGAAATGTTTTTAATCCCACAAAGTATTTATAAGGTCGCTGTTTGTTTGTGAGTTAGCTGCTCTATTCTTTGCTCCACTCTCCTCCTTCACATCTCAGATGTTCCATCTGTGATCACTTTCCTTCTACACTGAGAATTCCTTTTAATCTTAGTCTAAAAAAAGGCCTTTATTTTATCTTTATTTTTGAAAACAATTTCCCTGGGGTCGGATTTCCGATTGGCACTTTTTGACGACGTCGCTCCTGTCTTTGGGGCTGCTGTGGTTGTTTGTACTGCAGTTTTTGTCCAGTCCCCCTGATCTAGACCCCACTCGAGGGCTGCACCAGAACTAAGAACTTGACCAGGCTCAAACCTGGCAGATGGACGGCCCCCGCTCCTCACGGGGCTGCGTCAGTGGTCGCCCCATATGAGTGAGGAGCGACCTGTGGCTCTCAGCGTGGTGAGCTGTGGCTCTGACTCCCTCCTGCGGCCCCTCCCAGGGCCTGTCCCGTGTGCACTCTTGCACGCGCATGGGTCTGCTGGTATAGACAGTACACTTTGAAGATAACAGAGATCCACGATTTAACACCTTTATTTATCACTTTACCAAGTTGACACACAATGTTAACAACAGCGAACACATGAGGAGCGAGATGCAGACAGACATGAGCTATTTCACTAAAGGTTTTCAAGCCGGGCCTTGACAGCGACTCTGAGAGGTGACACCACGCCTCACACTCTGCAGGAGGGAGAGCAGGGCCACCCTGACCCCACAGACATTCCCGGTGAGTGCGGTGTAGACGTCAGCAGAAGTGCCCTTCTGAGTCAGAACACCCATGACATCGACATTACTTTACCCATCACAGTGATAAAGTGATACACTCAGTCCTCCCTAACGTTAATAAACAGTGTAAAAATATATTGCCTATATATATAAATTTATTTCCCTTTCCGGAAAAGAACTTGGTACAAACTAGTAGTATATGATCCCTTTCAAGTTTCTGTTAAGTTGTGCGGGTTTCCTTTGTTGTTTGGCTTCGTTTGGTTTTTCAAGAGTCTAAAGTAAGAGAGTTAACTAAAGCGTCTCGAAGTGCAGGGGGACCCCTGCCCGGCACCGCCTGGGGGCACCCCCGGGCTGTGTTCTCCACGTAGCCACGCCCCGAACCACCGGATTTCACAGAGTGTTCAGTAGTAAATCAGTGGAGGGAAGCTATTCAGGGTGAGAGTTGTGAGGACATTCTAGCCTAGTGACAACTTCACAGTACAGCTGAGTCGTCAGCCTGCGCTGTATGAACAGGTGACAGGGTGTCGCCACAGGCGTGCTGCGGGACGGGGCGGCCAGCTTGTGTGGGAGTCCCCGCAGGAGGAGACGGGTGGGACTGGATGCTCAGGGCGGGGCCAGCATGCATTCCCTTACTGGGCTCCGCATGGCGAATGTTTTAGGTCTCCTGGGCCGTGGCGTCTATGTCTCAGCTCCTTCCCACCACCAGTGTAGCACAAGGTAAATGAGTGCTGTGTGAGCACACTGGTGCTGGCGCTGCCACGTGCCGTGTGCCATGAAACTATTCACAAAAGCCAGAGACTGTGGCATGCCCAGGGTGAGCCTCTGCCCTGGCTGCTGCAGGGCCCCCACGGCAGCCTTGAGCCCTCAGCCCCTGGGACATGGGGATGGAGCCGCACAGGCAGGAAGAGGTGCCGGTGGAACCCCTCCACCTGCCTTTTCCTGACTGACGGGCTTCTGCTGCTATTTTCATCTGCCTCAACGCTTAAGACTGAGGATATTAAAGGTGTAAAAATACTCCAGTATAAATATATATCTTTTGCTATAATATTTTAAACTTAAGTAATTTGAACTTCAATTTTGGTAAAGTTACCTCTGGGCTACTGACCACTGCTTATCCTATAGCATTAAATAGAAATAAATAAGTGTTCTGATATGATCAGTGTTGTCAAACCTTCTCCTTCTGTTCTTCCCTGACGCTCGGACACCATCAGCACCATCCTCCCTGACGGACGTGTCCTGTCTCCGGGGTCCATGCTGTGCAGTCTCTTTTATTCACAGATAGACATTGAGTTTCTGTTTAACCATGGTTAGTAGAAGCTAATTGGCATTGTATAAAAACATGCAGCGAGGACACACACCCTGCCTGGATATTCACGATATTCAGAACCTGATGGAGGAGCATGCACGTGTGTCTGTTTTGTGCGGTGAAGGTGGAGTCCTAGCGTGTGTTCCGTGTTCAGAGGCTACGCACACAAGCAATGATGAGTTCCTTAGATGATTTTAAGCTGACAGAATGCTGACCACTAAGTCCTCATGACCGAATTTACCACCTCTTCCTCCTTCCCGGACAGAGGTGAGTGGGGTGGGGTCTTTCCGAAGCCACACTCTGACCAGGGAACGATGCCGTTCTGGCCATGTGTGTGCCTGAGGAAGCCTGGCTGGCTGGGGACAGATGGGCCGCGCTGGGACCCCGACGCCCTGGCCCCAGCATGTGGGGAAGCTGGGCCCAGGGCGTGGGGTTCTCCCTCCAGGAGCCCGTGGGCACTGGGCTGAGGGGTGGGGGAGGGCCACCAAGGGGGCTGTGTGCGCCTCATTCTCATTCACAGACCCAAAGAGAAGGCGCTCTTACAACAGCCAGGAATGCACTTTGGAGTTGTCATCAGGAGGGAGCCGTCTCCATGAGCCTCTGCAGCTCAGGTCTGCCTCACGGGGAGATGGGGGCTCCAATTCTGTGGAGGCACCATGGGAGACAGGTGCTCACCATGGGCATGTGCAGGGTCCCCGAGGACGGGCACTGGTGCTGTTCGCTCTGCTTCATCCCCAGTTCCCCAGCGTACTCCCGGGCAGGCTGGCCCTTGCCTGGAGTCGGCACCTTCGTGTGGAGGCCACCCTTGCCTGAAGATGACGCTCGGGGACAGGTCACGGTGTCCTGGTGTTCAGGTACCTCTCTTCAGTGTTCTGCAGGCGAGGGAGGGCTAAGAAGGGCCTGTGTCCCCTCCTGCCACGGCAGCCCAGGTGGCACGTATCTCTACGGGCTTGGCCCTCACCAAAGGGCTCATTCTAGAGGCTGAGGTCCTGCTGGATTCCAGTCTCTGTGCCATGTGACTCGGTGGTGACAGTGGGGACCAGGCTGTTCACAGGAGAAGGAGCAAAGCAGCCTCCAGTGGTGGGGGTTCCTCCACAGTGGGGCCTTGCAGGGTCTGGGGCAGAGCAGACAGCTTGGGGCCCTGTTCTGTGACCACCAGTGAAAACCTCGCCGGCACTGGACCATAAGGGTTTCCAGTTTGTGATCAGCTTCCTGTCAAGAACCTTTCTGCAGGCTCAGAGGCATCTTCAGACAGGCTCCCACATATCACTCTTGCCTCTGGATTTCACACGAAGGTCCGGCCTGGGAGAGGAGAGAGGTGCACAGGGCAGGGGTCCGCGTCCTGCCTGCCTGTCTCCCAGCCCTCAGTCCTCGGTTTCCCCACGGTGGAGTGGAGGCCTGGCCAGGCAGCTTAGTATCCCAAGCTAGAAACTTCCGAGACAGCAGTGACATTACATTCCTAACAGTGACTTGCAGCCTGCCGTCCATCATTTCCTCAGTTTTAATGCCACACACTGAAGTCCCAGAACCTCAGAACCAAGCTGCTCGCAGAGGCCACTGCCATCTGTAAGTTGAGGCCTCCCTTGGGGGGTCAGGGGAGGCCCGTGTGCGAGGGGCCGTGTTGGCGGGAGCACTGGCCCTGAGCCCCTCTCTGCATGGGCAGACTTTCCCTGGCTACAGCAATGACCAGTGTGCCCTCCGGGCTCAGGGAGGTGGGGGTGTGCGTGCCATGGCAGTGCTAGCCTTTATTTCAGCCGCCTATGCTATGGCCCAGGCCGAGTGTCCAGGAAGGGGCCACCCAGGGGGCGTACGGGCACAGGGATGCATGGCTCCGCCTGCCCTGCCTGGGAGGGAGGCCTCAGAGCGGACGGGTCTCCTGACCTGGAGACTCTGGATGGCAGGAACAGGACGTTGTGAATCTCCCCCTACACACGCTCGTGCACAGTCACACACACACACACTTGCACACGCACACGCTTATGGTGCTGTCACCATTCCCTATTTCTTCTTAGAAAAACGAAATGAAATGTCCTTAGTTTCCATTTTAAAAACTTCTAACTTCACACTTCAGATCACTTTCCTTTGGTCAACTGAGGAGCCACCTTTCACTGGCTCACCGTCCTTTGCACATCAGCTTCGTTTCACAACTGCCCTCAGCACAGACCTGGTCCGCAGGCGTACGCGTGTGTGCATGCGTATGTGCATATGCAAGCATGCGTGTGTGAGTACGAGTGTGTGTGTGCATGTGTGTGACTGTGCAAGAGCACCTCTAAGCATGTGTGTGCATGAACGTGCGTGTGCAAGCATGTCCCCACGTGTCCCATCCCCACCCCTGCATGGTGCCCTTGCAGACACCACTGTGTTCTTTTGGGGTTCACTCCATTTTATTGGTGCTGTTGGTTAGTGCAGTAGCGCATGCTGCCCTCACGGCTCCTGGGAGGGTCTGTGGGTCAGGAGGTCAGCACCACCTCTGACATGGTCTGTCTTTCTCTTCCCCAAGGCCCACCAGCTCCTTTTAAGACTCCCCTTTCGCCTGCAAACTGGGTGGCAGATGTAGTCTGGTCCTGGGAGACACTGGAAACAGTCATTTGTCGACTTCCCAGCATGGAACGAGGCAGGTGTGTTAGAAAAGGTCAGTGAGGTCAGGGGCCAAACCGAGGGTCGGAGAGAAGCACGCCAGAGCCCGGGCATCACCCCACAGCTGCCCTGGCCCAGCGTCTGAGTTCAGCCCGAGGGAGCACAGGAATGTAAGGATGTGCGAGGATGCAGGGTCTCGGTGATGGCAGGAAGGCCCTGCCTGGGAACCGGCTACTTGCCTCCCTGCACCTTCTGGTCGTAGGTGCCCGCATGCTTGTAGCCCGGAACGTAGCCCGACTCGTCCACAAGGTCCACGCGGCCCGCCTTGCCCTTGCCCCTGCCCGACGGGTCGAAGCGCTCCTTGTGGGAGCCAGTGAACTTGGTTGTGTCTGTGAGCCGTGACACAGTGGGCGACGAGATGGCTTTCTGTAGGAGGAGAGCAGGGCAGGCAGAGAGGTAGGGGGTGAAGGGTTAACTGGCAGTCGTCCCACAGGAGAGAGAAGGGGTGTCCGGGTGAGCCGGAAGGGGGAGACTCCAGCCAATGGGATAGGGCCCTGGGTAAGGATGCTAACCAGTCCTGGGATCCCCCTCCTGGCACCTGGCGCAGAGGCAGATTGAGTCCACCCACACCTGGGGGTTAACGCTTCTGCCTAGTCTCGATGCCGCCATCCTTCCCCTACACCCCCCGGCTGCACCTCCCAGGGGACCCGACCCGTCGCCATGCTCACCGTCACCCCAGAGATGATGGGGGCCTTGCCCTCAATGAGTCTGTGCACCTCTCGGATGGCCTCCTCGCCGCTCTTGTCTCTGAACCTCTTCTTGGCGAGCTCCTCCAGTGCTTCCTTGAACTGCTCGAAGGTGATGGTGCGGCAGGCCTTCCCTCTGCGGGGAGAGCATGCTCAGGGCAGGCAGGGGCCCTCACCTCCGTGCTGGAGGCCCCAAGAGCAGTCGTGGGCCAGGACTGGGACCCGGCGTTGGGGGACCCCATCCCGCCTCTCTTCCACAGCCAAAAGGCAGTTTAACGTTGAAACACAGAGCATGCCCCTCCCCCGCATGGTCTGCACTGTTTACACCCAACAGTTGGTCGCCATCAGCAACGGCAGCAAATATAAATTGTCTTGGAAAAAAGCTTAAAGGAAGCACATCCTTTATGAACAACTGGACATTAAAACAAAGCCGTGGTCTGGTTCTAAAACGGGGCGTGTGTGTGGCCTCCACTCAGAGGACTTTCAGAGGGAAAGTTAGCGAAGAAGCTCGTCCAACCCAAACCACACGGAGGAGGAGGAGGCCGAGGTCTGTGTGTCTGGGCCACAATCGCCACAAAGGGACAAGACTGGGGGCCTCCCCAGGATGGTCCCACATGTCAGGCCCACCACCTGGGACCCAAAGGCTCGGAAAGGCACCCCACCCTCCCCAGGAGCCTCCGCTGCCGCCTGCCTGAAACCCACCCAGGGCCTGACTAGGGCTGGCCCACAGGAGCAGCGTCAGGTGGCCTGGGGGCAGGTCATGCCTGGGCCGGGACGAGGCAAGGGGCTGCCGCCCAGCACTTCCTCATCCCAACAAGAACCCCCCGGGGGAAAACGTCCCAGGCTGGCTCTTCACCTTCTGTAATTTTAACCAGAAACTTCCTCTGCCCTTTGACCTGATCTTTCCCAGCTCGTCCACTCAGGGAGTGTTCGAGGTTTCAGAATAAAAGGTGGTGTGTGGGAGGATCCATACTCCACAGGGACACACTATGGCAACAGCCGCAGAAAGGCCATCTCAGCCAGGCTGGCCATTCCTGCTGCAGAGTCCTGAGCATCAGTGACTGGAGAGACAGCTGACCTGACCACCCCAGCTGGTGTTCTGTAGACATCACCAAGCAGAGGGTCTACAACACCAAACATTTTTTTTTGGGGAGTGAGGAAGATTGGCCCTGAGCTAACGTCTGTGCCCATCTTCCCCCATTCTACATATGAGACATTGCCGCGGCATGGCTTGGAGCAGTGTATAGGTCCACACCTGGGATCCAAACCCACGAACCCCAGGCTGCTGAAGTGGAGTGCATGAACCCAACCACTACGCCAGCGGGCCAGCCCTTACAACATGAGACAATTTTGAAAAACGAGAACACAGTCAGAGCACTGATACCACTAACTTTAAGCCTTACTGCAAAACCGCAGGGACAAGATGTGGGGAAGTCCAACAGATCAACCACAGCCCACAGAGTCAGAAAAAAGCCTATGCGTAAGGATTTTCCACAAAGGCATTCAGTAGAGAAAGGATCATCCTTCCAACAAGTGGAGGCGGAGAACTGGTGATGTGCACGCAAAACTTTGTGCCTTGCACCACACACAGACACTAACGCAAAATGGACTGCAGTCCCAAATTTATTCTGAAACAAAACGACGACACTTCTGGAAGAATACCTAAGAGGGGAATCTTTGTGAGCTTGGGTTAGGCAAAGATTTCCTAGAAACGACACTGAAACAGTCCACAAAAGAAAAAAAGAGGATGAATTAGACTTTACCAAAATTTTTAAAACCATGCTCTTCAAAAAACACTGTTAAGAGAACTAAAAGACAAGCCACAGAATGGGAGAAAATACTTGCAAAACACATTTCTGATAACAGACTTGTATTGGAAATATACAAAGAACTCTTAAAACTCAACAATAAGAAAAAATGTAAAAAATTGGGCAAAATATCTGAGCCAGACACTTCATCAAAGAAGACCTGGGGATGCAAACAAGCATGAGAAGAGACACTCAAATCATCAGTCATCCGAGCAGCACAAACTAAAACCTCGATGACATCCCAGCACACACCCACTGGCCGGCCGCAGCAAGACAGTGAATAAAATGGCAGTCCCTAGTGCTGTGGGGACGTGGGTGGCTGGGCGCTCAGACGCAGCCAGTGCGGTGCCCTGTGGTGCCCACTTTGGAAGGTACTTTGGCAGTTTCTCATAAAGGTCATGCCTACAGCATCACCCTGAGTCCCCTCCTGGGCTCTCGCTCTAGAGAAGCGAGAACCTGAGCTCACAGGTAAACTTGACCATGAATGTTTGTCACCTCTGTGCTCGTCACCCAAACCCAGAAACTGCCCCACTGTCCCTCAGGGGTGAACGGACAGACACACCGGAGCACGTCTGGAGCACACGCAGGGCTTCGAGGGCACTTTGCACGTGTATCTGCAGATGGGGGCGTGCCGACCGACCCCCCAGCATCAGGACCTCACACCTCGCTCGGGGAGGAGGAGCCGGGGAGCCTGACCCCCATGGGGCTGGACAGCTGGGCACGGCTGCCCCAGCACATTCAGATGTCTGTCCTGACAGCGACCGCAGGGGTTCCTCAGAGCCACTGTGTAGGGTGGCGGGCACCACCCTTCGAAGCGCTCAGCCTCGACACCCACGGCCACTCTCAGGCACTCGGTGCTAGGCTGGGCAAGTTGGCTGGACCCCATGGCCGGGCCATCCCAGGCGGTGCGGCTCAGGCACGCCCACGTGAGGAGAACCCCGCCGTGCCCTGCAGCCACGGTGCCCGGTGGGGCACACAAGGCCTCTTTTCCTCCTCCTGGCCCTGTGGGTCCTTAACCCTCTATGGCCCAGGGGCCTTGTTTGTTTGTTCTGGGCTGTCAAAGGCGCTCCTGTCTCCTGTCCACACCCGGCCTGGGCTGGCTTGTGGACGCCAGTCCTGACGGCAGGCCGGTGACCAGCCCCTGGAGCACGCGGCCCTCTCTGGGTGCTGTGGCACCAGGCGCCACCAGTGTGAGTCACTCATGCAGGGGTGGGGGTGGCTGGCGGGGGCTCTCCTCACAAGCACATTCAGATCTGGGTGGATGCACAGGCCCAGGGGCCTGACCGGCCTGCTCCACCTGGCTGGGCTGGGTATCCCCGAGCATCCCCACGGTGACCGCCAGGCGGGGGTCTCGGAGCTGGGTCTGGGCCGGCCGGGAGCTCTCCCCAGGGGACCCGGCGCCCGCTGCTGAGAGCAGTCCCTGGCGAGCTCTAGAATGACAATGCTGGTCTCTTCCTCGGAGACACTGGATCACATTACGCGGCTCCCTGGACACAGAGCCAGCCTGTTCTGAGTCCCCAGAACAGGAGGGTGTCCCCACACTGAAACCCCCCTTCTCCTGGCTTGTGCCGGGGTGGCCAGCGCCCTGCTCAGAAGGCTGTTGTTCTGCTGGACAGTAATGGGTCACCGGTCACACACTAGGCCCCGTGAGCTGGCGTTTCACTTTGCTTCCCAGGCCCTGCATCCCCTGGGCTTCTAGGCCCAGCTCAGGGCAGGCGGAGGGCTGGGCCTGTCTGATCCCAAAGGTCACCCAGGGACACTGTGGACTGGCCAGGGGCGTCCAGGAGCCGGGCGGGGGGCCAGCACAGCTCTCTGAGGCAGACATCTGTGCCTCCAGGGCCAACACCACAAAGGCTCCTGGGCTTTGGGCTGACGAGTCCCAGCACAGAGCACAGGACCCCCATCTCCTTGCCAGCCCCTTCGTGAATCAGAGCACATGGCGGCACCCCCAGGGGCCCTCCCTGAGAGGTGGCGGCTAGCATGCTGGACCATCACAGTTAGCTTTCTGGTGGGGGTTGGAGAAAGTGGCTGGCCAGGACTCCAGTGTGGGCAGGAAGTGGGGTGTTGAGGGGCCCTAAGGACTGATGAGGGTCAGAGCAGGGAGCCTCTGGGACACTCCCATCAGCCCCTGGACCAGTGGGGGCTTGGGGGCTTCTGGGGGAGCCCTGCCCACTGGGTACAAGGCCTCCGGGGGAGCTGCAGTGGGGACACAGCGCAGGAACTGGCTGCACCTCTGGTCCCAGACCTGCGAGCAGCCCCGAGCGGGACCAGGGGCTCTGCTTTCTTGCTGTGCTCAGGGAGGGCCCGGCTGTTGTGAGCAGGCTCTCCTGGCAGACACTGGCCCCTCGCTCCAGACCAGGGCTCCCCTCCTGCTGACAGCCCCTACCCGCCTGCCCCAGCAGGCTGAGTGCCCAGAGTGTGGGCCCAGCCCCATGGACGACGATGAAGCTGAGAACCTGGAACAGGCTGCACAGGCCACTCAAATCCCAGGTCTGGCTGCTGATGGGCCCCAACCTGCCTGCAGGGCAGCTGTGACCCCAACACACAGTTCTTCTGCTGTTACCTTCCTCCTAACTTGCTGTTTGCCTCTGCAGGGTAGCATGGGCGTGGGGACGGGGGCACGAGGGGCTGGGCTCCCACCCTGTGAAGGGCAGGGGCCCTAGAGGCATAGGGCCACCCCCGGCTACCCCTAATCTCTGCTGTGGGCTCGGCAGGGGAATGGACGCACTTGAGGTCACTGAAACCATTTCTAGGGGTTTGGGGAAGGTCATCCTCTTAAAAGACCTGCAAGCGCTGGCATCCAACGCCCACACTGACTCAACGAAGAGCCGATGTGCGAGGAATCGCCCTACTCCTGCCCTGCCAGGCCTTGACCTTCGGCCGCAGGTGCACCAGGAGGCGCACTGGCCTACCACCGAGGGCAGGGCAGAAGCCGTGGGATGCCCTGCACTGCCGCGGGTGGCCACGAGAGGGCAGAGAAGGGCCTGCCCGCTGTGGCCACCCTGACTCTATGAGGAGCCCGGGTCTGCATCCAGGGACCCCAATTGCCCCGATCTCGCCCACTAGCCTGGAGGGCGGGACTGGAGCAGGAGAGGCCCAGTGTGGGGAACACCGATGACCCTTCCATCCATGGGGCCTGGGCCGTGCTGTAGGCACCAGGAGTGTGGCTGTGTCAGCCTCAAGGCCCAGGAGCAGAGCTGGGAGTGGGGGCGCCCCTGCCACCAGGCCTCCCGGCCCCTTCGGGGTCACTGTGTCGCCAGCCAGCCTTTCTGGGACGTCACATCTCACGCAGAGTTCTGCCCCTCCCGCAGGGGACTATGTGCCCCGAGCCCACATCACGCTATCCTGGGGGCTCTCTCCTGCAGGCTCGGGCCTGCTCCCAGGTGCTGGGTGGCGCTGGAAGGCACTGGATGGCGCTGGGCTCTAGGGCTGTGTGTCTGTGCTGAGTTTCTGTGGCGCATGCTGACAGTCAGGTCTGTTACCACAGAGCCCGGAGTCCATCTGCCGACTCTTCACTCCCTGCCTCACACAGTTCCCACCGTCTCCGGGCCGTGGCCGCGGCAGGTATGCAAGAACAGGGCAGCTTTCAGGTTGGTGGCCAACAGGCCGCAGGGGACCCCACAGCCTGCTCCCTCCTGACCTGCGACCTGGACGCCCGGCACCGGTGTGGACCATCTCCCTGCACAGGGCTCACAGGAAACCCGTCTACTCTGCGAACACAGCCCCCGCGGGCTGGCCTCTCCACCTGTGCGGTGGGGACCCCAGTGCTGACACATGCAGACATCGCAGGCAGCACTGAAGGGGATGTCGCCCCGTTCACGGCCCCAACAGGGCTGTCAGGGTGGCACCCCTGCTGTGCAGACTAAGCCTCGATGAGTCAACCTTTCAGACCGACTGTGTCAGGCCTGTGGGGGGAGGGCGCAGGAGGCTGTGTAGGTAACAATAGTCTTCACTTGAGACCTGGAACAGAGCTGCGAGAAATTTGTTTAAAACTTAACACATAGTAACATCAAAACAAACAAGCGCTGCCATGGCGACAGGATGCAAACAGAGGCTGCAGATACCCGGCTGGCGTCACCGCCCGCGGAGCCACGGCAACCGCCCGCAAACAGAAATAGTGGGCTTCTCCACCGTAGGTTGCCCGAGTCAGCGACTGCGGCTCCTCGTCTGTGGCTCCCACGAGGTGAGGTGCTTCTGCTGTGGCTGCCACGTGGAGCAACCGTGTTCCCAAGACCCCATAAACTAGGACATGCACGTCCCCAAATGACACCACGCTCCTCACAATGCCAAATAAAATCATTCCAAACAGCCTCTTCCACTGCCCAGCAGGGCCTCCGGTGGTCCCCCGGTCCCCAGCCTGCTCTGCAGGGCCCCACAACCCTGCCTGGGGCACCGACCACCTCTCCTTTCCCAGGGTCAAGGGTGTGAGTCCTCCCCAACGCACCCCCATGGTGACTGGCAAGCCCACCTGGGCATGTGGGCTGCTCCCTTCTAGGAGCCACAGTGTGACCAGCCCAGGCCCCTGCGGCCGCCACAGGCTGGTCCGGACTGTTATGACCACGGCCCCTTGCTGGGCTTGGGCCACAGCTGCCTGTTCCCCGAGACCGCGTCCCCCACAGTGAGCTGAGGCAGAGATGCCAGGGGTCCCCAAGCAGCCCGGGGCTCTTCAGTGCGGAGCCCACCACACCCGGGAGCCAGAAGCCAAGCCTCAGCCCCTCAGTGTCCAAGCAGCTGACATCCTGCCTCCTGGACAGGGACTGGGACCAGATGGGGCTCCCTTCTCGGTGCTCGCTCGCTCATGTGATGAGAAGACAGGCAGGAAGGACTTGTTTCCTCCACCTGGGCGGCGGGTGCCCATGCCTCCTGCTCACGGGGCTTGTCCAGAGCACCCGTCCTCCACATGAGCCAAGACCACACTTGCCACCTTCCCACCAGCAAGGGTGTAGAGAGCCTGAGTTCTCCCCATGTGCATGCAAGTGTGCATGCATGTATTGTGTGTGCATGTGTATGCACATGTGTGCATGTGCATTGTGAGCTCATGTGCGTGTGCACACATGTATGTGCATGCATGTCTGTGCACACGTGTGTGGGCTGTGAGCTTGCGTGTACGTATGTGTGGACCAGCCTCCATGCAGCAGTGTGAAAGCAACTTCTTGCAGAAGGAATTAAGAGTGCAGGAAGGAAGGCCTGCTCAGCATCTGTCCCTGGCACCGCGCATGCCTCGGCCAGCACCCAGGGTGTGGGGACCTGCAGCATTCCCTGGCTGAGTGACCTGGCCCTGGACATGCCACTTCTCCCCTCCTCCCTCCCAGCCTTTCTAGAACCTTCCCCAACCAAAACAGCTCTTCGCGTTCCTTTGCTCCTGGGTCTGTCCCTCTGTCTCACCTGTTCCCCTCCTTCCAACCTGCTCCCCACTTTCTGACCTGCACCCCTCCTTCTCCCCTGCAACCTTCCTTCTCAACTGCACCCCTCCTCACCTGCACCCCACCTTCTGACTTGCAACCCTCCTTCTCCCTTGCACCCCTCCTTCTCAACTGCACTCCTCCTCACCTGCACCCCTCCTTCTCAACTGCTCCCCACCTTCTCACCTGCACCCCTCCTTCCTCCATCACCTGCACCCATGTTCTCACCTGCTCCCCACGTTCTCCCCTGCACCCCTCCTTCTCAACTTCACCCCTCCTCAACTGCACTCCTCCTCACCTGCACCCCTCCTTCTCAACTGCTCCCCACCTTCTCACCTGCACCCCTCCTTCCTCCATCACCTGCACCCATGTTCTCACCTGCTCCCCATGTTCTCACCTGCACACCTCCTTCTCAACTGCACCCTACTTTCTCACCTGCAGCCCTCCTTCTCACCTGCACCCGACCTTCTCCCCTGCACCGCTCCTCAACTGCACCCCACTTTCTCACCTGCACCCCTCCTTCTCAACTGCTCCCCACCTTCTCACCTGCACCCCTTCTTCCTCCACCACCTGCACCCCACGTTCTCACCTGCTCCCCACGTTCTCACCTGCACACCTCCTTCTCAACTGCTCCCTACTTTCTCAGCTGCACCCCTCCTCAACTGCACCCCACTTTCTCACCTGCACCCCTCCTTCTCAACTGCTCCCCACCTCACCTGCACCCCTTCTTCCTCCACCACCTGCACCCCACGTTCTCACCTGCTCCCCACGTTCTCACCTGCACACCTCCTTCTCAACTGCTCCCTACTTTCTCAGCTGCACCCCTCCTTCTCAACTGCACCCCACTTTCTCACCTGCACCCCTCCTTCTCAACTGCACCCGACCTTCTCCCCTGCACCCCTCCTTCTCAACTGCTCCCCACCTTCTCACCTGCACCCCTCCTTCCTCCATCACCTGCACCCCACGTTCTCACCTGCTCCCCATGTTCTCACCTGCACCCCTCCTTCTCACCTGCACCCCTCCTCCTCCCCTGCACCCCACTTTCTCACCTGCACCCCTCCTTCTCAACTGCACCCACTTTCTCACCTGTACCCCTCCTTCTCAACTGCTCCCCACTTTCTCACTTGCACCCCTCATTCTCACCTGAACCCCTCCTTCTCAACTGCACCCGACCTTCTCAACTGCATCCCACTTTCTCACCTGCACCCTTCCTTCTCAACTGCACCCCATCTTCTTCTCACCTGCACCCCTCCTTCTCAACTGCAGCCCTCCTTCATCACCTGTACCCCACCTTCTTCTCAACTGCACCCCTCCTCACCTGCACCCCTTCTTCTCCTCACCTGCACCCCACCTCTCCTCCTCTAACTCTGGGCCTTGGGAAGGGATGGGCAAAGCCGACATGAAGAGCCCACCAGGAGCCCAGAGCCCGCAGCTGTGGTGTCGTGGGGCTCTGGTCCGACTGTAGTAAACTCTGACGGGTCCCCCCTCTTCCCATGGGAGCAGAAAGGCTAAGTACCCTCCGCCTGGTGGGTGCCTGTCTCCTGCGCCCCGTTACTGGTCCTGATGGCTGGCTCTCGGGGGCTGCCTCCGCCCACCCCAGCCAGGCCACCCCGCATAACCTCCTGGCTCTGGTGGTGACAGTGGCCCCTTCAGCTCGAGTCACTGTTGGGACAGGCACCAACTCTCAGCCCAGGGAGTCAGGGAGACCTCACCACAACATAGATACCCCGACAATGTCTCCCTGGAGCAAAGTGGTGACAGGAAGTCACAGCCACTGGGGATGCAAAGAGGGAACTGCCCACTGCCACTGGGCTGGAGCCTGGTGGACGAGGAGCTAGGCCACTAACAGAGGGTGCGGGCACCTGAGCTGCATCCTCGCGCTTCAGAGACGCCTGGTGGACGGGAGGTGGGGGTGGTGCATACCGATGCCTGGACGTGCTTCCCAGCGTCCAGGGAAAAAGGTGTGCGTGAGTACTGTACACACACGCACAAAGACGAAGCCACTGAGCCCACAGGTGGAGATGTGGGTGTCTTCCTGAGGTGGGACCACTTCCCAAAGGCTGGGGAGCTGCTCAGGCATGGGCCAGCTCTCTCACCCGAGGCCGCTGGCCCCTCCAAGCTCCAGTCGGCTGCTGGGCAGTTTCCACGACCAGGACTCCCCCGCCTGCCCTAACACAGGCGCCTTATTCTGCAAGGGGAGGGACCTTGAAGCCTTATTATCATACTTCCTCATGGCTGCGGAAACACAGGACCCACCAGGGGATCCAGAACGCATGGCCAGCCAACTGCACACCTCGGGGCGTCTGGCTCTGCTGTGAGCCCAGGGGCACTCACTTGATCTTGCTGAAGACGATGTCCACGTCGGTGACGGTGACGTTCCTCCCATCGATCACCTGGCAGTCCTTGCACAGCTTCGACCAGTTCTTGCCATGCATCTCCTTACCCGTGGCCCTGGTGTCCCCATGCACCGCGAACCGCCGGAAGGCCTCCTCCAGGGCGCTGAGCTCCGGGGCTGCGGCGGCCGCCCCCTCGTTGGCACCTTCTGACTCCAGGGACAGCCTCTTGGCTGCCTTGTCCTTTGCGGGCTCCCCTGGGGACTTGGGGGGCGTCTTGTTGGCGGCCTTGGTGGGCTTGGCCTTGCTATCGGCCATGTTTCTGGAGGGGAAAGGAGAGAAGAAAAAGGTTGTCTTCCTTTTTGGGGCTGCCACTCAAGGCCCTTCTGCTGGCCCACTCCTGGGACAGGAGGCTGGCTGCCTGTGTCACGGCAGGCACCCAGGATGTGGCAGGGTCCCTTGGACCCCTCGGAGCCAAGCCCTGGACATGAGGCGGCAGAGTTGCTGCCCAGGTGGCACCTGCAGGACAGTGAGTGCTTGTCCTGTTGCTGGACACGGCACTGCCCTGCCCAGTGCCAGTGCCCTGCCAACCGCCGAGTCGGTGGGCCCAGGACACCTCCCTGAACAGTCAAAGCCCTCAGCAATGGCAGGACCTCAGGGGGAGCACCCAGCTCAGTCTCCTGGGGGACGGGGGGCTCAGAGTCCCCTTCCCCATCACTCCTCTCACCATGGCCTCCACCCTGAGCCACACCTGCTCTGGGACCCCCCAAAACGACACCCCTCCAGGGTCCATGGTGACACCATCCTTCGGGAGGGAGATCCAGAGCCGGTCATGCTGCTGCCCTACCTCAGGGCTGAGCCTGCCGACCGGGTGCCAGTGGGAAAGAGATGCGAAGAGCACGTATGAGGGTCTCCCCATGGGCCAGGGCTGAGCGACCTGCACTCCAGGACCAGGGTGGGGGCCACGTGTGCAGAGGGGAAGCCACCAGCCAGTGGGGCTTGTCAGGAGCTCGGAAAGCCTGCCTGAACCTGTCGACGAGTCTCTGCCTTTGGGAGGCGCCCAATCCCTAGAGCCGGGCCTGGGGCCCATGGGGCCCAGAAGATGGGGCCCCTGCTGCTCCAGCAGGCTTTGGGAGCACGGGGCTGGGCACGGATGCCTCCCCCACTGGCTGGCAGCCAGGGCAGGACCAGAAACACCAGCCCCTGGCAAAGATCGGCAGTGGGTCCCTCAGAGCGGCTTCCCAGAGGAGCAGCGGTCTATGCCTCACTGAGAACCGACACCAGGGTTTAGTAAGAGGAGAGGGACTCAAGACCGAGTGCTGAGAACAAACTCTGGGTGGACAGTCAGTGCCACGAACAGCAAGCTTATTCAGAACTCTGTAGTTCACTGAAAGTCTCCCTCAAATGTGAGTTCTTAACAGCAGTTATGACCAGAGGAAGATAGTGACCTGGCATCATAGGGGTCCTGAGTGTGGCTCTGCTGAACTCAAGACCATACAGGTGAACTCAGGACCGTACCAGTGAACTCAGGACCGTACCAGTGAACTCAGGACCATACAGGTGAACTCGAGACACTACAGGTGAACTCGAGACTGTACAGGTGAACTTGAGACCATACAGGTGAACTCAAGAACCCTACAGGTGAACTCAAGAACCTCGAGACCCTATAGGTGAACTCAGGACCCTACAGCTGAACTCGAGACCCTACAGGTGAACTCAAGAACCATACACGTGAACTCAAGACCCATGTAGGTGAACTCAGGACCCTACAGGTGAACTCGAGAACATACAGGTGAACTCAAGACCATATAGGTGAACTCAGGATCCTACAGGTGAACTCAGGACCCTACAGGTGAACTCAAGACCGTACAGGTGAACTCAGGACCATACAGGTGAACTCAGGACCCTACAGGTGAACTCAAGACCATACAGGTGAACTCAGGACCCTGCAGGTGAACTCAAGACGGTACAGGTGAACTCAGGACCCTACAGGTGAACTCAGGACCATACAGGTGAACTCAGGACCCTACTGGTGAAATCAGGACCCTATTGGTGAAGTCGAGAACATACAGGTGAACTCGAGACCCTACAGGTGAACTCAGGACCCTACAGGTGAACTCAGGACCCTACAGGTGAACTCAAGACCATACAGGTGAACTCGAGACCCTACAGGTGAACTCAGGACCCTATAGGTGAACTCGAGACCCTACAGGTGAACTCGAGACCCTACAGGTGAACTCAGGACCCTACAGGTGAACTCAGGACCATACAGGTGAACTCAAGACCATACCCTATAGGTAAACTCAGGACCATACAGGTGAACTCAAGACCTTACAGGTGAACTCAGGACCCTACAGGTGAACTCAAGACCACACAGGTCCCCAAAAATGAGAGAGTCAAGTGCAGCTCACGTGACCACTGGCCTGAATATTCTCAAGGGCCGTGGTCCCCCACTCGTTCACCCCCTCTTCTCTAGGATGGAGCCAGAAGTACAATTGCTGGTGAGAAAACTCCAAGACACATGACAATGGAGCACTACTCGGGGGCAGGAGGAAGCAGACAAGATGCGTGAGGGGGAAAAAGTCAGATCAGAACTTCCAGGCTTCCCATGTTCCAGCAGGCACTACCCTCGGGCACCTACCCCTCACCCAGGTTGTGGACAGGGAGCCCGGTGGGGGTGGCGCTGTCTCTAAAGGACCATCCCAGAGGACAGATGGCATAGGCGAGACAGGCGGGTCGGGTGTCAGCAGGAATCATTCCAGTGTTATCGCTGACACCGTCTCTTTGTCTGAAACAGGAGCCTCCCATGGGCTGGCCCAGTGTTGACCACGGCATCTCTCAGCTCTCAGCCCAAGAAAGAAAAGCTGCTAAGAAACTGCTAGAAGCATTAGTCAGTTTAGTAAGAATGTGCAAACCACTTATGGGAGCACGTGTATTCAACTTGGTCAACGAGGAAGAAACTGCTCATGATGCTCAAATCCTGCACGTTCTCAGCCCAGGAACACTGTGTTCCGAGAAGGGATGGCACCAAAGTGACGGCAGGGGCTGGCTGCCTCTGGGTGCTGGGACCACGCACAAGTACTTTTCTGTGTTTTGCAGATTTCCTACAAGTGCTATTTTACAGTTAGGGCCTGTGGGGCCCAGCCTGCGTGGGGGAGGCAGCATTCAGGGAGCCCCAGCAAGCCCGCCTGCATGTGGCAGGCCAAGCGCCCCAGATGCTGCCGATGAAAAGAATTCCCAGGAGTGCTCTGGACACTGGGGGACAGGGACACCGACTCAGCATGCAGAGCAGGTCACCTGGGAACCTCAGCAGGGACCCACCGAGGACAAAGCAGACAAGGAGAGCAGGGGCACCAACCGGCCCATGCACAGCAGGAGCCGTCAGGGCCCATTGTGCTGGGCACATGGTTCTAACAAACTGGCAGATCTGCCTCCAGGTAAATTAAAAATCAAGAAGGACTGAGTAAGTCCTGCCCTTCCGAGGCCGACCTTCCAGGTGGACACAGGAAACAAACGAGATGCTCCAACTTCAGGTGACAGGAAGCACCCGAGGGGAAGCCAAGGCACGCAAGGCGGGACTGGGTGGAAGGAAAGTGGAGATCCGAGCAACAGGACGGGCAGCGTGTGGGTTACTGGGCGAGGGGACATTCTGGCGCCCGTGGGGCAGTTCAGGTTCCTCCAAGCCCCGAAACCCCACCAAGACGGCAGGCGGGTGGAGAGGGGCCGTGAAGGTTTGTGTGGGAAAGAGCAGAAAGTACACAGGTGCGGCCTGCCACTGGATGCCCTCTGGGCCCCAGGGGAGAGCGGCCAGCCGTGCTCTAAACGTTCTGAGCAAAATGCTTCGACCTCACCGCCCCAGGCTGAGGGAGGAGGATGAGGCCGCAGAAGCTCTCAGCTCCACCCCACTCCCTGCCAACGCTCCTGCAGGCATCTGGGCTGTCGCGGGAGGGCCGCAGGAGGCCGGGACTGCAGGTAGGGCCCAGGCCGAGGGGCACCGGGGAGGGAAGTGTGGACACAGGAGTGACGATGGAGCCCACAGTGCTGGGAATGACACAGAAGGTCAGCAAGTGTGAAAAAGCAAGGTCCCCATCAACTCAACCTGGGGTCACGGCCCTGGGAACCTCCCACCAGGCAGCAGGGCAGGGCAGCTGTGACATCCGACATTTCCTCTGGAACCCCGGCCCTGAGTGCAGGGCGGCTCTGTCCGTGACGTCTTTTTGGGCCTGGAGGAAAGACTGCAATGGGGGCGTTGGTGAGGGGCGCTGAGCCCCCTGCCCTCGAGGCTGTGCCCGTCGCTGGGCCATGCCACAGAGGAGATGTGGCCATAGACCCAGAACCAGCTGGGAGGAAGGTCCCCACCTGGCAGTCCACAGAGGCTGCCCACGCTCTCCCTTCTGAGATTTTCTACAAACATGTATTATCCTAATAAAATATATTTTTAAATTATTTTAAGAAAAACAACAGAAGGAATTAGAGCCTGCTGTCAGCCAGGGGTACTGACATGGAAAGATCCTCAAGATTATTGTGGAGAAGCAGGACGTGAACAGCAGAAATACACACCCCGCTCTGGGAAAACAGCAAAAGGGCAAGGAAGAGCTGCACAGGCTGGAGCCCTGGGGAGAGAGGACAGACCGAAGGCCGGGCTGAGGTGGGAGTGGCACATGCTTCTCGGTTCTTTCAGTTCTTTGAATTGCCTCATTAAACCCAGGCGCTACTGCCAAAATGATGTAATAATGATACATTTAATTTAAGAAAAAGCTGAGAGCTCCAGTGGAGACTCACCAGAACGTGGGGCTGTCTGGAGCCCCTTCTGTGCCAGCAGAGACAGCTGCACACACGGCCGGCTGCCCAACTCCTCTCCCCGTGGAGGCCGGGGCTCCCCTCCACCTTCCTGCCCCCATGGCTCTGGGGCTGCAGGGAGTCTGAATCTTGGGTGGGGCAGACCCTCATGCCCTTCCCACCTGCCCTGCCAGCTGCTCCACCAGTAAGAAAATAAACTCGCTTAGTAGAGAGGCCCCAGGAGACACAATGCCACCCCACAGCACGCAGGGTAAAAGGGAGGACCTCCCAGCTGCCCGCCTGCACCCCAGCTGTGTGCCTTACACCCTCAGCTGTGTCCCTGCACCCCAGCTGTGCGCCTTACACCCTCAGCTGTGTGCCCTGCACCCCAGCTGTGCGCCTTACACCCTCAGCTGTGTGCCCTACACCTCAGCTGTGCGCCTACACCCCAGGTGTGTGCCTTACACCCTCAGGTGTGTCCCTGCACTCCAGCTGTGTGCCTTATACCCTCAGCTGTGTGCCCTGCAACACAGGAGTGTGCCTTACACCCTCAGCTGTGTGCCTGCACCCCAGCTGTGTGCCTTACACCCTCAGCTGTGTGCCCTGCACCCCAGCTGTGTGCCTTACACCCTCAGCTGTGTGCCCTGCAACACAGGAGTGTGCCTTACACCCTCGGCTGTGTGCCCTGCACCCCAGCTGTGTGCCTTACACCTTCAGCTGTGTGCCCTGCAACACAGGAGTGTGCCTTACACCCTCAGCTGTGTGTCCTGCACCCCAGGTGTGTCCCTGTACCCCAGGTGTGTGCCTTAAACCCTCAGCTGTGTACCCTGCATCCCAGGTGTGTGCCCTGCACCCTCAGGGGTGCCCAGCATTCCCAAGAGCGCTGACTTCTCCCTGGCTAAGACCCCCCACAGGGCACAGGGCAGTGTGTGCTGGGAGTCGAGGTCACTCAGGCATAACCAGGTATGACGGGTGTGACCCGGCTGACAGCAGACACGTGGCCTGGTTCTCCTCCCTCAAGGTGAGGACTGTCAACAGCTCTCGAAAGCCCCAGGAGGCTCTAGTTCGGACGTATTTTAGAGTCCAGGAGCTCTCAATGCCCAGGAGGCCCAGCTCCCCGTGAAAACCTGGAGTCTCTCTCCTGAGCCTCACTCACCTGCTTCCCTGGAAAGACCCCAGCCTCTGGGATGTGTGTACATCTGGGGGGTGGAGGGCGAGGGACGCACAGAGCAGAAGGGGTCCCTGGTGTGCAGAGGCCGCCGAGGCTGAGGGACGCACCTGCGAAGTGCAACAGCAATGCCAGCAGCAGGCCTGCGGCGGACAGGGAGGTGGGACCTGCCTCCTCAGCCCAGAGCTGGGCTCCCTTGGGACACCTACTCCTGCTGGCCTCAGGGGTCCTCAGGCAGGAGGGACGAGTGATGCTTCCAACCCCTCTGGGCCACCTCTGACACAACAGCCCACCACAGACCACTCCCTCTCCAGACCCACTGCTGAGCCCGCAGCCGCTCAGGCTCAGGTGTGCAACCAGGGCCAGGGGAGGTTGCCAGAGTGCGTGGGAGGGCAGGCGAAGTGGGGGGAGCTGAGCAGGTGCCAGCGCCCTTGGCCAGGTCCTGCCTGAGATGGCCCGCGCTGACCCCTCAGGGTCAGGAGGAGGAACTGAGACAGTAGTCACACTTGGGGAGGGTGGGGCAGGCGGGCAGGTGGAATTACAGGCCAGTGGGAGGAGAGGCAGGATAGGGCTGTGGCCCCAGGGCAGCTGCAGCAAACAGAAGCCCTGCTGCACGGCCCCATCAAGACCTGGACACCCGCCCCGTGAGTGTCCGCAGCAGGGCGGGGTTGCCTCCCAGACATCAGGTGGTGCTGGTGTCCTGGACCATAACTCTCTCACGGGCTCCAAAGAGGCGACATGACGAGGCCCAGTTTATGAGAGTGAACGGGGCCCCATGTTGGAATGATTCTTCCTGGCAACCTCTTCAAGACTCGACTACCAGAAGCAAAACCTATAGAAAAGGTGACACGGGACAGACCCTGACATTCCATAGTCACAGCCACCAGGTTACCTCAGCACACAGCACCCTGACCAGGAGGAATGGAAATCCATGTTAGTGGTGGGCCTGCGACAGGGCCACGTGTGTCTGTGACCAGGGCCAAGTGCATCTGTGAGCAGGACCAGGTGTGTCTGTGAGAGTCAGGCAGTCTGTGAGCGGGGCCAGGTCTGTCTGTGAGCAGGACCAGGTGTATCTATGACCAGAGCCAGGTGTCTATGAGCAGGACCAGGTTTGTTGTGAGCAGGACCAGGTGTATCTGTGACCAGAGTCAGCGTCTGTGAGCAGGACCAGGTGTGTTGTGAGCAGGACCAGGTGTCTGTGAGCAGGACCAGGCGTGTCTGTGAGCAGAGTTAGGTGTGTCTGTGAGCAGGCCAGGAGTCTCTATAAGCAGGGCAGGTGTCTCTGTGAACACAGCAGGTATGTCTGTGAGCAGGTCAGGTGTGTCTGTGAGCAGGTCAGGTGTGTCTGTGAGCAGATCCAGGTGTGTCTGTGAGTAGGGCAGCACTGACAAGAGCTCTGTGCTCTCTTGGTCCACCTTCCTGGGGCAGGACATGGGTAAGCCCAGATTGTAAAGATGGGTGTGCACCTGCTTTTGCAGGTGTGAATGCACCGCCACTCTTGGGCTCCCCCATGCCTACTCAGAACATGGCCTCAGCAGCTCATTGATGATGCCCCACAGCTCCCACATCCTGCCTCCCATTTACACCCCTACCTGCAGGCACTGCCTGAAATCTGCCCTGGCCAGTGGACCCACATCTGGAACTCAGCCCCCAAGGCCCCTCATGTCCTCCCTCTTACCTCTCCCGAGTCCTCTGGTGCCACTGCCCACAGCATGCCCTCCCCGTGGGCACTGGGTACATAGGGATGGCCAAGCCGCGCTGGAGGAGGTCACGTTGACAAGCTGTGCTAACACTGGGGTGAGGGGCCAGGGCTGTCGACCAGAGAGGGGCAGGGTGGGGGCCAGCAGGACCCACGTGTCTGGGAGCCAGGACCTGCCACAGGTGAATCCTGGACTCACACAGGACGCCCACCCCACTCACCCTGCCATCGCCCTCCCTGGCAGCTGTGTGCTCCCTGCCACTGCTCCCTCTCCCTGAGAACCTCTGCCCAGAGCAGGAGTGCAGACCAGCCGCCCCGGGACCCCTCTGGGACACACTGGGCCCACCAGCCTCTCCTCCCCAGGAGCCTTCTCTGTCAGGTCCCCCTGCCCAGGGCCCTGCTCAGACCCTCAGGAGAGGCACCTACTGCGGGACATGCTGAGTCCCAGGGCTCATTCTCAGGGAGACGCCCGCTGTGGCGTGGCTGCTCAGGCCTCAGGCGCCATCCTGCTTGACCCGGCAACTCTGAGCCTCCCGGCACTCAGTCCTCTTCCTGGGGGCCCAGCCATTACCCCCCACACCCAAGCGACCTGGGCCGCTGCATGAAGGGACGTGCGTCCCCCTCGGAAGTCTTGCAGGAGTGATGAGGGCCAGTCTCTGCACCACGGACGTCTGGATTCCCCACGAGCCCGAGAGGCAAGACGTTCTCTGCCAGATAACCAGCTCGGGCATCTGACCAGTGCTGCAGCCACGACTCCTGAACCTTCTGGTGGCGGATGTGGTGCGGACTTCCCCCAGGAGCAGCCCCTATCTGAAGGGAGCGGCCAGCTGTGACTGAGGCCTGCGGGTCACGTGGGGCTGCTCCTGCCCGAGCTCCGGGAGCAGCTGCCCGTGACCCCGGGTGCTGGAGGGCTGACTACAGGCAGGCACTTGGCTGGCACTCTCGTCCTTGACCTCCTTCCCCAAAGGCAGAGCGCGGAGTCCGGGGGCCTTAGAGCCCATGGGGTGCAAGCTGGACTGGAGAATGGCAGGTGGCTGCGGCTCTCTGTGGAAATGAGGGGTGTCTGGGCCAGCGAGATGTTGCCACAGGCCCTGCAGGCGGGACAGGGCTCCCTGGAGAGAGGGCATCAGAAGGAAGCTTCTGGAGATGCAAGCCCAGGGGTGGGGCCACTCCGGCTGTCCTGGAGCTCCCGCTCAGTTTCCCATCCTCACTCCCACGGGGCACCACCCAACCCACGCCTCAGCTGAGCTGCTCAGGGTGGGCGTGGTGCTACCCGCGGCCTCTGAATCTTTATGCCCCGGCTGCATGCACGGGTGGCGCCCTCGACCAGGGCAGGGACCTGAGCCCAGGGACCATCGTGGGTCCCCTGGTGTGGCCTGAGGCCCAGCGCCTGCACTGAGATCCCGCTTCTGAGCAAGAAAGCTCTGGGGCCTGAAAATGCTCGCACTCTGGGATCTGACTGAGCTGGCTCCTGTCCAGACCTCGCCGGAGTGCTGGAGTCTCAGGGCTGACTGGTGGCCCGGGAGCACCTCTGGTGACGGGAGAGCGGCGAAGGAGGCCCACGTGGGGGCCAGGCCGCGTAGAGAATGCTTACCAGACAGCAGAAGACTCTCAAAGGCAACCGAGACTCTGAAGAAAGTGTACAGAGGAGAGAGGTCAAGGGAAGGGCAGGAGCCGGGCGCCTCCCGGCCCCTCGAGGCCCCGTGGCAGGCAGGCCCTGGGACCGGGGCTCCACTAGGGCCTGGTCCAGACGCAGACTTAGGAGGCCGAGGGGGTTGAGGGAATAATGGCCGCAGCCCCAAACAGATCCCAAGCATGGCTGCTCCGCACACTGGGTCCCAGGCCTGGGCCCTGAGCTCCGCCAGCCCCACCTTGACATCCACCAAGGCCATTCCGGTGCACGAGACACTCGTGGCTGAGGTGATGTTGGGGGCGGGCGGTGGACAGTAAATTCAAAAGACCCTGGCAGCCCAGAGCCCAGGGGCAGGGACAGTGTCCCCTGCCTCGCCTCCCCCTTCTCACCTGCGCCAGCCGCCCAGGCCCAGCACAGACGCAGGCCCCACCGTGGGGTCTAGGAGAGCCCGGCCCTTGGCGCTGCCCGAGAGGAGACCCCCGAGTAAACGCCTGAGGGAACAAAGGCCATCAGGAGCCCCCGGGCCACAGGGCTGGCCTGGCACAGCCCTCCCCCTACTCTGCATCTTCAGCTCTTGATTTCAGAGGCCATTTGAGTACAACCCAGCCCTTTGGCAACTGTTCACATTTTTAATTGTAACTCGGCCCCTGCGCGGCAGCTGCCCTGACTGACACTCGATGTGAATGACATTCACTTGATGTGAATGACTGCTCGTCCAGGCTGAGGGCTGTTCCAGGCGGTGAGAGCGCCGGACCCCACCAGGCGGCCTCTTCTGGGCCCGCAGGCTCCACGAAGCACCCTCTCTGGGCCCTCCCGGTGGCGTGCGGCACACCTGTCCCCTCGGCCGCCGCTCAGGTCCTGGTCCTGCAGCCTGAGGCCGCTGGTCCAGAAAGGTGCAAGGGGCTGGGACTCTGGCCCTGAGGCCTGGTGTCCCTGAGGGTCTCAGGCTGTCACCGCCCGCAGAGCAGCCTGGGGACTAAGATGGCACCACGCAGCTCTTCCCAGATGTGAGGGAAGGCGGAGCAGAGGGCAGCTGTGTCTTCCCCCCACACCCGGCGACTGTCCCCCACCGCCCGCTGTGAGCGCAGCACGGACCCTCCCCCAAGCCTGGACCCAGGGAACTGCTGCGGGACAGGGGGACAGGCTGGGAGTGGGTGGCAGCGGCCAGGCCGAGGGCAGGCCCGGGACAGGCTTTGCTTTCTCCAGAAGACGGCTTCGTGGGCCCAGAGCCCTCCCAGGAAGGGAAACCGAGGAGGGCAGGGGATGCAGTGGGGTGGGGGCATCTTCAAGCCCCACCCACCCGTGAGGACCCCAGCGTCGCCCTCCCCTGCCCCTTGGAAGAACTGGCGTCAACAGCAGACACTTCTCTGGGTCACTGTGAACCCAGGGATTTTGGGGACCTGCCCAGTCAGGGCCCCTCGGCCTCCTGGGACCCCCGAGCCGGCGCTGGTCTCCCTCAGTGGGTTCTGCATGAAATCTGAGCACACCACCGGCCAGGAGCAGCCGTGTGGAGTGTGTTTGCACATGGATCTACGGCATGAGAGCTGTGAGGGTCAGAGGCCAAGGGAGAGCCTTTCAGGAGAATGGCGTCCCCGTTCCAGAGGAGCCTCCCAACCGATGCTGGTGGACCGGCGTCAGGGGGCCCGGAGCAACCACAGAAATGCGGGAGCAAGGCTCGGCCACTGCCTGCGGCTCACAGGCCTGGCCCCACTCAGGGACCCTCAAGGTCCTCAGAATTAACTCACATCCCTGCCGCTCACCGTCTGGGCCAAACGCTTTTTCTAAAACATCTCACAGGACGTTCCACCAACAGAGTACTCGCATGCGTCCCACCACAGAGTGGACTGCAATGAAGATGCAGGGACATGGTCCCAGGATCCACGTTTTATGATCCGGCCGCCCAGACAGACGGAGAAACTTCCACTAACAGACGGACGTCCACCACGCCGGGGTCTGACACCCACCTCCTGCCAGAGTCGTGCGGTGATGCGATGAGGACACGGGTGGAACCTTCTGGTGGCTGATGCCCCCTCAGTCAGTCAGCACAGGCGCCCTCCCCCACAAGTTCCCTATGGGGTCAAGCGGGCTCCCTATGCAGAGGGCAAGTGTAGTGGGGTGAATGGTGGCCCCGGAAAAGGAACGTCAACGTCTTAACCCTTGGAACCTATGAATGTGACCTTGTTTGGAAAAAGGGTGTTTGCAGATGTGATCAAGCTAAGGACCTCGGGATGTGATCGTCCTGGATTCCGGGTGGCCCTGAATCCAACGACAAGTGTCTCTGTAGGAGACAGAAGACGAGGGACTCAGACAAGTGCATGTGATAAGAGAGGGAGAGACAGAGTGACGCGGCCACAAGCCGGGGAGCACCTGGAGCCCCGGGAGCTGGAAGAGGCAGGAAGGACCCTCCCCTGGAGTTTCCAGAGAGAGCACGGCCCTGCTGACCCCTTGACTCCAGACTGCTGGCCCCAGAATTGGGAGAGGACAAATTTCTGTTGTTAAGCCACCGATCTGTGGTCCTTTGTCACAGCAGCACCAGGACTCACACAGCAGGCAAGGCCTGAGGAGAAGCATCCCTCACAGAGAACAGCACATGCAAAGGCCCAGAGGAGGGGAGCCATCTGATGCTGGCACAGAGAGCCATCCAGTGGGGGCAAGAGTGGGCAGAGGGCCAGCCAGGGCTGGATTCTGGAGGCCCCTGGAGGTGACCCTAAGCTAGGAAGCGCTCTAAGTAGGGGACTGCCATAGGACACCTGTCCTCAAAAACAACTGTTCTGGTCTCAAGTAGGAAGTACTGGGCAGAGAAAAAAATGGGTGCACATACAAGGTACAGGGTGAAGCACATAAGACCCTCGACAGGAAGTCTGTTAATTCAGGGAGAGGTCGGACTGCATGCACATGCCACATGGCCTCTTCCAGACTGGGGCCGCTCCACTGTTGGGATGGCTGGGTCTCAGATGAGCCTGCACAGCCCTGTCCTAGGGCAAGGTGGCTGGGCTGGAGCAGCCATGGAGTGCAGCACGGAGAAGCCCAAGACCAAACAGACAAGAACAGCAGCCGAGGGCAGGTCCTGAGCCTAGAGAGAAACGGGAGTTCGCTCCACCCAGGCAGGCTGCGGCCGTGGGGCTGAACACAGATGCAAAAGTCCTAAACAAAATAGTAACAAGTGAATCCAGTAATAGATAAATAGGGTCAATACTTTACAACTGAGTCCGGTTTATGCCAGGAATGCAAGGTTGGTTTAACGTGAAAATGAATCAATGTAATAAATTCAACACACTAACAGAATAGAGGACCAAAACCATCACATCATCTTAACAAATGCAGACAAAGCATTTGATGGGATTCAGCATAAGAATTTTTAGCAAATTAGAAAAAGAAGGAAATGCCTTAATTCGATAGAGGTACCTACAAAAAATGACAAAGATCTCCACACCTGAAATATTGAAAACTTTTCTTTTCAAACTGGGGTAAGACAAGGACACAGGCCTGCCCTCCTGGCCTCTAGTCACAGTGTCAGTGCAGTAAGACAAGAGGAAGTGAGGATACAAAAACTGGGAAGGAAGAAATGAAACACTCATTATTCGCAGTTTCTCTGTGCATAGACAAAATCCAAAGAAATACCAGGAAAATTATTAGAATCAATAAGTGATTTAGCAAGTTTTCTGGATACATAGTCAACATACAAAAATCTATTTTATTTCCATGTAGCAGCAAAAAGAAACAATATGAGGCATTTAGAAATATGCCATTGAAAATGTCACCGAGAGCACCAGCCCTGAGGGCCCAGCAGTTAAAGTTCCGCGTGGTCGGCTTTGGTGGCGGGTTTGGTTCCTGGGTGTGGAACCACACCACCCGTCTGTCAGAACCCATGCTGTGGCAGTGGCTCACATAGAAGAAATGGAAAGACTTACATCTAGAATATACCTCTACGTACCAGGGCTTTGGGGAGGAAAGAAATATCAGCTTAATTTAAATAAAATAATAAAATAGCATGAAGAAATATCCATTACCCAGGAATAAATCTAACAAAAGATGTCAAGACCACTGACACAGAAAACTATGAAGCATTACTGAAAGGAAAAGTGTAAGGAATTATATTATAAACATGGATTGAAATCCGAATATGCAAAGATGTCAGTTATCCCTAAATCCATCCACAGTTTTCATTTAATCCCAAGAAAAATCTCAACAATTTTTATGTCTGGGTATCAGACAAGCCGAGGCTACAACACATATGTGCAGGAGCACAGGGCGCAGAATAACCAAGTGATCAGGAAAGAGCCAGATTTGCTCCACTGGACGCAGAGATGACGTAAAGCGTGGGAATGAACGTGGTGTGGCGTGTGGTGCCGGTGTGAGGAGAGTGATGAGCCAGCGGGCCGCCCAGCCCCACAGCCCCCAGCACACACAGATGCCACGTGCAACAGCGGTGGCCCTGCAGAAGAAAGCGGAAGAGAACGTGCTCAAAAAAGAGAAAACGGACTCAACACTGCCAGTCCAGGCATGTGGCGGACCGAAGCAGGAGAGACAAAATAACTAAGCCTCAGGAAGACAACGCAGCAGAGAATCTGATGTCCCTGGAGCAGGGAAAGAGCCTCCACACAGGATGCAAAAATCGCCCTCCTAAAGGAAGAGACTCTAAAATGGCACCAGATTAAAATTAAGAACTTCTGTCCATCAAAAAATATCATTAAGGGAGTGAAAAGGCAAGCTGCGAGGTAGGAGGAGACCCCTGTCACGCAAAACACCAACTGGCCCCTCTCCAGTCTGTGGGGAACCCGCAGATCGACCAAGACCAGAAAGGTGGCTGCAGAACAGAGCGGGAGGCTCTTCGGGAACAGCACATGCGAGCGCCAGGAGCGTGCAGGCAGTGTGGGCCCATGAGCATAATCGGACGCACAAATCGAAGCCAGAGGCTGACCCTCCCACGCCCTCCAGCAGGCTCACCCCGAACGAGGGCCTGCGCTACCCGAGGCCCCAGGAGCAGAGAGCTGCCGGGACTAATGGTCTCGGCCACTTTGGAAAACTGCTGGGTGTCATGGATGACTGAAGATGTGGACGACCAAGGACCCGACAGAAAAGCCTCCACAATGCCCCAAAGGACATCACAGGACGACACGCAGCCGCCCACCACAGCCAAACACAGAAGTGACCCCGACCCCCACCGACCCCACGCCCACAGCGGACAAAGAGAAGGCAGCGGGCTCTGGAGTGGACGTGGACGGACCGGCTGCTCAAGGTAGCAGGGACGACGGCGCAGACACAGCAGCGACGGAACAAGCCGGCACAAGAGAACGTGCGCTGTGATCCCACAGACATGAGGTGAGGCACTCAACCAGTGTTCTGGGGAGCACACTTGGGTGGTAAGACCACAACAAAAGCAGGTGTCCCCCCAGGAATGGGACAAGAGCAGCCGCACACCTGGGCTGAGACAGGTGGGCAGGCACCGCCCACGGGGAGGCGACCTCTGTGCTGACGTCTAAAGGGACAAGAAGCAGTGGCCTTGGAGACCTCTGGGGGCCAAGGATTCCAGCAAAGCCTGGGATGGGACAAGCCTGCCAGGTGGGAGATGAGGCCAAGGTGAGCTTTCTGAAACACCATCCTCCCACGCGGCCTCTGTCCACAGCTGGCTCTTCACTCAGACACGGAGGCAGCAGGCATCGGCAGGCGCACTGAGAGCGCCAGGGCCAGGCCGCAGGCAGGAGGGAGCAGAGGAGGCAGAGGCGCCGGGGCACAGGGAGCAGACACCTGTGGTGGGCTGTGGAGAAGTGGGACCAGGTGTGCAGAGAGGAGAGACAGACCTTGAGAAGGACAAGCATGTGCCACGGCTCACCCGTGAGAACTCGGCAGACGCACCGTGGTGCCCACGGCGGGCGCGTGGGAGGAGGGCGAGGTCAGGTCCCAGGGCCTGGAGTAGGGGTAGGGCTGCTTTGAGAAAGCTTCCCGAGGATGAACCCTCCGCCACGTGCAGGGAGGGGTGGGGGGTCCTGGCGGGGGGAGGCCGGCTGCGGCAATTCAAGCAGAAAGCAAGGACGGCTGGAAGACACAACGGCTAGGGTGGAGACAACCGCAGCAGAGGGGAACCTACCTGACCGCCAGGGTGCTGACAAGGGCCGTGACCCCCCAGACACCAGGGATAACGCAGCCTCGGACCAGGCAGACACCAAGTGGAGCAGCCTGGCCAGCGACAGCCAGGACCAGGTGCAGTGGGGAGGCTGGCCCATGGGGCATCTCCCGGAAGAGGTGGTCCCAGCCACCAGGAAACGAGAGCGGCTGGCTGTGGAGAGAAGGCCTGGGGAGGAGCAGGGACAGGAGGGACTGGGCGGCGCCTGGCCAGCGGGGTGGGGTGTGAGGAGAGGACGGGACTCAAGGACTTGAGGTGCACTGCTGAGCAGGCCGCTGGTGACCACCGAAGGGTGCAGGTCAAGGGCACAGGAAAGCACAGAGTCTGCCACGAGGGGTCCTCAGAAGCATCCAGAGAAGGGGCAGGCTGTACTTCAGGGCAACGGCGGCCCTGCCTTGCTGCCCCCACATGCCCCCTCCTCTGAACCTGGGGCACTTGCGCAACAGCCTCCACCGCGGACACAGCAGGAGGGACGCCTGACTGCAGAGCTCACCTCACAAGGTGACACTTCCCTCACTCGGCTCTCTCCTGGGACCTGTAGCCGGGGCTCCCTGAACTGACACGTGAGGGGTCCTGTTCCCTGAAGCCTGCTTTCTGGAGAGACCTCACCAGAGACAGAGGAGCCTCCGCAGGGCCGGCCGGGCGTCAACCTAGCACGTGACGGAGCAGAGAAGCCTGGGAGGGTCCCGCCCAGCGAGGGCCAGGGCATCAGAGACGGCTGTCCCTGCCACGCCCTGCGGGGTGGCAGATTCGTGAGCAAAGCCAGCGCTGTCACTGTCTTGAGCCCAAGGTTTTGGGGTGGTCTGTGACACAGCCTTAGATGGCCAGAGTGGGGCTGAGGGTCAGCGAGCAGGCAGTGGCGTGCACAGCGCGTCCACCTTGACTGGTGAGGAGGGCGTGGAACACATTTCCCATGGGCAGCTCGCAACTCAGAGCCGGGAGCTTGCTGGAGGCAGACACAAGGGACATCTGAGTGAAGACCAACTCTGGGGCCGGACTCATGTCCGCAGCCTCCACCCCGTGGAGCTCAACCCGCCGGCCTGGCTGGTCCCTTCCCAAGTGGAGACGAGACAGCAGTGGGTGTGAGGCCTGAGCGAGGTCACCTGGAGGATGCTGGCTGTTTTGTGACCTTTCCTCTGGAGCCAGAGCTTCCCAGGGTGGAGGGCACACCGGCTCACCTGGCACCTGGCAGCTGTTCAACAGACGTTTGTTGAACAAATCGGGGGACAGGGTTACAGGATGGGCCCCCGGGAAATGTGGCCCAGGGCAGGGGCGCCACGCTGAGCCCACATGGGATGCCCCACTTATCAGGCCAAGCAAACCAGAGACTCGGGCACCCTGGGGACACGGGGAGAAGCTGGCCTCGAGAGGAAGGCAGGTGTGCGAAAGGGCTGCAGGTGGTCCCCGTTTAGGCCTGAGAAGTGGTCAGGACCCACCTTCCCTTTCACAAAGCCGATTAAAAAAGGAAAAAGCTGGAATGAGCGCCCAGGGCCAAGGAGAGCCGCTCAGGCCTCCCAGCACATGGGGGCTGACAAGACGTCGAGTGGGGAGCAAGTCAGAGCACCGCGGTTTCCTCGTGCTCTGTGAAAGGATTTTTGCATTTCTTCACCAAAGAAGGGACTGTATTTGGAGGTTTAGACACTGAATTACAACTCACAGTTGAGAAGTCACTGCACGCCACTGTGCAGTGAAGGGGCAGCCCTGGAACCTGAAAACAGCCTTAATTCCCATCAGGAAATGAGATCTGAGACTATACCGCGTTCCTGTGGGGAGCTGCCCTTCCCCCACGTGCAATTCCGGAGGCTGCTGATCACAGAACCTGCATCCTCCCCCCGAGCCCAGCAGGGCCACTCAAAGCCACGCCCAGGACCTGAGAGGCAGACGCTGCACAGGAGTGTCCCTCTCTGAAGAGGTGCTGCTGAGCCGGGATGTGGTGGGTGGGGGCTGTGGAGCAGGCATGCCGTGGTCTGGGATGCTGTGGGTGGTGACACCGTGGCTTCCTCCCCATCCAAAGAGGAAGCTGTTCTCCCCGGGAGGGGCTGAACAGTGGGGAGACCCCACTTGGGGAGCGGAGACCACGTCTGGGCCCCAAATGCAGCTGGGCCCCACCCAGGCATCTCCACTCTTTCCTTTCCAGTAAACACCTGTTGCTTAAGCAGTCGGAGCTGGGTGTGTGTCGACTCTCCTGCCTACTCCCCGAGTCTGCCTGGTCCAGGGTTTGCCGGCTCAGGTGGACTTGGCACTGTGCCCAGCACCCTGGGTCCAGGGCGGTTTCTGGATGGCGCCAGGCTGGGCTCAGGCACTGACTACATGGCTCGAGGAAGACCTGACACTTCAAGGAGCAGCAAGGCCCCAAGATCCCCAGATGGCATCTCTCGTCCATGCTCCTCCCGCCTCACCAGCAACATCACCAGCTATAAATAGGCCTGGCTCTCAGTCAGCACAGCCTTTCCCCGAGGAAGCTTTTAATTCTCAGCTTCTGCTGCAGGGAGTGTCCCCACTGCCCACCGGGGAGGGAAAACCACGTGGACGCTGCCCCTGAGGATAGTTTGGCTGCTCAAAGATTTCTCTTAAACCTCAATCAGTGATGACGATTTTAATTTTCTCTATGAAATTCTCCTGTGATTTGCACATTTCCCACAATGAGCACTGTATATGGTTAAAACAGTATTTATTGCAACTTCAAAGGATTCAGGAAGATCAGCCAAAAGACGCCAGGGAGATAGGAATACGCGAGTGCAGCTTCCTCTAATCTCCAGCACTGGCAGTCCGATGGCTGGGAGGGGCTTTTTAATGTAGCATTTAAACTATGGTGACTTTCTGAACGACAGGTCCCTTTGGGGACCTTGAGAGCCACAGACCCTTTCCCCAGGAGAAGGCACACACCCTCACATGGCACGCATTTTGCAGATGGTCCCAGGAAGTTCACAAGCACCACCTCCACAACCCCCATCCCCAAGCCCTGCGATGCCGACCCTGTGATGGGAACAGGGGCTGGTACCCAACACACATTCTTGGAATCCAGTTCAAGGAATCTGGCAAGCTGTCTGTCTCACAGCCCCCCTCAAACTCCCATTTCCTGCCTGTTCCCAGCTCTCCTCCTCGGCCCTATCCCTCCATCCCCGGATGTGGTCCCAGTGCAAAGGGAGTTCAGGTCAGGGGCCAGGGGCTGGCCAGGCTCTAGGGAGCACCCCCACCCCCAGCTTGCCCTCCCTGAGAGGTCAGCCCTGGAGAGTCTGGGAGGCAGGCTGCAAGGGTCCTTTTATCAGCGTCCCCCAGGGACCCGGCAAGTATCTAATAAATGCCAGGCAAATTAACCAATAAACACACAGATGGATGACAGCACAGTCAGCTTATCCTAAAAGGTGTCTGATCTTCAGCGAACACAGAACGTCCATCAAAGCAGCAGCCACTGGGAAGGCAGAGGAACAGATTTTCTTCCCACCTCATTTCAAGCCTCCCTTTACATAACTGAAGCCGCAGAATAAAGGGTTTCTCTGGATCCTCCTTCGAAGGCGGGCTCTGCTCTTCAGAGGTGTGTGGAAAAAAATAGACTGGCAGCCACCCTCTTTATCTTGATGTCTGGGTTATAGCTCACACGCGATAAGAAAACGTAAGACCCCTCCAGAAAACGTAAGACCCCTCCAGGGAAGCTCCTGAATTTGCACACCGGAGGCCTGACTCTCACCTGGGATGACGATGGTGACGTTTATGACGGACCTAAAAGGCTGGGGACCCCAAGTCCCTGCCGAAGGATCACGCGCATTCTGGGCCCTTTCTGTGGCCCTGGGTCTCCTAAAATTCGTGCTGTAGAACAGTGGCTTCATATCAAATCTTCTAAGCCCTAATTTCCCACCGCGTCGCTGGCGGCCGCCACCCCAGGCCCGGACGTCGGTAACAGTGTTTATGTAGCTGGACGGGGGGGGGGGGGGGGGGGGGGGGGGGGGCCGGGTTGCGGCGCCCGGAGGGACCGGGCGTCCTCTGCCGCGTTAAGCACCGACGCGAAGAAAGGCCACAGCGCCTCATTTGGGGCCCAATTATAAACCTGTCCTTTGCACCGCCCCACCCCGCCAGGGACCCCGCGTCCCCACACCGGCGCATCGACGCAGCGCCGACCGCCCTGCAGCCCAGGGGCACGGGGCGCACGGACGCGCCGGGCCCGGACCTGGCAGGGGCTCGCGGGCGCCCGGAGCTGGGTCGCGCGTCCCTGGCCGCGGGCGCAGGTGGCAGGCAAGCGGGGGCTGGGGACCCTGCGCCGCGGGGGCGCTCTCCGCGCCGCGCCCGGACGAGCCCTGCGGCCGCTTACCTCGGAGATGCAGCGACTGCAGCGGCGGCGCCTCCGCGATTCCGCCGCGCGACCCGGTGCCCAGCGGTGCGCTCGCGCCGCCGCCCCCGGCCCGGCCCCGCCCTCCGGAGCCCGGCCCCGCCCCGCTCCCCCCCGCCGCGTCCCGGCCCTCCCGGCCCCGCCCCGGCCCCCTCGGCCCGCCCCGCGCGCCCGCTGGCGGCCCCGCCCCGGCCTCTCCCGTCGGGGGCGCGCCGGGCGCACGGAGGCCGGTCCGAGCGCCGCCTCTGCCTTACAAGGCCAGCGCTGCGCAGGCCCCGCGGCTGTCGGCCCCGTGCGCAGGGGCGTGGGAACGCCGGGGGCGGCGCCTGTGCGGCAGCACCTGGCCCTCGGACCCCGCAAGGCCGGCGCGGTCCCCTAGGGTCCCCGCAGGGCGCGGGTGGATGCGATGGCGGCGGCGGGGGAAGCTCCGCAAAGACGCTCGGGCTCCACGGGGGCGCGCAGGCCCGGGCGGGGATGGGGCCGCGCCCGAGAGTCTGGGAGCACGGGAGCGCGCGGCGGGCGCCCGGGCCCCGGGGTCGGCCGAGGCGGGGAGGCGGGTCCGTGCCGGCACCGGGCACCGGGCCCAGCTGGGCCTCCTTCCCCGGGGGACAAGCAGCGACTGCGTCCCCGCCCGGCCCCAACTCCCGCTTGAGGCCTTCGTTCTTCCTGCGGACGGTGAGGCCGCCCCTGGTCACCTTTGAGAAGCAGCAATCCTGAGCGCCTCTCCAGTTTCTCCTCCTTTCTCTTTTCTCGGGGACACCTGCTGCCCCGTCCCCACCAGGCCGGCGCTGCGGTGGGTGGCGAGCGGGTGTGCTGGAGGCAGGACGGGTCCCGGCCGTCTCAGGAGGTGACTCAGCAGGAGGTTCTGAGGTCGGGGGTGACCTGGAGGTACTGCATGCAGAGTGCTGGGACTTGGGGTGCAGGGTCTCCCGCTCCATTCTCCAGGGTCCCTCCGTGGAGCAGGAGTCCTCAGGCGTTGAGAGGCACAGCCTCCGGGGAGACGGTGGCCTTTAGGTCACTTCCAGCTTCATTGCTGTGGTTCTCTTGGGGCTGGCCAAGGGACCCTCCACTCCAGCCTCTGTCCCCCCCTTCTGGCTGCAGAACCCAGCACTCCATCTCTCTCCTCACTCTCCCCCGACAGACACCCCTAAGGCTCTGTCCTCACCCACCCAGCCACAGACCCCTTCCCCAAGGCTCTGTCCTCACTCTGCCAGCCACAGACCCCCCCAGGCTCTGCCCTCACCCTCCCAGCCACAGACCCCCCCCCCCAGGCTCTATCCTCCCCCACCCAGCCACACACCACCCCCCACCAGACTCTATCCTCACCCTCCCAGCCACAGACCCCCCCCTCCCAGGCTCTGTCCTCACCCTCCCAGCTGCAGAAACGCCGCCATAAGCATACTTCCAGGCTCTGTGGTTGGACCCGCCCCCCAGGCTCTGTCCTGCTCTCAGCATCTCATCTGGATCAGAAGTGCCGGCAGCAATCTGTGGGAGCACAGAGTCGGGCTTCACCTCACATCTCAGTCAGGTCAGGGAGCCCTGCAGAGGCAGCAGGGGAAGTTGGGGTGCTGGACCAGAGAAGGGGCAATGGGTGCTGGCCATCCACAGACCGCCAGCTCATGTGTGAGAGGACTTGGGTTCTGACACTGGGGAGCCGGCACAGGCAGGCTGTGGCTGTTTCTCCCTGCGCCCCGTCCCCACAGTGGTCCTGGGTCTCCACCCTCTGGCTTCTACTTCCACTCCAAAGTGTCCGGAGATGGGCTTCTGTCTAATTTTGGTTCTCCTGAAAAGTTCCACACTCAGAGACCAGGCCTGCCCAGGAAATCAGAGTGGGAAGAACAGGGGGCCTTTGTGGTCGTCCTGAGGCCCGCTCTGGTCACTCATTCGTCTCTTTTGTCAGGTAGGAGCTGAGCTGCGCCTTCTGTGTCCCAAACGGCCCCAGCACCCCTGTGGGTGCCTGAAAGTTATTACTAACAGTGCAAGTGATAATGAGAAATGTGGCTCATTGTTAGGTTCCCGTCATTGTGTTAGCCTAAAGGTGACCGTTTAGTCCATCTTTCAAAACCTGACTTCAACACAGTGGTTTTGCCAATAGTGACACTGTAGCAGGAGGTGAGGGCCAGGCTTCAGAAGCAGCCGTGCTCAAGGAGCCGGGTCATTGGGAAGCCAAAGCAGGGGGCGGCAGAGGGGACAGAGGGCCTGTCGCAGGCACTGAGCGACCCAGCACGCAGGCGCCAGGACAAGAAGGTGGAGCCACGACCGCGGAGGCCCCGCCCTGTGGACCGGGTGCTGGCACTCTGCTCTGGGCCCCTTGGAGGCAGAGGTGGGTCACCGTCTGCCCTATTCATGAAGACTGTCACTGGTTGTCTGTGAAGACATTTTGTTCTGAGTTCACGGAGTGCTGTTCATAGCACCGAGTCCATCCAGTCCACACGTAGAAAATCCTGGAAACAGAGATGTGGGCTCTCCTCGCCCCGGGCGGGCCCCTCACAGCAGCCTCACACATCTCCTGGCAGGAGGCGAGGGCCTTCCTCCGGCTGTGGCCACTGCCCAGACCCCTTTGTTCTGGATCACGCTGTACCCCGACTCTTGGTCACCAACAAAGCCTGAGCAACCTCCGTCCACCCTCCAGTTATTGAAACTTGACGCACAGTGAGTGGGTGTAGGTCCACACAGCCACACGGCAGCCACACAGAGGCTTTGCCTGAGAGCCGGAATCATCTGCATTTGTGGGATGAGGTGCTTGTTTCCCAGGGCCCCGGGAACAAAGGACCCCATGGTGTCGGCTTCAACAACAGGAACCCTCTCACAGTGCTGGGGCCAGAAACCCAAGTCACGGTGTCCGCAGGGCTCCCTCCAAAGGCTCTGGGGTCCCCCCTGCCTCCTCCAGCTGCTGGTGGCCCCAGGCGTCCCTGGGCTTGTGGCCGCATCCCTCCACCCTCTGCCTCCAGCATCATGTGGCCTCCTCTTGGTCGTACAAGGACGCTGTCGCTGGACTTTCGGCCCATCTGATAGCCCAGGATAATCACATGTCGAGGTCCCTGGTGACACCTGCAGAGACCCTTCCCCCGGATGAAGTCGCGTCCCAAGGTTCCGGGTGGACGTGGGCTGCGGGTGCTCTCACCCCGGGCCAGTTGCTCCTCCTGGCTCTCCTGGCAGCCACAGCAGCTCACCAGGAAACGTCTCTGCGTCCCTGAGGGCCCCGTCCTGCCTCCTGGGAGGTTTGTGGGGAGCGTCAGGGGCAGGGCGGCTCCTACACGTGGGGGGCCCGGCTCACACAGACCCCAGCTGGGCTGCTGTCCCTGTGCCCAGCCCACCCCCACTCCTGCCTGGCTGCTCAGGCTCTGGACCCTGGGTGCTCGCCTCAAAGACAACCCTGACCGGGGCAGAGGGCAGCTGTGGCAGGAAGAGGGCTGGACTGCAGCTACATGAAATGCCACAAACTGGGCACGGAAGCGTTCCTCATTTTTAAGACTGGAAGTATGTTTTCTCCTTGGTTAAGGTACATTCTCAACCACACGCCCTGGGAGGCCCCAGCTCTTCCGCCCCCGTCCTCGCAGCCTTCCCATCGTGGGAGGTGACCTGGTGTCCTGAGCGCTGGGGCAGTGTTGGGGGAGACCCACAGTCACAGAGCCCCCGCAGCCCATCCACGTCCACAGTGCGGGGCAACAGAGCCTTCAGAGACGAGATCCAAATGGTGCTAAAATAACCCTGTGCGCCCAAGGTAGCCACTGTCCCCAGAGGAAGGAGGGATGCCTTCTGGCCAGCTCTGTGCCTCCTCGGAGGGCTGCTGACTAGGTGGGGGTGCCTGGGCTGGGCTGGGAACTGCCCTGTCTGCTCACTGTTGGTGGGCACCCAGCGAGGGCCCTCCTTACGGGAGGGTGGTGCACTGAGTGTCTGGACACCCATCTGGTTTGGGCTCATGGGACAGAGATGTCCTCTCCCCATGACCCAGCACAGTGACTGAAAGCACAGTGGCAGTTCTTGGACCCCACGCTGTGCTGTGCTGTGCCCCACGTCCCTCCTGGAGGTGGGCATCGAGGTCAGGGCCGGCTGTCCTGTGCAGGAGCCAGTCAAAGTGCAAACATGGAGCCCCTTGTTCACAGTTGTTAGGAACCTCAACACGGCGACACCATAGCGTTGAACTGAGTGTGGAGCCCTCCCAGTGGGGTTGTGGGCATGCACAGCCCTGACGGCTGTCCCACTTGTCAGGTGATGCCCCCAGAACTCAGGTGAAGTAGTTGGTGGAGGACACATAGCTGGTGTGGGCAGGGCTCGCGCCCACAGCCAGCATGAGCTTCTAACCACTGCTGGATCCTCCCCTGGGAAGCCTGCCCTTTGACGTATGGGTTTATCCTTGAAATCATAAAACCGGGCACAAGTCCTATTTAAAAAACACATAAATTTCTCATGGTTTTAAGATGATTCCCTAATTTTCATTCTAATAAGATTTTCAGGACCTGGGGTCTGTTATTGACTTTGCTGTTAAGAAAACCTCGAGAGGCACCAGCTTGCTGGCTGGGGGTGAGGGCCAGGCGCTTCCCCTGGGATCAGGGCTCCCACTGGCCGTGCCAAACCTGTGGTGCTGACCTGGCAACAAGGCGGCGACTCTGACAACAGTGACGGACTTTGAGGTCTCCCCCCAGGGCTGATGGCCGTGGCAGCCATCAGGGGTAACCTTGTCTTGGCTTACCTTTTCCCCAGTGTTGCCCGATGTTGTGCGCATGCGTTGGCTGCACAGGCCAGCTCGCTGTTTCCGGAATGTGCCGTCATCAGTTTTGCAGAACGTCCCTCTGCTCTGGGCTCAGGCAGGGAAGACTTCTGCAGGACAGTCCTATACACGACGTCACACGACGTCATGATGGGAAGTCGCCATAAAGCTCAGGGTCCGGGGGGAGGTGGCTTTCCTTTCGGTCCCTTCGAGAGGACGTGGAGGTGCGTCGACAAGTCGTAGAGGTTATAAAAATAGACACACAATGTGACCACCAAAAGCAAAGCCGTTTTGAGAAGTCTCTTCTATGAGTCAGAAAACTCCCTGCAGAGGTGAATTCTGGGTGGAAAGCGAGTTGCTTCATGTCTCTAAGACGCCATCTCCTCGTCCAGAAAGATCTCTGGGGGTGGAGGGACCACAGCCTCGCGGGCAACTCAGGTTGGGTCAGCTTCTGCGTGGCAGCAGAATCTGTCCCATATACAGTCCAAATCTTACCCAAATTCATCTGAACTGATGTTCTTTTGTTTCGTCTTCTCAGCACACAGAGATCTCAGTGCATGATTCCTTGTCTGGTTCAGACAGTAGCTGCCACAGCCTCGCTCCTGCCCCTCAGTCCTCTGGAGAAATGACCCTCATCTTCCCTGCGGTTGGGAGGGAGTGGAGATCGGAGCGCCTCGCTGTGGGCATGTAATGGCCTCTAACGCCCTCCCGTCACAGTGCTTCTCTGCCCCCAGTGACAGCGGCAGCTGTCTGAGCCTTTTTAGGTGCAGCCAACTCTGCACCCCTGATTGCATTTTCTGATTTTGCAATTGAAAATGGGCCTCAATGCAACAACAGCTAATATGCATCGAATTATCATGGAACAGACTTCTACTTCCAGGCAAGAGGAAGTAACAGGAATCAGACTTACCCTCTTACATCATGAAACCACCCCAAACGGGATGAAATACATGAAGCAGTGGTTCACAAGACACTGGACAGCAGGCAACAAAGGACAGTGAGCCTCGAGTGATGGGAACCCCGAGCTGAAGCCCAGTAGTGTCCAAGCAGCTGCAGGCAGGGGACCTACGCAGAGCCTGGCTGTCTGCCTGGTTGAGGAGGCAAAGTTGAGAGACAGGGAAGACCAAGGTGGATAGAACTAATGGAACAGTGTGACAGAAGGAAGAGAGCGCAGCACAGGGGCTCCCCATCCACAGCCCCGATCCACAGGGAGCCCCCGAGGATGCAGCTGTGTGCTGATGAGCTCACGCGGGTGAGGAGCCAGCTGGGGCTGGGAATGGCCTGCTGGGAGTGCTAGAAGCAGGAGGGCCCCAGGCTCACACAGGGTCCCGAACAGCGCCCGTGCCAGCCGAGGAGGAGACCTCAAATGCATGGGCGGGGCGGTGCATGGAGAGGTGGCGACTGCCTCGGTACGCGGGAATAATTAGCCTCGTCTGAGCTCTGCACTGGTCTTGCCTACAAATCTCAACAGCAAGGCAGACACATCAAACTACATAACAACTGCATCTCAGAATAAACTTCGAGAACGTTTGTAAGAATACAGAAATATCTAGCTCCAAAAAGGTAACCATAATGATTTAGAACTAACTATCCAATTAGAACTATTAGGCATGCAAAGAAGCAGGAAAACCAGACCCACCAGGAGAAGATCAATCGATCGATTGAAACTGACCCAGAACTGGCACAAAGGCATTAAAACAGTAATATAACTGTATTCCACATGTTCTGAAAGTCAAGCAGAGACATGGAAAGTACAGCAACACTCAAGATTGAACTTCTAGAGGTAAAAACTGCAAAGGATGAGATGAAAAACACCCTGAATGGGATTGATGGCAGCTTAGACATTGAGACAGCATAGCAATATCAACCATCCAGAATGAAACGGAGGAAAAGAGAATTGAAAGAACCCCAGGTCATCAGTGACCTGTGGGACAGCCTCGGGCAGCCTCATGCATGTTTAATTGGAAGCCCCGAAGAGCAGGAGAAAATATTGGGGATGGGGTGTAGAAAAATCGTTAGAAAAGTAATGGCCAAAATGTTTCCAAATTTGATGTCAACTATACACCCACAGGTGCAAGAAGCTCAGTGAACCCCAAGCACGAGAACCGTGAAGAAAACCGTGTCACAGCACATCCTAGTCTAATTGCTCAACACCAGCGATAGCAGGAATTCTTGAAAGCAGCCGGGGCAGTAGGCAGAGAATGTAAAGGGGATGTGGGACCCCTCATCCAAGACCTGTGGGGCCAGCGCAGGCTCTGTTCTGGAAAACACTCCCCGTGTGCCTGAGGGGAACACATTTTCTAAGAAGTGAGTCCAGGGCCCTGCAGACGTCCCATGAATCAGGCTGTTACCTGTGTTGTCCAAATCCGTGTATTTACTGTTTTTCCAGCCTGGTGGCCTGTGGCGATTGAGAGAGCTGCGTTAGAAGTGCCCACAAATGATGGTGCATTTCTTGACTGTCCCCTGTGGGTTCTCAATGCTGTTTTACACGTTTTCTTTCTTGGTTTACATCCTTTTCAAAGTCCCATTAGGGTAGGTTTGTTGGTGGTGTCAATTTTTATTCATCTAAAAATGTGTTTTTTGCTCTTTTCCCTAAGATGGTGTTGCTGGGTGTGGCTCTAGGTTGTGGCATTTTCTGGGTGTTTGTCCCTTGCCCCTGCTGTGCTGTGGAGAAGTCTGCTGCCTGACGGCTCTTCCTCTGCAGGTGACCTTCCTGTTTCTGGTTGCCTTTAAGGTCACGTTGTCTTTGGGGTTCTGCCTTTCTCTCCACAAGATGTCCAGTGTGGGTTTCTGCTTTATTATGCAGCTTGTTGTAAATGATGCCCCGTGCCTGTGGATTCATGTCTTTTGTTAGTCACGGGAAACCCTAACGTTATCCCATAGAATACTTCCCTTCCTGCGTTCTCTTTTCTTTGTCTTCCTGGATGGACTCCAACCAGGCACGTCTTAGACCTCACTCCATCGTCTCTCTGTGGGCCTCTCTGCGGCGCCTGCATTCGGACTGACTTCTTCAGACTGCTTTCCGGTCTGACAGCTCCCTCTTGAGCTGGGTGTAGTCAGAGGGTGAATTGATGCGTCGAGTCTTTAAAAAGCGCGTTTCTTTTGCTTTTATGTATCTTCCTGATGATTTAGAAAATCCTCTTCTTCCTTATTTTTGTGACTCTGCCTCAAGGATATTCAAATATTTCACGCATCCTATTTAATGTTTTGTATTTCAAAACCTGAAGTTCTGGGGGTCTAAATCCACTTCTTATTGTTTCCGTTGACTCTCACTCTTGATGGTTTGTTTTCTTTGTCATCTTTTCTTTGTGAGCTTATTTTGATTGATCTTAAACTCTGAAAAATCTAGGTTTATAACCTAGGCCCCTGTATTTCAGTTTATTTCTGTCAGAGTCCCTGAATAAGTCTTGGAGTCTTGTGCTCAGCTCTGCTCTTTGCTTTTGGCGCAAGGCCTTGTTTCAAAGAGGCTGCCCCTTGCTTCTCACGTGCTCAGCACTTATCTCTAAGCTCACTTGCTTTCTCCAGTTTCTTGAGGATTTTCTCACTTTCTATAAATCCAGGATGCAATAAAAATACGATTGTGTGCAAGCTCTGCTTGTTTCACTGTAGAAAGTTCGCCATAGAGCCTGGAAGCCCTTTCTTCATACCTCGTTTCCTCGGTTTATTCCATGTTCATGACTCAGTGTACCCAAACTGTACCCAGAGTGCCCGGCTGAATGCCCAGCCTGTGGTACCTGTCAATCTCTTTGTCAAAGCTTTTCAGCCACCCAGCTTCTGAACCTCTTCTCTCTTTGGAGAATCTTGTGGTTTACGAGTTTGGGTGGGAGGCAGAGACCATCTCCCCTCTGGAAGCCAGAGGCTCATCTTCTCTTGAAAGTTGAGGTCAGGCGAGTGACCGGGTTCCCGTGAGCCGTGTGGAAGCTCACATGGTGAGGCCAGGACAGCCACGCACGGGTGCCAGCACAGGTTTCCAGGAATTGGGGTGGCAGCAGGTCCAGGAGCAGCACCTGGAGGAACTAGGTCTCTGCTGGCTTGAGGGGCTGGGGGCAGATGCAGAGTGCAGCTGGCAGCCCAGAGGGACCCCTCCGGTGAAGGAGGGCAGAGTGGATCAGGGGTAGGTGGGTGGCTGCAGGTTTCCTGGCAGGCAGGAGGGTGTGGCGGCCTTCAACTTAGAGGCAGGGCCCCAGGCACAGCCACTCACCTTGTTGATGGGGTCCCCAGCTGGGGCGCATCAGCAGGGACAGAGAAGTGGGGGAGGCACCCACACAGGAGGGCTGGCCTGCCCTGGTAAGGCCCAAGGGCGTGTGGAAGTCTTGCGAGGGGTCCCCTCTTGTTCCATTGAGGGGAGGGGTGGAAATGGACCTGGGCACCACAGAAGAAAATAGTGGCAGAGCAGCTGAGGACAGTGAGGGTGAGTGGAGGGCGTGCAGGAATGGGGCTGGGATAGCACCGGTGTTAGTGAGCGGGTGGGCCGACGGGAAGCAGCCAGATTATTGTGTGGTTCACGGAGGAGGAAACTGAGGCACAGGGAGGTTAAGGAGCCTGCCACCCCGGCACAGGTCCTCCAGGAAGCCTGATCACAGCAAGCTGGCAGTGTGGCAGCTCGGAGTGGGGCCTGCTGGTGGGGTTTGGAGGTGCGTCAGTTTGCTCGGAGAAACAGCGTGTTCACTGCAGGGCCGTACAGGGTCTCCCCCTGAGGTGGGTCTGATTCAGGACAGATCTTGGTTGACCCAGGGGCTGGGAGGAGGCTGGGCAGCTCCCTCCTGGGCACATGCTTGAGGACGGCTCTGGAGGTGTCCACCCAGATGCTGACTGCAGAGCCCAGGCTGGGCCGGGCAGGTGGGGACAAGAAAGGGAGCCGACCCCGGCTCCCCACCACCCCCCACTGAAACAGCCACCCAAAAGCCAAAGATTTAAAACTTACCAAGACAATTTCAAGTTTATTGCCATTAAAATTTATTTTTATTTCCTATAAAACTTGAAATGAAATTCTAACAATTTCCTTAAAAGCTATTGAGACTCAAACAGTTATCAATATTACTAAGCAACAAAAGTGAAGATATGGCACCAAGTCTATTTCGAATCTGGTTTCTTTGAGGGAGAACATAAGACATGTTTAGAAGACTATGGCTTCCAAACTGAGTAGAATGCAGAATTCATTAAAGTCTTGTCATGTAACCAACCACCAAGGAGCTTCCCTGGTGCCCTATTCTTTTCTTGAGTCTAACAAAGAGCAACAAGCCTGTGCAGGTGGAGAAAACCCGAACGTGGGTCCTGGGGTCTCAGCACCACCCTCCCGAGGAAGCAGCCTGCCGGGCACAGTGGTGTCTGTGTGGAGAAGGCACATCAGGAGAGCCTCAAGGAAGAGGCCTGCCAGGCACGATGGTGTGTGCACGGAGGAGGGGCATCCTGGAGAGAGAGGAAGGGGACCACCATGCTTGCTGCTGTCTGTGCGGAGGAGGGGCATCCTGGAGAGCTTTGAGAAACAGCCGGCCAGGCAGGCTTGTGTCTGCCCAGAGAAGGGCCATCTTGGAGAGGTTCGAGGAAGAGGCCCACCTGCCATGCTGCTGTCAGCATGGAGGAGGACCAACCTGGAGAGTTTCGAGAAAGTGTCTCGGGAGGCACGCTAGTTATGCCGCAGAGGAGGGGCATCCTGGAGAACAAGGAAGCGGCTCGCCGGGCATGCAACTGTCTGCAAGGAGTATGGGGATCCTGGAGAGCTTTGAGGAAGAGGCCTCCCTTGCACGCTACTGTCCTCCTAGAGGAGGGGCATCCTGGAGAGCATCCAGGTAGAAATCCCCAGGCCAGGGTAGTGTCTGCCCAGAGGAGGGACATCCTAGAGACCTTAGAGAAGTGGCCAGCCGGGAACACTACTGTCTTCGTGGAGGAGGGGCATCATGGAGATCATCCAGGTAGCAACCAGCAAGGCACACTGCTGTCTGCACAGAGGAGGGGCATCCTGGAGACCTTAGAGAAGCGGCCAGCCGAGAACACTAGTGTCTGCATGGAGGAGCATCCTGCAGAACCAGGAAGCAGCCTGTTGGGCACGCTGGTGTCTGCGTGGAGGAGGGGCATCCTGGAGAGCATCGAGGGACCAACCAGCAAGGCATGCTGCTGTCTTTTTGGAGGAGGGGCATCCTGGAGAACAAGAAAGCGGCCCGCCTGGCTTGCATCTTTCTGCTGAAAGTAGGGGCATCCTGGAGAGCTTTGAGGAAGAGGCCTGCCTAGCACGCTTTTGTCTGCAGGGAGGAGGGGCATCCTGGAGAACAAGGAAGATGCCCGCTGGGCACGCTGGTGCTGGTGTCTTCAACTAGGAGGGCCATCCTGGGGAGCAAGGAAGTGGGCATGCTGATGTCTGTGCGGAGGAGGGGCATCCTGGAGAAGAAGGAAGAGGCCTGCCTGGTGTACAACTTTTGGCATGGAGGAGGGGCATCCTGGAGGGCAGGGACTTGGCTTGCCTTGCATGCTGGTGTGTGCTCGAAGGAGGGGAACCCACGAGAGCTCTGAGGAAGAGGCCTGCCTGGCACGCTTTTGTCTGCAGGGAGGAGGGGCTTCCGGGAGAGCAAGGAAGAGGCCCGCTGGGCACGCTGGTGTCTTTGCGGAGGAGGGGCGTCCTGGGGAGCTTTGAAGAAGAGGCCCGCTGGGCACGATGGTCTCTGTGCCAAGGAGGTCCACCCTGGAGAGCTTCGAAGTTGTTCTGGCTGTGGACGCTCTAGATGCTCTGGATGCTCTGGACGCACCAGTGAGCCCATCCCGAAGCTCTGGTTCCTGGACGTCATGGTCACTGGAGTTTCGGAGGAGAGTTGGCTCTGGGCTCGGTGGCCTCTCCAAAGGGGCAGCCATGCTCCACACCAAGGACGGGGCACATGTCGATCCTGGTCTCTCCCAGAGGAGCAGGCATGCCCTCTGCACCCTGGCTGGGGGGCGCAGCCTCCCCCGGAGCTGCCTCCTGTGTGGGTTCCTGAGGTTGGATGTGCTGGACGTATCACATCTCCTGGAGGGCCTCCCCCTCCTCTGGCTCACTGCCGATGTTGATGATGGTGGTCTCCATGCTCTGGGGTTGACTGTCGATGTCAATGACGGTGCACTGCACACTCTGGGCCTTCTGGTCCCGTGGGCGGGTGTCCCAGGGCTCCTGGGATGGCCCATTCTGGCTGCTGTAGGGCAGCGAGGATGGGACCCCAATGTTTTCCATGGCCGCCTCCCCAGGCAGGATGTTGGGGGAGAAAGGTTCCCCGATGGCACGCTCTGCCAGCATGGGCTCCCAGGCTCCTGTGGAGCAAACGAAAGTCACCATGAGCGCCCTAAGTGAGGTGTGCAAGAGGCCACGGAGCCCTGAGTGCACGGGCCCCAAGCCCGGCCTGACCTGAAGACCGAGGCGCAGTGCTCTGGCACCTTCTGTCCTGGCCTTTGCCAGAAGCGGGGCCATTTCTGGGGAGAACCCCGGGCTTGCTCACAGCTGCGTCCCGGCCAGAACCCTCCTCTCCCAGTGAGCCAGCCCCGCGAGACAAACACGTCGTCCACACAGGCTATTTTCTGTTCTTAGTGTGAAATACATCACATATGGAGAAGAGTAGATAAACATTTACGCACATTTAAAAGAATAATGAGAGGGTGACAGCCCACAGGGGGACCCCAGGATGTGAGTCCGGTGTGTCGTCTCCGGTCACATCCTCCCCTCCCCATCCCCTGGCCAATAGATGGCTGTGTGGCAGCACTCTCCCGTTTGTACACGGCTCTAGCGCACCACTCGCACACCGCACCATCTAAACAACGCGGCGTTGCCTGTGGCCTGCTTCTGAACTTTGTGCAGAGGAAATCACAGAGCCGGCACTTTGTTGCTTCTCTCACTGCCTGTGAAGCCGGCCTGGGACTGCGGCGTTCCCTCACGAATGCTCCACAGGTTACCATCTTCTGCTCAGCATCCCAGTCGTTCCCCACGTGGGGCCATTCTGAACTGTTGTCCATCTCCTGCTGGGCTCAGGGGAGAATTTCTCTAAGATACACACCTAGAATGACCTGGCGGGCCTTGGTTAGCTCACGCAGCTGAGGAAGGTCATGCCATCCCAAAGTGGCTACGTCATCTCAAACCCACCAGTCACACATGTTCCCAGGCCCCCACCGTTGCCAGGAATGGACAGTGTGATGGGCAGATGGTGCTGCCACACGTGGCTCCAGGCTGTGCCTCCCGATTCATGACACAGTTAGCACTCTGAACGTGTTTATTGGCTTTCTGGGTTTCCTCTTCTGCGAAGTGCCCGTTCAATCATTTGTCTACTTCTTTCTTATTGAGTCATAGTTCTTTATGTATTTTGGATACCGGTCCTTTCTCAATTATGTGTTGCAAATATTTTTCCAATTTTTGGTGTGACTTTTCACTTTTTAGTGGCATCTTTTGATAACCAGAAGTTCTTGATTTTAGTGTTATCTAATTTATGTATATCTTGCTTTATGACTAGTGCCTTTAAAAAGAGCTCACTTAACAAATCCTTACGCAGTCAGCAGATTCAACCAACCGTGGATCGAAAATAGAGGCACGCGCCACATAACCACATTTTGGTCAACGACCCACCACCTGTGCCATGGTGGCCCCATGAGATCAGTGCCACACAGCCTAGGTGTGCAGAAGGCTATGCCATCTAGGTTTGTGTCAGTACACTCTATGATGTTCACACGACGACGAAATCGCCGAACGGCGCATTTCTCATCTCCTTCGTTAAGCAATGGGTGACTGTACCCGTATACTGTATTTTTGACCCTTGGATGCGGAACCCGTGGACATGGAGAGCCAACTGTAGATCTCTGAGCATCTGTGAACTTTGGTAGTGGAGGGTCCCCCATGGAGGGTCCTGCAACAAATCCCCTGCTGAGGCAGAGGGACGACTGTATACCCTGAGGACACAAGGATGTTATCCAGTATTATCTTCTAAAAGTTTCTACAGTTTGTCCTTTACGTTTATGTCTTTAGTCCACATGGAATTGATTTTTGTGAATACTACAAGGTGGGGGCTAATTTTATTAACGTTATGCCCACATGGGTACCAATTATTCCAGCAGCTCTTATTAAAACATCTATTCCTATCATCAGTCACACTCTTCAAAAACCAAGTGTCTGTGTGTGGATGGATTTTGTCCGGGCAGCGCTAATCAGCTCCCTGATCTCCACATTTACTTCTGCAAGAATACCAGTGTCTTTAATGGATGGAACTTCAAAGGAATGGTGAGGCACGTCTTCCTACATTGCCCCTTTTCTTCAAGAGTGTCTTGGCTATTCTTGACCCTTTCAAATACCACATATGGTTAAGAATCAGCTTTTCAAGTTGCCTACAAACACATAGACACACGCACACACAAAACTAGTTGGGGTTTTGATTGAGGTCACATTGACTCTATTTGGGAATTTTGACATCTTTACAATGTAACTCACACTCCAGGAACAATATATATCTCTTCATTTGTTTGGGTCTCTTTCAAATGTCTCTCTTTAAGTTTTATAATTTTCTCCACAAGTCTTGCACATCTTTTGTTAGGTTTATTCCTAGAGACCTCATTTTCAAAAAATGCTATAGTAAATGGTATATTTTTCCTTTTTCTAACATTTCTTACCAATATGTAGAAATGTCTATTTCATCCTCATTCTTAAAAGATACTTTAGCCATGTATAGAATCCTAGATTGACTTTTCGCCACCATATTAAAGGTATGATTCAACTCTGCTCTGGTTTCCACTAGTGTGAATGAAGTTAGTTAATCAGCAACTCCTTGGAAGAGATTCTGCTTTTATCACTGGAAGTTTAAAAATATATATTTTCTTTGCCTCATGTGTTTGTCACTTTACTTACAATGCATCTAGAATTTTATTTACCATGTTAGATTTACTGGACTTTGTGAATCTGTCAGTTGGTATCTTACGACAGTGCTGGTAAATTCTCAGCCATCATCTCTTTAAATAGTGTCTCTTCATGATTTTCTTCTCTGTTTCTGGGACTCTGATTACACGTATCACAGACTTCAAACTCTATTCTATTCACTTTCCTTCGTATTTTGCATTTCTTTGTCTTTCTGTATTTGAGTAATTTCTCCAGTTCTAGATTCTAATTCACTAATTCACTTCTCGACTGCCTAATATATTGTTAGATATATCAGCTAACTTTTTAATTTTCTTGGTATTTTTCATTTGTATAAGTTTTATTTGGTTCTTTTTCAAATGTGCTTGGTAATTTAAAAACTACTTTTCTGTTCTTTTCAGTTATTTTTACCATTGCCTTTTATTTCTCTAAATGAAATAATGATAGTTATTTTGTGTTTCCATCTGCTAAGTCCAATACCCACATCTTTGTGTGTCCATTTATGCTATAGTTTCTGTTGATTCTGACTCAGAGTGCTTGTTGCCATGTGGAGCCAGTCGTGTGTTATTGAGAGCTGCTCATTTTCTTTGTAGTTTTATTTGTGAAAAATCCTGATGAAGAAGCCTGGGATGAAGGTTGGTTGCTCAGAGAGGAATTCTGCTCGGCATCTGGGAGTGGCCAGTCAAGAATGACTCGTTGCGAATTCTCAGATGGACGATCTTTTGGACCACTCACCCAGCACAAAGTTAGGGACAGCCTGTTGTTCCAAATACTCAGCAGCGATTTTTCTCTTTTCCTTTTCTTTTCCTCAGCTCCACGGTCTGAGATGGCTGATTATCCCCAAGTCCTTTGGGGTGGAGAATTGGATTCCTTCTGGTTCACCACTACAGTGAGGGCATGGCCATTTCAGGGGCCAAACTTGAGGGGATGACTTACCGGCCTCCCCTTCTGGCTGTGCTCTGAGCTTGGTCTTCTCTTTCTCCTCCTGTAAAGCTGTGAAAATCAGGGCTGGCAGACGCCCCGGGGCAGAGGCTTCCGTGCCCACCGGGTTGTCTTTGGGCTTCCTCTTTGCCTCCGTCCCTGGCCTGAGAACCCCTTCCTGTCTTGCGTGGTCATGAAAGCCTTTCAGATCACTTGCCCCACATGCACAGTGCTCACACATCCACGGTGCTCGTCTGTCTGCATGTCCATCCGTCCTGGGAATCAACCTGCCCATGACCGGAACCCTGAGGCTCAGGCGCCATTTGTCTTCTTTTTCCCTCCCTTTTTCACTTACACCATTGGTTTGTATTTTATAATCCTTAAAACTCACTTAAATCTTTCCGGAATTATGTAGAAGTCACACTACCCCTCTCAGCCTCCCTCTCCTTTCTAGAAGCAGGAGTCGCTGATGCCCATACACAGCATGCTGAGCAGACTAAAGTTACGTGCTCGACCAGATTGTGCACTGTAAAGAAATGCACAACAACGAGACGTCAGTCCAGCAAACATCAGCTGTTTGAGTGTTGAGTATTTTTTAAAATGAGGTGACACCATTTCAGACGAGCTCTGGAAGGATTAGGACATGTGAACAATGAAGATTCTACCTGAAATTACTCAAAACGTCACAGGCAGGACACGGAGGCTGAGTCTGAGCTTCTGTAGAATGCATCAGACCTTCAGTTTCACTTGCTAACCAAACTCTCCATGGGACCTTGCTGTTTGTGGCCATAAGTAAGCTGGCCGCCACTGCCCATCAGACGTTCCACAGCTCAGCTATTTGCTGAGCCAGCTCTCAGCTATTTGCAGATGGTTTGCAAGCTTATGCTTCAGCCAAGTGTCCAGCTGCACGTCTTGGACCTACTGCTTTTTGGCACACAGAGCAGGTGGTGGGCAAGCAGGCTGGATATCAGGGCTATTTGCAGACACTCCATGTGAGCTCAAGCTTGTCCTCCATTTCGCTGAGACAAGTGTCCTGGACCCTGGCCATCCGCTGGCTTTCCATAGGAAACAGTCAACTCTCTAGAGAACCTGGAGTAGGTCTCAACGTGACTCAAACTGCACAACAGCCTACCGAGAGCCAGAACTGCATCTCCAGCACGGTTCCCTTCCCCAGGCTGCTTCGTTTCTTCTTGATCCATTGCAACCTACAGAAAGAGAGAGAATCGGGCATATGTGATGTAGTCTTTGTTATCCTGCCAAAGGGGACAAAATGTAGCAACAAGAGTACATTTTAGAGACAGGCAAGTCTGGCTCTCCCACTGATGAGCTCTGGGATGTGGGCAAACACCTCACCTCTGCAGTCTCGGAACATTCTCTAGGATGTGGGGCCAGTCGTGGGCAATGACTGTGTTGGGTGGAGAACGTGGGCTTTTTCCTCTGCGTGTGCACCAGTAGAGGGACAAGAGGTGCTTTGCTTGATGAGTACGAGGGTCTCATGGCAACCAAGGAGACCCGTTTAGATTCCCGGCATGAGAAAGAGGGAAGTGTGGGGCACACAACAGTTCATCTCATACCTGGTAGCTTCTCCACACAACTCTGCTTGATGGTGTTGAGTTCAGCCTACCAGGGAGCCCAGGTGTGTTCATACCACATCTGAGTATAGGTGTTTTGATCCTTGCCCTGGTGCTGCCCTGGCCCAGCCAACTGGAGACTTCACTGTGCCATGCATGCTGGCTGGCAGAGAGGAAGTGTGGCCACAGTTCTGGGCCAGTCTTCCCAAAACGGCGGGCATGGTGCCTATTTTAACTTTCAGTGCTGACGTGGCATCAACCAGAGACTGGGTCTGTGAAAAACTTTTCTTTGAAAGTTTTGAAAGCAAAATGTCTCTAGGAGACTTCTAAATCAAAATAGCATATTTATAGTGCTATAGTCTCCCTTCTCTGCTCCAGCCCTTAAAAATGAAAGTCAGGATATAAACAGACACCTAAATGAGTAAAGATACGACTTCAAAGGAAGACAAGGAGGGAAATCCTTGTTGGGCCAGAAATAACGACGCCCTGAAGAAGAGAATGCAAATGGAACAGACGGCACAAGGATGTGGTCGGAGGAGCGTGCAGTACAAGACGGCAGTGACCCTCAGGAAACCCACTGTGGAGGAGGCTGTGCACGCCGGCGGCGGGTGGGCAGGGCTCCTGGTGGGGCAGTTAGTTGGGGGTGCGGCAGGCTGAGTAGCCAGGCCATTGACAGCTGCTGCAAAACTTCCTGAATCCTTGGGAACAGGGTGTCTGCCTGCAGACGACAGCAGAAGGAGCCGTAATCTTGATGGAGAAGGGCCGTGCAAGAATAATGCACAGGAGGAAGTGATGGGACTCAGAAAGCCAAGGCGAGCCAAGTATCACCAAACCTGAGCTACAACTTACTGACAACACAGGGAAAACAAAACATTAATTTGGAGTGAAAGTTAAAATGTGACAAAACACGGTAAGTGCAATAGCAGAGGACCATGGACTGGAGACTCGTGGGGAAGGATAGACATGACGATGGTGTTGCAAAAGTATGTTTTAAGCATGTAAATGAAGAAGTGCAGCCGTGGGTCACCCGAGCACGAAGTGATGGAGTGGGCAGCCTTAGAGGTCCGGCCTCCACTGAAGCAGCGTTATGCTGGAAAGAGCAGTTGGAATCCCCTAGCTCGCACTGGAACCTGATCACATACAGTCCGGCTGGGGCTGCCTGCGGAAGGGAGAGGCGGCTGATCTTTCAGAAGCCAGCAGTGTGTGTGGACCCGATGCTGCCCCACTCCTCAGTCCTGCTGCGGCTGCGGCTCCCTCATCCTGGGAGCAGCTGGCCGGTGCCAGGGAAGGCAGTGCGACGTTAGTGCTCCAAAAGCTCAGGTTGTATGTTCAGTTGGTGGCCATGCCCTGAGGTTCGGGCACAGGTGCTTGCCTTGGAGTCGGCTCTTCTCGCAGCAGTGCCTTCCCTCAGTGCCAACTATGGGGAGATTTAAAGACACAGAACCTTTCCCCTCTCTGCTTGCAGCCAGACATTGAAGGAAATCTTTTTCAGGTCACTGGCCGACCACAGAGGTAACAGAAGAGAAACTTCCGTGAAAAGATATGCATACTTTGCAAAAATAGTTTGGAAAAATCACAACAGGTAGTTCCAGCCCTCAACAGGAAAACAACTGCAATCCCTGAAGAGTGGGAGAATCCGATATGTAAAGTCACCACATTACAATACTCAGAATACCCAGTTCTCAACAAACATTACAGAACATGCAAAGAAACAGAAACATATGGCTCACTCACAGGAGAAAGAGAATTTGACAGAATTTCCCTCAGGAAGCCCAGACATTTGAATGAATAGTCAAAGACATTAAATCAGCTGTCTTAAATATGCTCAATGAGCCAAAGGAAATCACGGACAGATAACTAAAGGAAATCAGGAAAATGGTATATGAACAAATAATATCAATAAAGAGGCAGAAATTATAAAAGGGAACAAAACAAATTCTGGGGCTGAAAAGTACAAAAACCAAAATGAAAATTCACTAGAGCAGCTCAACAGATTTGAGCAGATGGAAGAAAGGATCAGCAAACTTGAAGACGACTGCAATGATCAGTGTGAGGACCAGAAAGAAGAAAGACTGACGGGAAGTGAGTAGAGTCTGGTGGACCTGTGGGAGACCGTCAAGGGTATCAACATATGCTTCAAAGGAGTCCCAGAGGGAGAAGAGAGGGGGAACAGAGAAAAGAAGAACTGAAGAAATAATCACTGACAATTTCCAAAATCTGATGAAAGATAGGAATCTACACATCCAAGAAGCTCAAACTGCGAGCAAGATAAACTCAAAACGATCCACACCAGGACACGTGACAGTCAGATTCTCAGAGCTCCAAGAGAGAATTTAGAAAGCAGCAAGAGAGAAGCAAGGAATCCCAAGCAAAGATCCTCCATAAGATAACAGTTGATTTCCCATAAGAATCCACGGGGCCAGAAGGCAGTGGGTGACATATTTCAAGTCCTGAAAGGAAAAAGTCTGCCAATGCAGAATTCTATATCCACCAAAAGTGTCTTTTTAGAACGAAGGAGAAATTAAGACATTCTCAGGCAAACAAACACTGAGGGAATTCATTACCAGTAGATCTGCCCCACAAGAAATGCTAAAAGGAGCCCTCCAGGCTAAAACAAAAAGACACTAGAATGTAACTCAGAGCCACAAGAGGAGATAAAGACCACTGGTAAAGATAACTCCACGTAAAGGTAAAGGTTAACATATAAGCCAGTGCTGTTCTACTGTGTTTGCAACTCCTCTCTTTTTCTATATGATTTAAAAGACAAATGCGTAAAACAATAATTATAAATCTTTGTCAATGGGCACACAACGTACAAAGACGTAACCTGTGACATTGGCAATAGAAGGAGGAGGGGTGGAGATGTATATGGAACAGAGTGTATACTGTTGAAAGTAAGGTGGTATTATTCAAACTAGATTGTTACACGTTTAAGATGTTAATTGTAATCCCCAACGTAACCACTAAGAAGATAACTAAAAAATATATAGAAAAGGAAAGAAGAAAGGAATCACAACGGCACAGCACGAACTTTCAACTAAATACAAAAAAGGCAGTGATAGAGGAATTGAGGAATAAGAAAAAAGATCTATACGGGAAACAAATAACTAAGTGAGGAAGTAAATCCTTATCAGTAATTACTTTAAATGTAATAGGATTAAGTTCTCCTATTAAAAGTCAGAGACTGGCAGATTAGGCTAAAAAAAAAACAACCACAATGTGATATCTATCTACAGGAGACTCACTTTAGATACAAAGACACAAAGAGCTTGAAAGTAAAAGTATGGAAAAAGATATTCCATGCAAATGGTAACCAAAAGAGAGCTGGGATGCCTATATTATTGTCAAACAAAAGAGACTTTAAGTCAAAACTGGTTACAAGAGACAAACAAGGACGTTATATATTGATAAAAGTTTCAATCCAGTGGGAAGATAGAACAATTATAAATATTTCACACACCTAACAACAGAGTCCCAAAATGTATGGATCAAAAGTTAGCAGAATTGAGGGCTGCCCCGTGGCAGAGTGGTGAAGTTCTGGTGCTCCGCTTCGGCCACCCAGGGTTTCACTGGTTCGGATCCCAGGCACAGACATGGCACCGCTCATGAGGCTACACTGAGGTGGCGTCCCACATGGCACAACCAGAGGCACTCACAACTAGAATGTACAACTATGTACCGGCGGGCTATGGGGAGAAGAATAAAAAAATTAACAGAATTGAGAGGAAAAAAAGAGAGAAGACTCAAATCACTAAAATCAGAAATGAAAGTGGGGACATCACCGTGGATTTTACGGAAATAAAATGGATTATAAGAGAATAATCTAAACAGTTGTATGCCAAGAAATTGGATAACGTAGATGAAATGGACAACTTCCTGGAAACATACAACTTGCCAAAACTGACTCAAGAAGAAATAAAAAAAATGCAGAGGTAACAACTTCCAGTTAAACACAGCAGACTGACCAAGCTTGTTTACACAGTCCCTGCAAATATCTGCCAAAAAATAGGCAAAGATGAACAAGTACAAGCTCAAAAAGACATAGCCAGAGGGAAGAGGAGAGCAGATGAAAGCTTAACACAGTGTTAGAGGAAGGAAAACAGATGGCTGCAGAGCTCACAAAGCTGTCACTGAAGTGGCTGTGGAGAAGGACACTGAGCTGAGGGCAGCCATCTGCACAGACTGCTGGACCCAGGGCCGTGGCGGGCAGCAGGGGCAGGAGGGAGGGGTGAGGATGGGGAGGAGACATGCCGTTGAGCATGGGGGAGGTGGGTCAGGGTTCACGTGTGGAACATTTAGCTGACCCTGCAGAGCCAGCAGCCAGGCTCACCCACCTCACAGGAAGCAAGAAGGCTCTGACGTCAGGGCCCCAGAAATGTGGAGGGTCGGGTGGTGGTGGGAGGCGCCAGGCAGAAAAGAGGGCCCCTCAGGGGCAGTTATACTGAGTAACTTGGGCCCTTCTTGGAAGAGAGAAAGGGAATACTTCTTGTCAGAACTGACGAAGCTGTGGAAAGTAAGACACTAGGGCATTAGTGCAGGGTTAGACAAATTGACCAATGAAAGTGATCTGAGAGCCCAGAAACAGACTCACAAATGCCATGCACTGTCTTCCAATACATTGTGTTGACACACTGTGTTGAGCTTTGTTATGGGACAGAGGGGGCTGTGACATCAGTGGGGAAATGAGGGACTCTTCAATGAACAGAATTGGAAAAATGGAAATCCACATGGGAAACAATGAGTTTGGAGCCCTACCTCACATCACTCACTCAAATAAACTGTGACAGTGTAAGGACTCACCTGTCAAAATCAAACACTTAAAACTCCTAGTAGAAACTATAGATGGGTCTGTTTTATATCTTTTGGTGAAAGATTTATTAACCAAGACCTCAAAGCATTATCTATAAAATATCTGTAAATGTGCCTATATTGAAACGCATGGGTCTGGTTCATCAAATCTCACGTTAAATTAAACGCGGAGTCAAGCTGCACAGTGACACTCTGTCTGTACTTCACTCAACTGACAGGATCTGTATCAAGAAGGTAGAAATAACTCACATAAAGCTATAAGAAAAGCAGAAAGAGCCTAAGAGAAAAATGGGCTGAGGACATGAGCAAGTACTCCACATGAGGAAACTCATGCGGCTAATGTGCATTCAGCACCATTAATCATGAGGGGAATGCAGGGAGACCCCACAGTCGGCTGGCCGTCCGCACCCCACGACCTGCAGCTCCGAGTGTTGGAGAGGATGCGCATCAGTGGAATTTCTCACACGTGGTTGTGAGAGTGTAGACCGTACAACCGCTTTAGGAAGCAGTCTGGCTGAACGTTCACATACACAGCAATTCCACTCCTAGGAGTAGGCCTTGCACCCTACAAGAGGAGAGGTGTCAAGATGGGGCATGGCAGCAGCCGTGTGGCAGCAAAACCCTGGAAACCATCCCCATGCCCATCCTCAGCAGAGTGGATGGATAAATGTGGTATGGGGAGAAATGTTACAGAGAAAACAAAGTGGACACATTGACACAATTTAGTATCAAGTGAAAAAGGAGATTCCCCCAAAATCCCAAACCCCACACACAGGTGCTGTCCCTTCTGCAAGACAAAAAGTAGCCAATGTACTGCGTGTGGGCACTTTTCAGGAGCGTGGACAGTCTAAAGCACAATGTTCAACGGAAAACCAGAGTGAAGAGCGTGGTGGGTGCCAGGACTCCGAGGGGCCACATAGGCAGAGGGAGGCCTCAGGACCCTGCCCTTCTGGGTGGGGCTGCTTCTTTTGTTACCAAAAATAAGTAACTAGAATGCTCAGTAAATTAAAAGAGCAGGTCGTGCCCAGGTCAACGGTGAGTCTGTCCCCAGCCAAGGATTATGATCAATGCAATTCCGTGCACCAAGGTCCAAAACAAGTGTGTGTGGTGGGGAGGCCACTCCCATCGCCTGGGCATCACCCCGAGCCAGCCACTGGGCAGCAGTGCTCACGGCTCCTCATGCAGTCTGCACACACTTTCTCCTCTGGGAAATGGATATCAACGTCCCCTTAGTTCCTTGGGAAGAAATAGGGCCTCAGAGCGGTTTAAGAAACTTCCTCAAGGTTATAAAACCAGTAACGTCTCCACACTAGAATGGAAGCCAGGTCTGTCTGATGCCAAAGTCCAAGTGCACTTTATGGTGCCAGTTAGTTTTCCAACCACTCGGCTCAGAGCAGCAGGCCTTGGAGCCACCTGCAGAGGGGCGAGCCCAGGGCTGCAGGATCAGACGCAGGTTCCGGACTGAGCCTGCGGCTGAGAGAAGGTCACGGGCCGGCTCTGGGGGTGTGGACCAGCCACCGGCATCAGACTCTCAGGGAATGTGGCAGTGGGGTTAAGGGCCAGGGTCTGACTGCCAGTGGTCAGGATGGGGCTCTCCTAAACGGAGTGCAGGATGAAGCCTAGACTTCAAGTGCATCCTTCTGAGTCTCTGCTGCTGCGGAAGCGAAATTGGGCCGCAGGTCTGAAAGAGACGGGAAGTCAAGCACTGCAGGCTCCCCTCGCGGCATGAGTCACTCTGGCAGGGAGCGCCCCGGAGGTCTGTGCAGACCTGTGCGCCCTTCGGCCCCATGGCAGTCTCGGCTTCCGCTCTCCCTTCGACAGTCTCTACACTCACCTGCTCACCAGGCTGTTCCACCTGAGCCTCTGCCCCTCGTGCACCTCTGCCTGGGCCGCCCGGTCCTGCCCACATCCCGTCCCAGGTGTCGTCAGCACTTCTCAGCCATGTGCCTCGTCTGCTGGCTTCCTCGCTCAGTTTGCCTTTGGCCTCTGCGTGTGTCTCACACGCACACTCACATGCTCTATTTTTTGACTATGCGTTACACGCACCATCTTTATTCCCCGTCTGTTTCCTACACACACAGTTATTCCCCAACATTCTATCATGAAAAATTCTGAACATACAGAAAAGTCAGAGGGATTGTCAGAGAAGCTCCGTGCCGTTACTGGCGTGTTGTCCTGCGTCCCTCACCACATAACAGCCCAGCACGTTCCGTTCAGAGCTGGCTGCAGACAGCAGCGCACTTCGCCGAGCGTGCATGAGGCTTCAGCTTTAGTAGCAACCCGTTTCTGCACTTTATCTGCTTCTGTCACACACACGTCCCACAGTCACGGGTATTTCCTGTCCCTCACTCTTTCTTCTATTCCCCGCTCACCTTTGTTGCATTTGAGTAGCATTCTGGGCACAGTGAATGCTTAACTCAGTCGAGCAAGCCGTCCAGAGTCTCCCGTCCACCTCATTTTGGAGGGAGCCTCAGACCCGACTTTGGGCCCCCAGCCCTGCACGCAGACTCCGCGGCTGCTGCCCGTGCTCACCTTCAGCGTCCAAGCACCCTCCTGGGCGCCCTCTGGGGCGACGACAGCGGTGGAACTCAGACTTGAAGACAGAAACAGCGGTGGTGGCGGCAGGAACTCCTTCCGCTTCACTCTGCTAGGGAGGGCGGGAACGAAGAGACACGTCAACACAGAAGGCCCTCGCTGTGGGGTGAGTGCCCAGGGCGCTGCGAGGGCTGCGAAGTGCCACAGAATGTCCCGTCACGTGGTTCCCTCGTGTTGGCACAATCTCAGGAACAGGCCAGGCCGCTCCTGGGGAGCTCTGTGAGCACTTGAGAGCTTACTGTACAGCAAACAGGCGTGAGACTCATGTGGGAGAGACCCTCACGCCTGTCGGGGGTGGTGCAAAGGCGTGCTCTACCCGCCAAAGGAAAATCAGAACCAGCCACGTGGTGGATCTTAGCCGAGTGCAATGCCTTTAAAATCAGATAAGTAGCAGCCTCATGTGTGATGGACCCTACTCTCTTATTCGTATTTTCAGTCCATGTGGTCAATTTCTATACAACCATTCAACAGATAAATAGACCAGAAGAAATTCTCCCAATGAGTTAGTCTGACAGCTGCCACTGGGAAGAGACGTTTGATAAAGTCCTACACAACGTTTTCCACGAAAATGTGCCTGTGATTAACATCATCACAGACCAAGGCACTAACTGAGTGGACACGTTTTCCGTCAGCATGGTGTAGACGGACAAAGGCCCTGCTCTCCAGGACCTGCTAGAGTAGGTGTGGCCCAAAGAGCGAGGCTGTGAGTGGTTGTCTAAAGCACCAATTTGACCAACTGGATCCAAACTATTAGATTACCCCAGAAATACTTTCCGCAATTACAAAAGGACTAATAGTATTTTATTGCCCAGTGTATCTATAAGATTTATGGACTCACACAGCGTTAGTGTAATCCTGACCTCATAACCAGCCCTTTAATTAAACAAGGTTAGCTCGTTTTCTTGTTGGAGAAGTAAAGTCAATCCATGGAAAGTGAAAGAATATCCCCACAAAGAGGAATATAGTACATTTCAAGGATGGAATAGTTTATACTCAATAACATCACATCATATTTTTTCTTTTAACTGAACAATGTTCAAAATCTATAGAGTTTAAAGAACCAGTCTCCTGACAAGCTGTACAGTGAGTTGCTTTGTCCCCTAGGGCTGCAGAATGAAGCGACAGTGACGCCCCCCAAGAACCCAGGCCCCCTATTCTCAGGCCCAGAACGCGGGAGCTTCCCACAGGAAGATTTTGTTTGGGGGTGGAGCTTCCTGAGCAAGACTCGCCAGAGTGTGGGCTGGCACTTCCTGCCCCTCGCTCACCAGGGGAGACTGACTTCCGGGTTGTAACTGTCTCCTTGTGGGGCTATGATGCTGGGGAAACAGCATGGGTCCCTCACACAGTAATGTCATGCAAGTTGTCCGTTGATATGTTGTTGGGGGAATAAAAAAGGAAGCTTCAGACTAATGTGTGTGGTATAATAACTTTTCAATGTGGGTGAACTTTTTGTACTTGCATGGGGAAAACACCTGTGGCTCCACCCTCTGTGTTAAAGCAGTACTCTTGAGGTGGAAGTCCAGGAGAGAAGCGGAGAATATTTTTATTTATATGCTGCTACCGTATTTAAGAGCTACCTGAGCAGGCATCACAGCTATGAGCTTTGAAAAGACAGCAGGCATTACAGACTACCCCCCACTCCGTCTACAGTTGCCCCGCGATCCAGGGCTGCTGGGTTGGAGTGAGTAAGACCAGCTTGGTGCACTGAGTCATCATGACGCAGGATGCCCCAGGCGCCATTATGAGTCAGGGGTCTCGGGGGTCCCCAGAGGAACCCTGAGCAGTTCGCACAACCAGGCTGTGTGGGTCCGTCTTCCGAGCAAGAGACGGGCGCCTCCCTCGCACCCCCTCCCTGACTTCTGTCCCTGTCTCTGGGCTTGGCCTCCCAGTCCCCGTCCCCAGCGTGGCCATCTGACTCCTCTGTCAGCAGAATGGGCTTCATGGTCACGGCACGGGCCCAGCAGGGAGCCCGGGCCACGACAGCAGCGGCCAGTGGGCTGTTCTGTGCTGGGTGGGGGCAGGACGCTTCCGTGTGGGACCCAGCGCAGCCTCCCCGACACCTGCTCAGCAGTTAGTGGACCCTCAGGGAGAGGGCGAGGGCAGGGGGACCTGGAAGGGAGGGGCATGTGTGTGTGTGTTTCCCTGGGATGGTTCAATACATGCTTTTTCCTTTTGTATTATAATTCTAAAATTGTAACAAATGGCTCTAGATGAAAAGTTATTGAGGTCAGAGGGTAAGGATGCAGTACCCAAACACTTAAAACAGAGGAGAATGTTTTCTAGGAGTACTCTGTCAATGACCCAGGTACCGTGCTCACTGTGTGCTCAGGTAGATAGTGCAGAGAACAGAGAATGGATAACTTACTTTACTGTTGTGAGTATAGCTCTTTGACAATATTCTACGAGAAGACAGCTTTTCAGGGCTGCACGCAGTTTCTCACGGGGACAGAGTGCGCTCTGTAAACTGTGTGCTTGAAACTGGATCGCCATCTTTCTACCCTTCCTGCCTTTGTGAATTGAAGGTGAAAAGACCTGTGTGCTTGGGGTCGGCCTGTGGGCGCCGATTCTGCGTCAGGCCTGTCGTCAGCGAACGTATCTACTAAGCGGCTACTTGACTCAAGAACGAGTCAAAAGGACAAGCCCTGACTTAACCCAACACTATTACAAACCATTAAACGGGCAGCCAGCCTGGTAATGCTACACACGTTCACAGAAGAGAAAAGAGATGAGCATCACTTATATCTGTGCATTAGTTCGGATGTTAGTTGTGAAAATGTAGAGAAGAAATATTATAACTTTTCAGGGACTCTAAGTGCAATAAGCTACATGAATGGCTATCAGTGTCAATAATGTTACCTGAAATGATTTATTTTCTATTATGCCTTCACAGTCTTTTAAAATATCCCATTCTAGGTGAGTTATTTTCCTAAGTAATTCTAGTTGAGATGAGTGGACAGCTGTGTGTCGGACGGATAAAGCAACTCCAGGGAGCTCAGGAACTTACCCAAGAGCAGGTGTTCTCGGTCGGCTGTCTGCTTCCTGTGAGGGTGCAAACAATAATGCACAAAATGAAGAAGGAAGGAGCTGTTGACGCAGAGCTTATTCTTAAACAAAATGCAAGTCCATTATTGGTCAGTTTCGAGTGATGGTACCCCAGGGGCTCCTGGGTCCGGGAGAAAGGATCTCTGGTGGGACAGTATCCTTCTCCCACTCCTTGTGCTCTTATGGCCTGAATTTGTCCCCTCCAATTTCATATGTCGAAGTCCTAACCCCTCGTAACTGAGAACGTGGTGGCATTTGGAGACAGAGCCTTTAAAGAGGAGATGAATGTTAAATGAGGTCACTAGGGTGGGCCCTAACCCGACAGGACTGGTGTCCTCATACAAAGAGGAGATTAGGACGAAGGTACATGCAGAGGGATGACCACGGGAAGATGTGGTGGAGATGGCCAAGGAGGAGGCCTCTGAAGAATCCAACCTTGGCCACACCTTGATCTCAAACTTCTGCCTCCAGAACTGTGAGAAAATAAATTTGTCGTTTAAGCCACCCAGCCTGTAGGACTTTGTTACGGCAGCTCGAGCAAAGACACACATCCTGTTACACATGCACAGGTTTTCATTTCTCTCTGGTGAGAACCCAGCAGTAAGAAGGCTGGGTCATGTGATAAGTATATATTTCACTTAAGATCCTGCCCCGCTGCTGGCTGACAAGGTGTCAATTTGCATTCCTATTTTAACCCCACCAGCTACTCTGCATCCTCACCAACACTTGGCATTGTTCGTCTTGTTCATTATAACCGTTCTAGTGAGTGTGTAGCGATCTGTGCTGGTTTCCGCCTCTGAGAAGCGGGGATAATACGATTACCTGTCTGTGAGGCTTTTTGCAAAGATTAAACGAGATAATCCACGTGCCAGCGCAGTTCCCGTCCTCTCCCATGTTCTCAAAGAGTTTGTGTACGGTTGTTATCATTTAAAAAAAGTTTGGTAGAACTCACCAGGGTAGTCACCAGGACCTGGGATTTTCCTTTTTTTATTTATTTAGTTGTGGCAATTTGTGTAAATTGACTGGAAAGGTAACTACTTTTCTTAAGCGAGAATGCGTTTTTCAGAATTAAGCATGGAAATGTCGAGACCCAAACCTATAATATTACTATTGTAGAGTTTGGAAGCCATCTGTCATATGTGGTATTTATGGTTTGAATGCAGAAGAGAATTTGTCCCGCAGTGGGTGAGCCCTCAGGGGCTGAAAGCTCTCCCCATACTCAGGAGGGGAGCTGGGCAGCGATACCTGAGCTTGGCCACTACAGTGGAAATAATAAAGATCTGTCTCAGAGAATTCTTAGCAGGATTACATGTGATGATGGATGACAAGTGTCTGTCACAAGTGAGTGAGTGGCAACAACAGAATCAGGGCTGCCTGGGATTCCTGAGACGGGGTGGTGGTAAGGTGACCGTGAGACTGCATGGTCACACGTTCTAGAGGTGCGGTCAGCAGCTGCACCTCATGGAGAAGAAGGCTGAGTGCGCCCACCTGGACAGACCAGCATAACTCGATGGGGTGCATAGTCAACACTTGCACACTTATTATTCCTTTGCTTTTTGAAAGCTGTCCCTGTCACTCTGATGGAACTGTCTATACACTTGTGCCCATGTGTGGCATCCACCACACAAGAAGGGATGGCAGGGGTAGGGTGCCGACAGATGCGGTACTTGTCACCACCACTGTTCTGCCTCCTGGAATGCAGCACCATCCTGGTCTTCCCCAGGAGCTGGCTCTGGCTGCAGCCCCATTTACGTAAGTTACTGGGTTCCCTCAACATGCATAAATGATGACAGGCTGGATGGCAGGAAGTGGCCGGGATGGGTCACGCATAATTGTGTTGCGTGGTTGAAGCTATGACTTTGTCAGGTACACCCAGTCCCCACTGAGGACCAGCCTCCAGTATCTCCAGCACGGACTCTCACTCCGGCCTCAGCTCTGGACGGCTCAGTAGTGAACTCACTGGTCCAGGTATGTCCCTCGTGGGTGGACCTTGTCCTCCCCACTGACCAGGGAGAGGATCAGGTGAGCCCTTCCACTGTGACGGTAAGTGGGTTGTTTGAGACCAGGAGGGACTCACAGATCCTACTACCAGAATCACTCTGGGTACATGTGAGGGGGGTGCAGACACGTGGAGCCAATGGCAGATGTCAGGGCACCTCACAGGGCACTCACGTGATGCTTCCTTAGAGTAACCCCCACTGTTGTAGCCAGCTATCTCTCTGTCACACACACGTATCCCACACTTAGAAATATTTTGTGTCACCCACTTTATTTTTCTTTTACTCCCCACCCACCATTGTTCCCGTTTGAGTAGCTTCCCTGAGAACACTGTAAATGCTTAAGACCAAACAAGCAAAGGAGAAAATACTGTCCAAACCTCAGTTCTCGGGGGAAGCCTTAGACCCAACCTTCGGCTCTCCCCCTGCATTTGAGGCTGGTGCCCAGCGGCTCTGCTCTTAACTTCAGCAACGACGAGGAGTTCTCTGGGTGTATGGTGACGACAAAGGACTGACTTGGGTCCTTAAGTGGAGGCGGGAGCTCCTCAGACTTCACCCTGGTGGGAGGGTGCAGGAGGAAGGAAAGACACAAGTCAGCAAGGAAGGACCTCACTTCGTGGGGGGTGCTCAGAATGGGCTACTGAAGGCTGCAAAGCATCACGCAAGGCTCATTGTCGTGGTTTTCGTTTTTTCTGTAGAACCTTGGAAACCAGAGGCTCTTGGGACGCTGTTTGACTGCTCTCGAGTTTCCTGCATGATGGGAAACCCCAGGGAAGGGAGCAGGGGAGGAGTCAACTGGGAGCGGGGCCAGAGAAGCAGTGAGAGAAGTCTGGACCAGCAGGTGGAGAGTGGTGCCACGTGCCCCCGCAGGTGCGGAGGAGAGCGCGGCCTGGAAAGGCCTTGGGTTTGGCAGGAAGGAGACTGAGGATTGCCAAGAGGACGGCGGGGAGAGGTCACGGCGTGAGTTGTGGTCTTCAGTAATTTGAACCGGAAGGCAGAAGACAGAGAACTTGGGAAGGAGCAGTCTTGGTTACCCTGCTTAGGCGGAGAGGGTATTGGGTGCCTAAAAACCTCAGGTCAAGGCAGGCGTGAAACCAAAGGCCCTCACTCCATCTCTCTCTGAGTGACCACAGGAGTCTCCTGACTGTCTTCCTGCCGTCTCGGGACAGCCACTGTCCACTCAGCTACCAGAGCCATTTTGGAAAGCATGGATCCTGCAGTGTTCCTTCACTGGTCAAGACCTTCCAACACCATGGGCGTCCTTACTGGTCCTCCAAGTTCAACCTCAGCATTCCTGGATTAGAATCCCTGGGACACTGGATAAAAACAGATTCCTGGGCCCCAAGTCAACCTACAGGATCAGCACCTCTGGGGAGATGGGAAGCGGCATTTTCACACAGCCCCTCCCAGGGCTTTGCATGGCTTGTCCCTCCAGATCTCACAGCCCGTGCTACTTCGCCCCCTCAAGGCCTCCGCTCCCCGCCCCCTCCTCAGATCACCGGATCAAAAACGCTTCCTGTCGTCACTTGCTCTCTCTTGACCTCAGTCTTCTTCACAACGTGTTCACAAGCTAAGATGTAATTATTGTGTGTATATTGGCTGATGGGATTTGTCTGTCTCATTCATCACATTTCCTGTGCTTGGAACAGTGCTTGGTACGTAAAAGTCACTCAACACAAATGTGTTTACAATTCCAGTCGACTATTGATAACGGTGCACAGAAACGATATGGCAGGCAGAATGCGGGTCTTCCGTCTCAGCCCATGGTGTCACATCTCTGAATGTCTCATTACACACCAAAAATACTTTACAGATGGAGTTAAGGTTACTAATCAGTGACCTTAGATAGGAGGTGTAGGGGGTTGAAATGTGTCCCCCCCCCACAAATTCTTGTCCCCCTGGAACCTCAGAATGTGATCTGAAGTTGAAATAGGGTCTTTGTAGATGAAATTAGTTATGGATGATCTTGAGATGAAGTCAGCCTGGGACTAAGGTGGGCCCTAAATCCAGTAACTGGTGTCTTTACAAAAGGAGGAGACAGCACAGGAACACTGGGGAGAGGTCATGTGAAGAGGGAGGCAGAGACTGGAGGGACGCTGCCAAAGCCACAGAATGCCAGGAGTCACCAGAATCTGGAAGAGGCAGAGAATCCGCTCCTAGAGCTCCCCAAGAGAGAGCGCAGCCCTTGCAAGACCTTGATTTTGGACCTCTGGCCTCCAAAACTGTGAGAGAACAGATCCCTGTTGTTTTAAGCTGCCCAGGATACGGTAATCTGTTGTGGCACCTCTAGGGAACGAATACAGGAGGATTATGCTGGATTACCCAAGTTGGCCCCCGAGCCTCTAAAAACAGAGAAATGAGGACGAACAGTTGAGAGAGTTTCAAGACTTGAGAAGGACGTAGGCTGCCACTGCTGACTTGAAGTGAGGGGGAAGGCGAAAAGCAGGACAAGAAAGGAATTCTGTCAACATCCCAAACGAGCTTGAAGAGGGAGCTTCACCAGAACCTCCAGCATGAATGAACCGTGGCGACACACGATTGCCGTCTTGCGGGATGCAGAGGACCCCATCTCATTCGACCCAGTTTCATTCACGGTGATTTCTGCCCCACGGAAACTGTCAGATGAGTGCTTTAAGCCACTGCGTGCTAACGTGCTACGCAGCAACAGAAAACCAACACAAGCCACTCGGTGGCCGTCAGCTGAGCAGAAACCCTTTAAAATTAGGTGAGATGCATCTTAGTGTGTGTGATCCTCTTCCCTATTCGTATTTTCATGCTATCCAAGTAATATTCCATAAGAGGTAAGCAGTCCAGGAGAAATACTCTTAAGAAATTGGTATGATAAGCACCACTATAAGACACTTTATAAAGTCCTACACAAAATTCTCCTGAAACAGGCACATGACAACATCATCATGCTCCACAGGCACTTACTGAGGGGATTTTTTCCATTGGCATGGGGTCACACGAGTTAGATATATTTCCTGATCTCTAGGAACTGAGTGCTGACCTGCTATAGCAGGCTTGGCCTGAAGAATAAGGCTGTGATTGGTTATCTAAAGTGCCTGCTTAGTCAACGGGATCCACACTATTCTCTTACCCTAGAAACATTTCCTGCAACAAAAAAGGACTAACGGTAATTTATTTCCTATTTCCTCTAGAGGATTTGTAACTTACATAATATTTTGATCACATTTTACACATTACTGGCCCTTTCATTAAATACTGTTAGCTCATCTTCCTGCTGGAGAAGCATAGACTGGATTGAAAACGAAAAACATTCCCGTAAAGATGAATACGATGCACCCCAAGGTGGAAGAGTAGCCTTAAAAGTCTCATCTTTTCGGGGGGCTGGCCCCGTGGCCGAGTGGCTAAGTTCACACGCTCCGCTGCAGGCGGCCCAGTGTTTCGTTGGTTCAAATCCTGGGTGCGGACATGGCACTGCTCATCAGACCACACTGAGGCAGCGTCCCACATACCACTAGAAGGACCCACAACGAAGAATATACAGCTATGTACCGGGGGGCTTTGGGGAGAAAAAGGAAAAAATAAAATCTTTAAAAAAAAAAAGTCTCATCTTTTTTTTTAATAGAATGAACTTTACAACACATGGGGTATAAAAAGTAGGCTCCTAAACATTGCATATGATCATTATTTTACAAAAGAAAATGTATGTATATAATGCACAGAAAAATTATTAAAAGACTTAAAAGATACAAATCAAAATTTCAGCAGTAGTTCTGGGTGGGTGGGGGACTCTGAGCGTCCTCCGTTTTTACCGGGAATTTTGTATTTCCAAAGTTTCTCTAATGAACATGCGCTGATTTGTCAATCCAAAGAAAAATTTGTAAGGTGAAGGTTTATCCTCTGGTTCCAGTTAGGTTTCTATCATTCTTGCCAGAAAAGGAGAAATGGGAAAATGTTCTCAGACTTCACTTAAAGGATCATAGTTAGACGATGGTTGGAAGTGAAATTCAAAATGGTTGGATTTACACAACAGTATTGCCAATCAGGTCTTGAAAGACGGCAAGTTGGAAGAAAAATTATTGGGTTGTTTGAAAGAGAATGACGTTTTGACGCTAAACTAGATGTACCGCTGCCTGTCACACTAAGGACAAAGCTAAGAAACTCTCGGCATTTGAGAAAGGGACCAACGGGGCATGACTCGCAAGATTGCCTTCATGACCAGGGAGCCCCTCTGCCCCTTGGGCTGCAGGATGCAGGGAGAGCCCAGGCATGCAGGCCCCCCTCTGTCCCTGAGCAAACTGGGCGGCTGCTCCGTGCCTTTGCATGGAGGGCGGGGCTCCGGGCCCCTCAGCAGGGGTGCGGCCTGTGCCCCAGGCGCCTCTTCCACCATGAGGAGAGGGGCTTCCACGACTTTTCTGTGCCTGGATGGGAGCGGGGATGCTGGGGAAGAGCACTGGTGGCCTCCCAAGTGAAGCTGTAAATTCAATGCAACGCCAATCCCAGACCCAGGTTTCTTAGAATGGACAAAACGATTTTAAAGTTTACATGGAAAAATGAATGTGTACGCATTGTTGAAAGTTTAGAAAAATGAAAAAAATCTTGAGAGGAATTTGTCTACCAGATAGCAAAAGGTAGCGAGAGGCCAGCCCTGGGTGGAGTGGTGAAGTTCGCAGGCTCCGCTTCAGCGGCCCCGAGTTTGCTGGTTGGGATCCTGGGTGTGGACCTAGCACCACTCATCAAGCCATGCTGTGGCGGCATCCCACATGGAAGAACTAGAAGGACTTACAACTAGGATACACGACCGTGCACGGGGGCTTTGGGGAGCGAAAAAAAGAGGAAGATTGGCAAGAGACGTCAGCTCAGGGCCAATCTCTCCTCACCAAAAAAATAATGATAATAATTTTAAAAATTAATTAAAAATTTGAGAAAAGTACATAAAAGGTAGCTAAATGAAGTGCTACAATAGAAACAGCACAGCTGGTGCAGGACACAGATGAATGCGACAGAAACAAGTGTCCAGACTTAATGTTGGTGGGAACTCTGGACATTAAAAAAGAGCCTTTGACTTTGATGGGGAAAGGTAGATTATTCAATAAATGAGGTGGCAACCAATAGTTACGTCATTGGGATAAAATAACCCTGACCCTATCTCACTGTACACAAAAACAAATTCAAGGTGGCTTGAAAATAAAAATGCAAAGTAGGCAAATAAAAGCTATGAACATATTGGAAAGACTACCAGAGGATATTTCTATAATCCTGAAGAAAGGAAGGCTCTTAAAGGTGAGACAAAAGAAAATTTTGACCAATTTGGCTTCAGAAAAATTTGTGACCTCTACATTGCAAAAGACACAATAAAGAAATATTTTTAATGATAGACTGGATGAAATATATTTGAAACACATGGAACAAAGAGTTCATTCATATCTTTAACAGGCAAAGACTTCTTAAAATTGATAAGAAATATACAAATGACTCACTATAAAAATGGGCAAAATATTTGAAACCCTAATTCACACAAGACAAATTGTACAATGTTCAAACAGATGAAACGATGTACATTCCCACTGGCATTAAGAGAAATGCACACAGAAACAATTGTTTTATTTGGATAAAACTAAATAGATTGTCAGTATTTTCTGCTGAAAAGTTTGAGAAAACTGATGGAAGTGCAAGTTACTCTAATCTTTTGGGCAAGGAATCATGAAGAACCTATGAAGATTTAAAATGCACAGGCCCTTTGACTTCTGGACATCCTACAGAAATAAAACCAATTGTTCCTGACAATACAGGCACAAAGATGCTTCTTGTAACTCTGTTTGCAAAACCCAAACCTGGCCATAAGCTCAGTGTCTATCACGGGATGGCCGACTAAATCATGGTATATCCATTCCATGGAAGAGTATGAAGTTCCTGATGAGAAGGAATGATGTCTACATGACATGTCATAAAAGTTGCCCACGATACATTGTTGGGGGTATAAAATAGGAAGCTGCAGACTGACATGCATGGTATAATTTGAACTACTTCCTCTCAGTTGTTTGTATATGGATAGCAAACAAAGGTGGAGGAGCTCACACACTCTACTGTTAAGATACTGCCCTGGAGGTCATATTGGGAGGGGAGATGGGGAATATTTATATGCTGCTACCGTATTTAAGAGCTACCTGAGCAGGCATCACAGCTATGAGCTTTGAAAAGACAGCAGGCATTACAGACTGCCCCCCACTCCGTCTACAGTTGCCCCGCGATCCAGGGCTGCTGGGTTGGAGTGAGTAAAACCAGCTTAGTGCACTGAGTCATCATGACGCAGGATGCCCCAGGCGCCATTATGAGTCAGGGGTCTCGGGGGTCCCCAGAGGAACCCTGAGCAGTTCGCACAACCAGGCTGTGTGGGTCCGTCTTCCGAGCAAGAGACGGGCGCCTCCCTCGCACCCCCTCCCTGACTTCTGTCCCTGTCTCTGGGCTTGGCCTCCCAGTCCCCGTCCCCAGCGTGGCCATCTGACTCCTCTGTCAGCAGAATGGGCTTCATGGTCACGGCACGGGCCCAGCAGGGAGCCCGGGCCACGACAGCAGCGGCCAGTGGGCTGTTCTGTGCTGGGTGGGGGCAGGACGCTTCCGTGTGGGACCCAGCGCAGCCTCCCCGACACCTGCTCAGCAGTTAGTGGACCCTCAGGGAGAGGGCGAGGGCAGGGGGACCTGGAAGGGAGGGGCATGTGTGTGTGTGTTTCCCTGGGATGGTTCAATACATGCTTTTTCCTTTTGTATTATAATTCTAAAATTGTAACAAATGCCTCTAGATGAAATTTGTTGTTAAAGGGTAGGAATGCAGTATCTAAATACGTTAATGTTTAAAACATTGAAAAATGTTTTCTAAAAGTAACCTTTGCTTCCAGTTCTATTGAGACGTACGTGACATATAACATCATATAAGGTTAAGGTGCACAACATAATCATTCAATGTTTGTATATACTATGAAATGATTACCACAATAAGTTTAGTTAATATCCATCACCTCACATAGTTACAATTTTTTTCCTTATAATGAAAACTTTTCTCTCTTAGCAACTTTCAAACATACAATCCAGTATTGTGAACTAGTCTTTTTTTTTTATATCAGAGAGGTAATATATGCACCTTGTGTTCTGAGGAAAATACAGTGGGGAACAAGAATTAAAAAATGTGCTTGTTGCTGTGGTTGCATTGCGTCTTCTTGAAAATGCCATATTGGAGTCCTGGTCCCCAGATCAGGGTGCAGACAAACTAATACAGATTTTGGTACAGGGAAGTGGGCTGCCGTTGTTACAAATATCTAAAAATGTGGAATTGACCTTGGAATTGGGTAATGAATAGAGGCTTAAAGAGTTTTGGGTGAATGATAGAAAAAGCCTAGATTGCCTTCAAAAGACTGTTGGTAGAAATACAGACATTAAAGGTGAGATTTCAGAAAGATTTCGGCGCTGTAGAGAAAGCTTCTATCATCTTAGAGAATTCAGGTATCATCATGAACAGAAAGTTGCTAGAACCATGAAAGGTCACGGTGCTTCTGGAAAGGTCTCAGATGGGACAAAAGGAAGGAAGGCCATCAGACTTCAGAGTTCTCCTGCAGGAAATAGGCCTGCGGAGCTTTCTGGCTGTGACATGCGTTATCCTTTAAGAGAAGGGAAAATGCTCCAAGATCAGGACCACCTCCTTGGTTCCAGAGGGTGAAGCCACCACCTCCATTCTCAAGGGCTGCTGTCTTTGTTAAGCAGAATTGGCGCTCAAGATGAACCAGACAGCATGAAGGTGCCTGATGGTGACTCTCACGGTTTTGTCCGGCAAAGTGAATGATTAGAGGACTTGGGGCTGAAAAAGTCTCAACTGATTCTCAAGTTTTAAATGGGTAAGAAACCCAGCTTCCTGGCTGGAGCTGGGCGTGGTAGGGCCATTAACCGGGTGGCCTGGTGACAGCACAGGGCATCAAGCCAAAGAAGAGTATTCTCAGGACAAAATCTGAGCAATTTGCCCTGCTGGGTTTCAGATTTGCTTGGGACTGGTGACCCTTTCTTCCTTTGGAATGGGAATGTCTATCCTATGCCTGTCCTCTCAGTATATTTTGGAAGCAAATAACTTGCCTGGTTTCACAGGTTCACAGATAGAGAGAGATTTTGTCCAGGATGAATCATATCCTGAGTCTCAGCCATCACTGATTTGGATGACTTAGATGATCAGATTTGGGACTTTGAGTTGATGCTTGCATTGGGGGAAGCTGTGATGAGGTGCATTATGCTGCACGTGGGAAGGACATGGATTTTGAAGGGCCAGAGGGCAGCCTGCTATGGGTTAAATTGTGTCCCTTCAAAAAAGATATATTGGAACCCGAACCCTTAGGACCTCAAAATGTGACCTTGTTTGGAGAGAGGGTCTTTCAGAAGCAATGAAGTTAAAATGAGGTCGTTAGAGTGGGCACTAATCCCAATATGAATGGTAGCCTTATGAAAAGAGGAAATGTGGACACACAGACAGACAGGCATAGAAGGAAGATGATGCAAAGAGACACAGAGTGATCCATGTCCACAAGCCAAGAAGGGAAGACTGGACCAGACCCTGCAGCCCTCAGAAGGAACAGCTCCTGCCAACGCCTCGATTCCAGACTTCCAGCCTCCAGAACAGTGAGACAACACATTTCTATCTTTTAAGCCACCTCTTTTGTGGTATTTTGTTACGGCAGCTCTAGCAAACTAAAGCACTCACCGTAACACTGTGAGCATATTTCTTGTTTCTGGATATTCTAGGAGATGATTTTTCATGGCCGCAAACAGTTTCATCACGGAGACAGAGCACACTTTTAAAAATGTGCACTTACTGTGGATCACGGCCTTTATAATGGACCACTCTCAGCTCTTGTGATTTTGAAGGTGAAAGGTCATGTGCACTGTGTGTGCACACGTGCTTGTGTGCAGTGTTCCAGGGGCAGAGCTGTCACCTACTTAGTGTCTACTTGACTCAAACGGACTCAAAATGAGTAAGCCTGACTCTCAGGAGCTTAATCAAAATAAAATATTATTAGAGACCATGAAAAGGACGTTCAGACTCAACTTCGCACATGTTCTCAGACTGAAAAAAAATAAATGAGCATTGACTCATTTCTGCAGATTAGTTCAGATGTTAGTTGTAAAGAAGGGAGAGAAGAATTATCGTAGTTTTTGCAAGTAGGATAAGTGAAAATGAGATACATGAATGGCTATAAATGTTAATAAAGTTAAATGGAACAATTTTATTTTCTATTGTATCATATTATTTAAAAATATCCCATCACAGATCAATTATTTTCCAAAGTAATTTGACTTAAGAAGAGAATATAGCTATTTTTCAGACAGCGAAAACAACTCTAGTAAGCACAGAACTTACCCAGAAGCGGATGAATTTGGGTCGACAACTGTTTGCTGTGGGGGAAAATGAAAATTAATAAAACAGAAAAAGAAATTTGATATTGAGGTTAATCTTTCAGAAAATTCAAGTCCGTTACTAGTCAGTTTTAAGTCATGGTATCTCAGGGAATCCTTAGGCCTGGGAAAGGACCTCACTGGTGGGAAAGCCCACTTCTTCCCAAACCCTGTTACAGGCACAAAGGTGTTTTCATGTCTCATTGGTAAGAACCCAGGAGTGGGAAGCTGGGTAAAATGCTAAGAATGTATTTAAGTTTTTAAGAAAATGCCAAACTGCTTTCCAAGGTGACGTCACTTTAAATTCTCATTTTAGGGGACGGCCCCGTGGCCAAGTGGTTAAGTTCGGCGTTCCCCTTTGGAGGCCCGGGGTTTCACCAGCTAGGATCCTGGGCGCAGACATGGCACTGCTCGTCAGGCCACGCTGAGGCGGCGTCCCACATAGCACAACCAGAAGGACCTACAACTAGAATAGACAACTATGCACTGGGGGGCTTTGGGGAGAAGAAGAAGAAGAAAAGAAGATTGGCAACAGATGTCAGCTCAGCTGCCAATCGGTAAAAAAATACATTCCCATTTTACTTTCAGCTACCAACATATGAGCCTTCCCTTCCTCCACATTTTCACCAACACTTGGTATTGTCAGTCTTTTTGCTTTTAGCCATTCTGATGGGTGTGTAGTGGTATCCTATTGTGGATTGAATCTGCACTCCCCTAATGTTGAAGGCTGTGGCCATCTCTTCATGTGCTTATTGGCCGCCCACAGAGCCTCCTCGGTGAACAGTTTGTTATAACAGGGCTGTTTTCCTTACTGAGATTTGAAAGTTCTTTATATATTCTGAGTACAGTTATAGGGTTTGCAAATATTTATTCTGGCCTGTGGCTTATATTTTTATTTTTGTAATGGTCACTTTTGAAGAGCGGATGCTTTTAATTTTGATGAAGTACAATTTCTCATTTTTTTCTTTAATAGTGCTTTTGGTGTCATGTTAAAGAAAACTGTCTAACTCAAGATCATGAAGATTTTATTCTTTCTTCCTAAAGTGTTATAGTTTAGCTCTTAGATGTCAGTCTATGATCAATTTTGAGTTCTTTTTTGTGTATGGTGTGAAGAAAGGCGTTAAGGGGTTTTTTCTTCCTTTTTTTTTTTTTTGCATATAGTTATTTAATTGTTCCAATACCGTTTATTGAAAATACTCTTATTTCTCCTCTTTGAAATGCTTTGGCACCTTTGTTTAAAATCCATTGATCAGAAATGTAAAAGTTTTATTTCTGGAGTTTCTGCTCTGTTCTATTGATCTATATGTCGTCCTTATGCCAGTCCCACACTGCCTTGATTACTGTGGCTTTAGATTAAATTTTGCAGTCAGATTGTGGAAGTCCTCCAATTCTGTTCCTCTTTTTCTAAATTATTTTGGCCACTTGAAGTCCTCTGAATTTCCATATACATTTTAGGATCAGCTTGCTATTTCCTTAAAGAAAAAGCTTGCTGGCTTGGTGGGAATTCAAAAGAGATCAGGGTAAGTCTGTAGATAAACTTGGGGCAAATTTTCCATCATGGCAATATTGAGTGTTCCAGTCCACGAATATCGTAAATCTTTCCATTTATTTGGATCGTGTTTAATTTCTCTCAGCAATGGTTTGTAGCTTTAAGCATACAGATTTTGCACTCGTTTTGTTATTTTATTATTTTTGGTGCTGTTGTGAATGGAATAGTTTTCTTAATACCATTTTCAGTTTCTTCATTGCTAGTATACAGAAATATAGTTGACTTTTTGTATTGATTTTTATATGCTACTGCCTTGCTAATCTATTTGATTAGTTCTACTAGCTTTCTTGCAAATTTGTTAGGATCATGTTTCATGCAGAAACATACAGTTTCCCTTTCAAATCCATATGCCTTCAATTTATATTTCTTGCTTTAGTGCACCAACTGGAACTTTATTAAAATGTTGAAATAGAAGTTCGGAGTGGGCATTCTTGCCTTGGTCCCAGTCCTAAGGGGAAAGCATTCAGTATGAATTAGTTTTAAGTTTCATCTGTGCTCTTTATCAGATTGGGGATTTTTTTTCTACATTATGAAACTTTTTAATCATAGATAGATGCGTTATCATGTTAAATGCTTTTTTCTGATTGATGTGCTCATATGTTTATTGTACTTTATTTTATTAATATGCTTATTACATTAATCTAGTTTCAGACATTAAATCAACCTTGCATTCCTGGAATAAACCTCACTTAGTCACAACGTATAATCCTGCATATATGTGACTGCATTTGGTTTGCTAATATTTCGTTAATGATATTTGCCTGCAGATTCATGAGTGGTATCGGCTTATGATATTCTTCCTTTGGGATGACATCGTCTGGCCTGGCAGAATGAGTTGGGAAGTGTTACTTCCCCTTCTATTTTCTGAAAGAGTTTGTGCGTGATTGGTATTATTTTTCTTAAAGTATTAGGTAGAATTTACCAATGAAGCCATCAGGGCCTGGAACTTTCTTTCTGGGGAATTTTAAATTAGTTCAGTGTGTCTACTTGTTTTATGTCTATTTGAATTTTCTATTCCTTCTTGAACCGGTTTTGGTAATGTGTATCAAGTCAGTAGAATGATAAATCTCTTTCTTAAGTAATAAAGCATATTTCAACCTTGGAACATTTATAATTAAGTAAAGAAAAGTTTAAGAGACCCAAACCCATAATGTCACTACTTTTGCATTACAGAGCCATCTCTGTGCGTTTGACGTTTTATGTTCCTGAATACTGAAGAGAATTTGTCCTGCTAGGTGTGGGGGGAAAGGCTTCAGCTCTCAGAGCCCGAAAGATCGGCCTGCACTTAGAGAGGAGCTGGGCCTCAGTGCCTGCTGTTGGCCACTGAGTAGAAACAATGAAGCTGCGTCTGGAGAATCTGTAGTGGGACTTGACGCAATGGTCACTGACGAGTGTCTCTCAGGGTGGCGGCTGCGCGGTCAGGGCTGGCAGCAGGTGTTGCATGGGACTGGCCCAGGCAAATCGGAACACAGGATCACCCGGGTTTCATGGTAGCAAAGAAAAACCCACGGCCACTTGTTTGTAGCGTGGAGTGAGGATCACCTTTGGCGGCTCAGTCTTGTGGGGGCAGGCTGGAGGCACGACAGGTTCCACTAAACGTGTCTCCAAACTTTTAGGACAGGTGCAAGCAAGGAAAAAGCCTTTGCTGACAATGTCACTGTGACTAAAGGTGGGTGCCAACCTCCTCCCTAGTTCTAAATTATTATGAGGAGGTCTCTCTCTGATGCCCTGCAGAGATTGCAGAGAGATGAAGCCCCTCCCTCAGAGGAAATGAAGTCACTGTAACCTTCAGAAATCAGCAGAGTCGCAAACTCTGCTTAAAAATTGCCCACCAGAAATCCCCAGGCAGCTGACCTCCGGAGCAGCTGCAGAAGTGGGTGGGCCTAAAAGGAGTCAGCCCTGCTGGCTTGATCCTGTGAGGAGCGGACACAGAAATGGTATAACACACACATGCACAGACACAACTGCACACCCACAGCACACCAAACACACTCACACACACACACACACACACACAGAACACACAATACAAGCCTCACGGTCAAGAATACTTTCTGCCCCTCACTTTTTCTTTTATTTCCCACCTGCCTTTGCTCCCATTTGAGTAGCATCCCTGGGTACTACAGAAACGCTTCAAAGCAGCCAAACAAGCAGTTCCCAACATTGTTCTAGCCTCATTCCTGGCGGGGCCCTAGACCCCACATTTGGCTTTCACTCTGGCGGCTCTGGGCTTACCTTTGGCGGCGAGGATTTCTTTGGGTGTACGGTGCTTAAGGAGCATATGTTCTGGCACCAAGGAAACCTCAGGAACTGCTTGTGCTTCCCTTTGCTAGGACGGGGCAGGAGCAAGGAAAGAGTGTGTCAGCAAGGAAGAACTTCCTTTGGGCAGTGAGCTCACAGAGGGCCGATGAAGCCTGCAAAGCATCCTACAAGCGCCATTATTGTGGTTTCTGCCCTGTCGGCAGAACCTCAGAGGCCGGCAGCCCCTAGGAGGCTGTTTGAGGGCTCCTGAGTTGGTTGCACCCTGTGAAACGCCCTGCAGCAGCTCCACGTGCAAAGGACCATGACTGCCTGCCGGTGGGATGCCAAGGAGAGGGGCTTCTCGCTGAGCACCCCACACTGGACCACTGCAGCCACACGTCTGTGGGTGCAGCAGTGAATCAGCAGGGCTCACTGACAAATGGACAGGATGATGTGCCTTGGCGCCCACAACATTCCCACTTGGTGGCAATTCCTTGCAGCAGCTCTAGGAAACTAACACAGGAGGAGTCTCCTGGCTTATCCAGGTCCAGTGTAGTCACATGAACTTCTAAAAACTGAGATATAAGGAAGAAGAGGAAGTCAGAGAGTTCTGGAGCATGAGAAGGACTTGACCCACCACCACTGACTCAAAGACCGAGGGAGCAGCATGGAAAGCAGGAGAAAGCAATAAATTCAGTCAACATCTAAATAAGCTCAGAAACCAATTCTTCCCTACAGTTTCCAGAAAGGAATGCTGACCTGGTGAACGCTGCCTGCTGCCTGTGAGGCATTAAGCAGGGACCCCGCTGAGCTTGTTCAGGCTCGTGACCCATGGACACTGAGCGAGAATGTCTTGTTTAAGGCACTCGATTTGTGGGAATTTCCTACGTAGCAACTGAAAACTAATACAAGCCGCTTGAGGGACATTATCTGGTAGAACTCCTTTAAAATTACGCAAGAAGGATCTTCAGATGTGTGATCCTACGCCCTATTCATGTTTCCATCTTATCTGGTCAATTTCTATACATCTGTTCCATACAATGTTCCAGAACAGACAAATGGTCCAGAAGAAACTCTCCCAATAAATTGGTCTGATAACCACTACTAGAGAGAGACCCCCTCAAGTTCCACACAAAGTTTTCCCCCAAAAGGTGTCTGCGACTAACATCAGCTCACTCCACAGGCTCTTACCGAGGGAATCTTCCTTCCTTGCATTAGCTTAGCGTCCTGCGATTTAAACACATTCCCTGACTCCTAGGAGCTGAGACTCTGACGTGCTACAGCAGGCTTTGTGTGTCTACTTAATCGACCAGCAGGTTGCCTACGCTAGGTTACCCTGGCAACGCTTCTGCAACAAAGGCCCTTGGTGTCGTCTGCCCCTTGCATCGGGAGGGTTTGTAACCTGCACGGTGCTACATCCTGCTTTCCGCACAACTGTGCCTTTCAGTAAACAAGCTTAGCTCGTCTTCCTGTTGAAGTACAGACTAGATTGAAAATGAAAAATAATTTTCCAGAAATGAGGAATATGGTACATCCCAAAGATGGAATAATTTATATTCATAAAAATCATGTTTTTGTTTTAACAGACACTGTTCACAATAAATGGAGTTTTTAAAAAGGCTTCTAAAGAGTTGTACTTTACATTTTTATGAAACAAAACATTATATAATGCATTATGTATATAATGTATGTTATTTCCTTCATAATAAGAATAATATTAAAAAGGAAGACTTGGAAGATACTAATCAAAACGCCAGCAGTGGCTGTCGGTGGGTGGGGAACTATAAAGTGATGTTCATTCCTGCAATGGGAATTTTTGCTGTTTCCAAAGTTTTTATAATGAATGTGCACTGACTAGTCAATCTGAAAACACTAGGTTTTGGTCTTTGTTTGGCTTTAGAGTGTAAGTTTGCTGACCTAGTTCCAGTTAAGTCTGTCATTCTTGACAGGAAGGGATAAAAGAAAAGTGCTCTTAGATTGTATTTAAAGGATCATAGAGAATGCGTCAAAGTGAAATTCGAGTGACGTAAATTTTCACCACAGTCTTGCCAATCAGGTTTCTAAGGAAATAAGTTTAGTAGGAAAAATAGTGGGTCGTCTGAAAGGGAAGGACGTTTTCACACTAAACTCCACTCCTGATTGTTAAACTGAGCAAACTCGCAAGTCGGTCCAGCCGTTGAGAAGCGACTAACGGTGCGTTTCTCCTCAGCTTCCCTTTTCGGACTCATGGAGTCTCTCTGCCACGTGGTTGTAGGATGGTGAGATTTGAGCCCCCCAGGAACCCGGCCCCATCCTCCTGGCCCGGGAAAGCTGGAGCTGCCCTCAGCTGGTCTCGGCAAAGGGCGGGGCTTGGGGAGCGCAGCTTGGGAAGGGCTGGTGGCCGCTCTCCCAGCCCCTTGGTGCCCCAGGGGAGACTGGCTTCTGGTGTCCCTGTCGTGACTGCAGAGATGCGCAGCTGTGGGTGGGGACAGTGTTGGTCCCTCTCACATACAGGTGAATGTTTACTGTAACTCCAGTTCCAAATCCAGCTTTCTCGGAACTGCACAGAGCGGTTTTAAAGTTCATATGGAAAATAAGTGTGTGAAAGAACTGTCAAAAGTAATGAAAAACTCTCGAGAGGGATCCGCCTAGCAGATGTTGAAAGGCGGCTCAGTGAAACCTCATCAGTTAAACAGCACCGTGTGGCTGAAGGACACAGAGCAGTGAGGCAGACACCAGCATCCAGAAGCAGATCTGGGCCCAGTGCTTGTGGGAATCTGGGGTATCACAGAAGGGGCCTTTCGATTTGATGAGGAAAGAAGGATCGTTCATCAACAAGGCGGCGACCACAAGTCGCATTGCAACAAAATAACCTTGGCTCCTGTCTCAGTGAATATAAAAATAAATTCAAGATGGCTTGAAAATCAAAACGAAAGCAAATAAAGAAAGCAAATAAAAATTATGCAAATATTAGCAAACAATAGGGAGGATATTTGTTTAACCTTGGAGTAAAGAAGGCTTTTTAAAGCAAGACAGCGAAAACGAGAGGATAGCTATTTTCCAGACAGATAGAACAGCTCCAGTAAGATGACAACTCACCCACGCACAGACGGACTCAGGTCTTCATCTGCTTCCTGTGGGGGATGAATGAAAATTCACAAAGTGAAAAAAGGCTGCTGACACTGAGCTTATTTTTCGACAACGTTCAAATCAATTCTTAGTTGATCCTGAGCAATGGTGCCGCAGCATCCCCTGGGTCCTGGGAGAGGGTCTCACGGGGGGACACTGCCTTCGCCTCAACCCTTGTCACCTGCATAGGTTCGTTTTCCCTTCTCTTTGGTTAGAAGCCGGAATGGGAAGCTGGGTCAAATGATAAGAACATACTTAGCTTCTTAAGAAAATGCTACACTGCTCTCCAAACTGGCGTAATCTTACATCCCCACTGGCAACGGGGGAGCCTTCCATGTCCCCGGCTTCACCAGCACTTGGTATCGTAAGTCCTTGTGCTTTCAGCCCTTCTGACTGGTGTGCAGTGGTATCGTGTTGTGGTTTCAATTTACACTCCCTTAACGCTGAAGGCTGTTGACCACCTTTTCATGTGCTTATTTGCCGCCCATAGATCCTCCTGGCTGAACAGCTTGTTCAAATCTTTTGTCCCGTTTTAAAAACTGGGGTATTTTCCTCATAATTGAGTTTTGAAAATTCTTTATATATTCTGGATACAAGTATATGATTTGCAAATATTTTATTTCTGTCTCTGGCTTATATTTTCATTTTGTTAATGGTGCACTTCGAAGAGCAAATTTTTTTTAATTTGATGAGGAGCGGCTGCAGAAATGGGTGGGCCTAAAAGGAGTCAGCCCTGCTGGCTTGGTCCTGTGAGGAGTGAACTTAGAAACAGTGTAACACACACATGCACCCCACAAACCAAACACACTCACACACACACACACAAACATGCCCAGCATCACACACATCACGCGCACACTCACACACACAGACTCACAGGACCGAGCCAGTGCAGAAGCAGAGGGTTGTGGCTAAGAGGTCCCAGCCTCAGGGCAATCTCGGGCGTTGTCCCAGCCCTGGATGAACATGAGTGGTGACGCAGAGGGACACTGGTACCTGTGGCAATTCTATTTGGATGGACGGCCCTTTCTTCGCTTCTGGGGTTTTTGCATCCTGTCGGAGGCGGCCCTGTGTCATATATTCAAACGTGCTCATCTTTTTGGCCACTAGAAAAGAGAAAGAAGGCAGAGGATGGAGTTATTATTCATCAGCTGTGCTTGGTGCCCAAGAACAAGCAGGCAGTGCACCCTCCCAGGGCTCCAGCAGGGGCGTCGGGAGCTGGTTCCTAAGCTGGAACACTGAGGAGCTGCTGGACAGCCACTCCAGAGCACACCCGGCCATCGGGCAGCAAACCTGAGGCCCACTGGCCCCCCACCCTGGGCGCGGCTGCCCTGCTTGCCCCACAGGCCCAGAAAGTAAATATGGACCTATGGCGAGTACCGTGCCCAGCTCAGTTTGGATTAAGCTGAGACACTGGCTGTCCAGCACGTGGCAGAAGCACCTCAGGATTTTAAAAGGAAATCTGAGAGACGTGGCTGTCAACGCAAAAGGAGTACTAGTGAAGATGGGCTCTGTGCCTATTTTCGCCTTGTGCTTCCACAGAAGGGCCAGACTTTCCATTTCTCTGTCCCTAAAAACCAACACACATGAAAACAGATGGTTTATAATTATTTCTGGGAAGTGGAAAGGGCCACCCTCAGAAGCCTATTTGCAGCTCGAGGAGCAGACGGTGGCGCCGGCTGCCCCACAGACCCAGTGCAGCCCTCGGAGGCTGCCTGCCGGGCAGCTGGGCCCCGAAGACGGAGCCCCAGCCCTTCCCAGGCAGGTTCTACAGGGCTTGTGTTTCTGTTTTGCTTGTGCTTGACTTATCTTTCTTGATTAACTCTACCTGGCTCTTATTCCATTCTTCCACGTTCCCTCGGAACCTGTGTCAGAGTTTGAGGATATAAAACTTGCACTTGTTTATATTCCAGTGAAAATAGTCATTCTTTTGCATGAGTTTGCACAAACACCATCAAAATCAGATTATAAGCAAGCCCTGTGTGTCCCAGAGCTCACACTCGTTCGGAGTAAGTTTCCTGTAAACCGTTTTAATCTGGCAGCGACGATAAAGTCTCAGAGGAGAAGGAGTCGCAGAGCTTTAAGCCTCACGGGCGAGCAACTGTGAGGCCGAGCGCAGCGTGTGCCAGGTGGACGCCAGAGAGTCTCCCCCGTGTTCTCAGGTGCCCGCGCCTTAGTCTGCTCCCCTAACATCACCCGAGACACTTTCTCGCCCACTGGCTGTGGTCGTGGTTTTCCTCACACCTCGGTGCGGGCACTCTCTGCATCCACGTGGATTCCCGGAGGTCCTGTCCTCACCGACGGTCCCACTCCCACTCATGTGCTGAGGACTCGTCAGAGTGCCCCTCTCCCGGGCTTCAAAAGGCAGCATCCAACTGACGTGTCCCCGAGCACTCCCCACGCCGGGCTGCTCCCGCCTCCTGCAGTCTCTCCCCGGGAGTGGGGGCTGGTCCTAGTCACTTGCACAGAAAGTGAGGAGGCGTCACTTCCCAGACTGGGCTGCAAAAGGCTAGCTTCTGCCTCGCTGCCCTCTCATGTGCTCCTCGGATGAAGCCAGCTGCCCCGTGGCCAGATCCTCCGTGGAGCGTCCACACAAGACGGAACGGACGAGGCCGCGGGCCAAGAACTCACGAGGAACCAGGGCAAAGAGCTGACCCTGCCAACGACCCGGGCATGCACCTGGAAGTGGGTCCTCCCAGGTCCAATGAGACCGTGCCCTGCTGGCACCTTGCCTGAAGCCTCGTGAGGGGGCCCGGGCCAGAGGACCCTGCTGAGCTCTGCTGACCTCCGACCCACAGAACTGGGAGGTAATAAACGTGTTGTTTTAAGTGGCTACGTTTTAGGTAATTTTACTCTAACTAACAATAACTAATATCCCAGCTTTTTCCTGGAAATCTATCCTTTGATGTGCAAATATGGTAAAATTGGCATGTGCAGTCCTGAAGCTGGTGCATTTCTCCCCCACTGAGGGTCTCTGTGCGTCGCTGTGGGCAGTGAGTGACACCACTGTCCTCTTGGTCGGCTGAGTGGGAACCCTGGAGGCCCGTGCGCTCACGTCCGACTCCACTTGGTCCTGAAGGCCCGTGGATCTTGAGTCCTCCAGGCCCCTCGCCCTGTTAGCTCACCACGTCCCTCCTGGGTGGCTGCACGGGCGCCCAGCCGCGCTTGCCTGCCTCTGACTTGCCAGCTGCAGGCAGTCACGCATGCTGCTGCTGTGGCGCCATCCCCAAAGTGCACCCCTGACCCCGTGACCCGCTGCTCCCAGCGCCACCAGTGCACCCAGCAGCTTTGGGAAGAGCTCAGCCACCTGGGCTTCGGGCGCTGACTCCATGCACTGCCCGGCTCGGCAGGCGCGCTCCCCGACTAGACCAGCCCCACAGCCACCAGGTTCCTCCTGCTGCTGCCTTCTCCTGGAGGCTGCGGAGCGTAACTGTGGTCACTTCTAGGGAATGCCTCCCAGGGTGGGGAGCCCCCACGTCAAGGACACAGAGGAGCCTGCCACATGCAGCCACCGGGCAGACACTAGAAACCCACTGGTTCTCCCTGCAGCGTTTGGTGAGCGGAGACCCTGTCGCTGAGTTTAAGGTTTTTCCTTGTTAGGATTTCTGCCAGGCACTTTTCTAAATCCCCTGTTCTTTTTTCATAGTGCCCTGTTCCTGCCTCATAAATTCCGTTTCTTTCTCTCTCTGAGCGCTTTAACTTTCTACTCTTTAAATCTCTTCCGTGTTTCCTGCAGGTCTCAGAGCAGAATTCAGCCACTGCTGGACCTGCTGCCCTCTTGGCTTTCTCTTCTCTTCCTGTGATTTGTCCTTGGTGCTTTGAGCTTGTTTCTGGCAGAGGCTGACTGAGGGGCCACCTGCCTCGGGACACGGGAACACGAGGGGGCAAAGACTGGCCAACCTGGAGGTAGGGCTTGGGGACACGTACTCAGGTAGAGGTGGAAGATGAGCAGGTGTCCCAGCATCACAAGGGTCATGATGTCCAACAGCAGCATGGACACCCCGATGCCCAGGACCACTGGGGTGCTGGTCCTCACAGGAAAGAGGGGGAGAAACAGCAGCCACGTGTTCTTCCTGGAGACGTCTGTGGAGGCAAAGGAGAGATCCGTGCATCTAGTGCCTGCTGATGCAGCAGCCCCTCTCATCAGGCGAGCTCCACAGGACAGAGCTGGGCAGTGGGGGAGCGAGCACCAGCCCGCGGGAGCGCCTCCCTGCCCAGGTGAGCGCCTCCCTGCCCAAGTGAGCGTCTCCTTGCCCAGGTGAGCGCCTCCTTGCCCAGGTGAGCATTTCCTCCTCACCCAGGTGAGCGTTTCCTCCTTGCCCGAGTGAGCACCTTCTTCTTGACCAGGTGGGTGCCCTGCCTCACCTAAGTCCTCACTTAAGCCCCTCCTGACTGCGGTGGGTATTATGGTCCCACTTTATAGATCTGGAAGGTAAGGTTGGGAGAGGTGACTAAGTACCCAGGTCACAGAGCCTGACCCTCTGCCTGACCCCAGCGCTCACCCTTTCCTGCAGGCCTCCCAGAGCCCTCTCCATGCTCAAGCAGCCACTCTCAGATAGAGCTGGAGGCTACAGCCACCACTTTGGGGCAATCCTAGGACATGGTGCTCTGTGCCCCAGGGGTGTGACGGGCACAACCACACCACTTCTAAATATTAAGTGTGAGAAGCATAGTGAAGGGCTGTGCAGGCGGGCCAGGGAAGACTGAATTCCAGTTGAAATGTCTGCCCCACAATAAATTCCAAAAGGGAGCTTGACCCAGCTCCCTATGTGGCCTCCCACAAGGCAGTTGCCACGCCCTGTCATGGTGCACGGCCGCGGCAGTGTCCAGGGCAGAGTCTGGTGCCCCAGGGGCTGCAGCATGGGGTGTGTGGGGCTGGGCTGGACCGTGGGGCAGCTGACCCCTCACTTGTCCTCTTGGCGGGTGATGTCCTGACGAATTGCCGCCAATGAGAGCAGAGCATCCCAGGGAACTGGTGTTTCGGAAGCTCTGTGGAATTTCCTCCCAGGAAATTGCCTCAGTCCACAGTCACAGGATTCACGTGGCGCCAATCACACTGTGCTTCCAGCACTGGCCAGTTGCAGGGAGCTGGCCTCATGTGGCCTCTGCACGTGCGCCGAGATCGCTGAGGCCGGTGGGCTCTGGGTGGGCTCTGGGTGGGCTCTAGGTGGGCTCTGGGTGGCCACTGGCTCCTCCTGTCCTTCCCCCTCCTCACGGCCCCCAAAAGCGAGGGCCCAGTTAACCAGCCATCGCTGGGGGGACGGCTGCTTCCAGCAGAAGGCATGAATGCATGCAGGCCTTGGGTTTGACACCGTCACCGCTCACCGGGCAGGAGCTACATTTCAGAGAGTGCCTCAGGGGCAGCGGAGCAGCCGCAGGGCGTGGGATCAGCCAGCTCTTTGCAGAGGATGGGGGAGCTGCAGGGCCTTCCATGTGGAGCTCACAAAGCTCATCCTCGAAAGACGAAGGCTCTGGGAGCTGCCAGGCACTGGACAGCCCCTCTGGCTAAGGCAGTGCCAAGAGGGTGTCAGGTGGGCAGGAGACGCTGTGCCCACGACTCGGGGGCTCTTCCTATGGAGTGAGGGCCTGGTCTCACTGGGCCCCCGGCAGTCCACTGTCCCATGGTGATAGCCAGGTCACATTTGGGAACAGGTGCAGGTTGGACAGTCCACCCCACAAGGCTGGTCTGTGCCAGATGCTGGGTGGGCCTGGGGGGGGTGACAGTGGGTGGGGCATGGTGCCCTCCAGGAAGAGGAAGTGTCCTCCTGGGACGAGGCACAGCGGCACTCCCGGTAGGACCGAGGCAGGACGTCTACACGTCACAGGCTCAGGGAGAAGGGAGATGTGGGGCCTCAGTCCCACCGCAATGTCCTCGTCACGTCTTCCAGGCTGTCCCGGCTGCGCACTCCCCCGAGAGGAGGGCATTGTCCGTCCTGCTCTGGAGCCCAGGGTTGGGCCTCTGCAAAGGCCAGCGTCAGCACCTGAGATGTTGGAGCCTGTGACGGGGCCCGGGGCTCCTGGAATGTCCTGGGCTGAGTGACAAAGGTCCTACATTCTCCTGCCCTGAGGACTGGCCTGCAGGCCAGTCTGGAGAGATGCTGGGGACTGAGACAGCGGGCCTGGCTCTGCATCCTGAGGGCTTTGGTCCCAGAGCATTTGGGACAGACATGAGGAGGTGCTCCACGTGAGGTGCTCCCCTGCATCGTGTCCAGGGCTGTGGTGACTAATGACGACAGACGGCGGACTGGGTGGCTTGAACAACAGAAATTTACCTCCTCCCAGTTCTGGAGGCTGGAAGCTAGGGGGTCGCAGGGCCGTGCTCCCTCCAGAGGCTCCAGGGGAGGACCTGTCCCTGAGTCTCCCAGCTCCTGGGGCTCTGGGGCTCCAGGCCTCCCTGGGCTGGTGGCCGCGTCACTCCCGTCTCTGCCTCCATTGTCATGTGGCCTCCCCTGTGTCTGTGCCCCTCTCTTCCGTCTCTGATGAGGGCACTCACGTTGGATGCAGGGCCCTGGACAATGCAGGATGAACTTATCTCGAGATCCTTTATCACGTCTGCCAGGACCCTTTTCCAGATAAGGGCACAGTCGCAGGTCCAGGGTGAGCACCTTTCAGCCCCCACATCTGCTCCCCTCGAGCTGGGTGTGGACATCTGTTCCCAAGGCCAGGCTCCCTGACCCGCTTATCAGAGAGCTGTGTGGAGCCCGCAGTGCCTGCAGCCATGCACCACCCCAAGCCCATGCCCCAGACAGCCTGCCTGCCCACCACCCCTGCGCCCCTGCATGACTGACCGCGAGGGACAGAGGGCAGACCGCGCTCTCTCATGCCTGCTGCTGCCTGGAAGCACGGCCTCCGAGCAGCCACGCCAGCGCCTCTGGGCCCCACACCTGCTTCCTGGGCCCTCAGGAAGCTGCCAGGCTGCAGGGTGGATGCTGGGTGCGGCCCTTAGCCTGCGGAGAGCACCAGGCACCCCAGCTCCAGCACCGGTTCTGCTCACCCAGCCTGGGGCAAGCGGGCTCCCCTCCCCACGGCCGGAGACAGCTGGAGGGCGAGGCTGACACATGAGCCCCTCACATGGCGCGGCCCCCCAGGCAGCCGCGTACTTTGGTATTGGGGGTCCGTGCGCAGCTCCTCTGGGTTCAGGAAGTACTGAGTGAAGATGTACAGCAGGATGACGATCAGGCAGAGCAGTCCGGCCGAAGCAGACGCCACGGAGCTGAAGAAGTACCTGTGGGAGAAGCAGAGGCGGGCTCAGAGCCAGGCCAGCGGGCAGCCAGGACGGCGTGGTGGGCGTCCCTGCTAAAGGAGCTCTCTGACGGCTGCCCCCATGCCCCGATTCCTGTTCCCGGTCACACCCTAAAGCTCAGCCCTGCTCTGTTTTCTCTCAAGCTCTCTGGGCGAGGTCCCTGATCCGCTTCCACCACCGATCCTAAGTGCAGTTTTCTATCTCCTCACAACTTACACCACCATCTTGTTTAATCCTCACGGGAAGCTGCGAGGAGGGGCAGCCACCCCCAGTTCACAATAGGGAAACTGAGGCTCAGAGCCAGGGAGTGGCTGGCCCAAGCTGCCTTGGCACCCGAGACTCAACCGCTTCCAGGCCGCAGCTCACAGCCCGCCTGCGATTCCCAGCTGCCTCCGGTTCAGACCCGGGCTCACTCCCACCTATGGCTCCGTGGGTCCGTCTGAGCTCTGGAATCGTGGAAAATGAGCCCTGTGAGCTCTTAGCCTCAAGTCGGGGTTCGGGACTGCTGCAGTCGAACAGAATCGGGGTGTGACAGGTGGGGGGCTGCACGATGCCGTCTTGCTATCAAGGGCACCGAGTCGGCACGGGGAAGGCCAGGGGTGTGTGGTGATGGACGCTAGCACAGCATGTGGGCTCACTGCGATTGACCTCGAGGCCCGAGGAAGCCTGACCATCCAGCCCGCAGCAGGTCCACCGTTCGAAGTCCCATGCGCATATTCGCGCCAGAAACGGTGCAGTGTGCTTGCGTGTCAGACCAGTCACTCCTGTGCTCCTGTCTGTGCTCAGAAGACACGGAGAATGACCCGCCCACCCCAAACCCTAAATTCTGGGTAGCAGTTCTTGGCATCTGCTTTCACTGAAACATCTTCCCTCCAGTCTTTCTGTCGTTATATTTAAAAGAAACAATTCCGTTAACATTTTCAATGTTAAACAATGTCTTTTGTTCACCTAAAATTTAGTTGATTCCGTTTTTCTTTCCTGGAACTTCTTGAAGTTTCCTTACACGTGTCTTTAGGGGAGGGCTGAGATGTGAGGGATTCCCAGGACCGGGTGGGCGCGGCTGCGGCCCTGAGGCAAGCAGCTTCCCTGAGGGTGCCGCATCTGGGCCCTCGCATCCCTCCCAGACATCTCTTCTGGGTCATGCTGCACAGGCCGACTCTCTCCTGTGTGAGTGGGTCCTGGGGGCACCGACGGCCGTGTGGACACGGGGAGGCCCCACACTGAGCTCTGGTCCAGGCAGTGGGTGGGCTCTGCACCTGACCCTCGGGGTCATCTCCATCCTGCTGTCTGGGCAGAACTCCCGTCCTGCCTGGACAGGTGGCCCCCAGGACAGGCGGGAGGTGCAACCACATGGTCAAGCTTGCCCTCATTGTCTCCCCTCCACCGTCCACAGTGCGCAGCTCCCTCCCTTGATCGGAGTGTCTGTGGGCCCAGCTCTCCGCAGCCTTCGATCTGGCTGCACCTCGGCCGCGTGCGCGTCCTGCTCTTCCCGTGCTGTCAAGGCCCGGCCTGTCTCTCAGGGTCCTGGCATAGACTTTGTCACCTTCTTTTGCCGAATTATATCCTAAATGCGCTTGCTCTCTCCGCCTGACACATGCAGGGACAGGAGGCAACTGGGAGCATATGCCAGCAGTGGCCCTTGCTCTCACCCCTTCCCCAGAGTGGGGCTGTCTTGGCACACACGGTGCCCCCTCCCTTCCGTGGGCTCCTTCTGAGGAAAGCAGACCTCCCCTTGCCGTGGGCCAGGCACCGCTCCTTCCTGCCGACCCTGCCTGGTGGACACGGGGAGCTCGTGGGGCTCACGAGCTGTTGAGGGGGCTTCCTGGCCTCACTGCGAACCGCAGCTCAGCCTGCTCTGTTGTCAGGGGAGCCTGGCCCACTCCGTCCTCCTTTCGGGCAGGGTCACACGCCCTCGCCTGTCCCCCGATGGCCCTGGCCTCTCTCCGGACCACTGACCAGATCTAGAGGTGGCCACCCAGCTCGGGGTACTCAGGCCTCAGGGAGGCACATCCACGGGGAGCAGAGTCCTCCAGCGTGTGGACCGTGGTTCCACCCCGCCCGCTGGCCTTCCCGGGGCTCCGTTCCATAGGAGACGAGGCAGGACGTGGGCATCCTGGTCCCTTCCAGACTAGCAGCTTCGAGGGGACTTTTCTCGTTAAGAAACCTGTGGCTTCCTTCTGCTCAAAGCAGCAAGGCCTCTTTCTGCGCAGGAACGACTGGCATGCTGCTCTCGTGGTCTCCTCGCCGGGCGATGGGGACTCACGTCCCACGCTCGCTGCCGCGTGTGGGTAAGCAATGAAGAGCCCTCTCCACCCTCCGCCTGGACAGCGGCTTGGAGGCCACCTGCCAGTAGAGGCCTCTCTCTCCTTGGCCGGCGTGGAGGAGCCAGGAGAGCGCTCGTGGTTTTCCTGGCGACACACAGCCCTTCTCTGCCAGCGGAGTGACTTACAGCCTGGCTTCAGATCGGGGGGCCCTGGTGAACCCCACAGGCCCTGCACCTCGAGCTCACGGAGGAAATGCCTCCCGTCCGTGGCTGGACACTGGCTCCTGGCATAGCCCCCCGCCCACATCCTCTGTGCTTGGGGGCTGACGGCCTCTGCAGGCGAAGGCAGAAGGGCCCAGGCCAGTGGGTCAAGGACTCGTTAGCCCAGCCCATGCCCCACAGACAGGCTGGCTCCTTGTTGATGCTAATGGGGGTCTCCAGCAATTTACTTTGTGGGGACAGGCTTGACATGGCACGTGTGAGGACGGCTCCACTGAACATGTTCCAGAACCAGACAAGGAGACCAGAGGGATGCTGAGCCCACTGTTCTGGAGGTTGGGATGTGGTGCCCCGCTCCCATGGCCTCCCCTGCCCTCTCACCCACGGCCCCCTGCTGCAGACACACTCCTGGTCCCTGCCCTCCTCCCTCACCAGTGGATCCTGGCCCCTCCCCTCCTTCCTCACCAGTAGTTCCGGGTCCCCACACAGTTGTTGAGCCATTTGCAGTGGTGGTCGAAGCCAGAGATGCACTTGTTGCAGGCACTGCAGTGTTTGGCTTTCAGGCTCCTGGAAGGAAGAATTTGGGGTGCAGCCCGTCAGCAGTCTGTGCAGGTTGACGGGCCAGAGCCCCACCTGCCTGTAGCAGAGAAGCAACAGCAGCCCAGTGGGCGGGCCCTGCGCCCTGCAGCTCCTTCCCTCCCTCTGCCACGCCCACCATGTGCTGACAGGGTCTGAGGCCTGGAGGCCATGCTCGGGCCCCACCCTGAGCCACTGGGCCTCCCTCCCAGGCCATCCAGTGACGTCCCTGGGGCCACTGGAGACCCCAGGCCTGGAGTAGCCCTGGGCTCTGATCTGGTGGGGGACTCAAGGAGGACGGTGCTCCCTCCACTCCTAGATCAAAGGCAGCAGAGCGGGTCAGCTGCATGGACACAGATGTGGGCCCTCGGGCAGGCACCCCGCCTCTCCCCGCCCAGTCCCTGCAAGCCCCACGGTGGCTGGAGAGTCAAATGCTGCAGTCCGCAGCCTGGGCGCAGGGCCACCCGTGTCAGCGGGCCCACACCTGGGCACTTACACGGGGACCTGGCACAGGTGGCAATACTGGTTCTGGATCACGTGTGCATGTTTGGAACGGTCGAAGGTCGGCAGAGGCTCCGTGTAGCTCTTCTTAAGGCGGACGCTGTCTTCGGCCGGATCGAGGGACATTGCAATCAAGTGGACGATGAAATGGAAAAAGAAAAGCCCACCGGTCACCTGTGGGGGGTCGTCAAGGGACAACTCGGCCTAGGGCCTGGTCAGCACAGTGTCGAGTGTCCACTGGAGGCGGGAGGTGCCTAGGCCCGGCCACCTGGGCCCTGGTCGCCGGTCAGCGCCACGGGAGCCATGCGCCCGGCTAGTGGCAGAGACTGAGGGAGCCCTCACACGCCAGTGGCCAACAGAACAGCCCCGACCCCTTCCTCCAGGAGGGACGAGGGAGCGATGCCTCACGGCAGAGCAGCTCCTCAGCTGAGGGTGTGGCTCCCCGAGCTCCACCATACGAAGGGCAAGGCCTGCCCGCACCAGGCCAGCACTGAAGGACACCGTGGGGGGCCCTTTGGGTAGCAGAGATGCTCCAAGCACATGCGTGGGGTTAGAAAGAAAGTGGGTCATCAAGAAAGGAAGACAGGAGGAAGGGAGCCAAGGAGCCTCTGTGGAGCGGGCGCATGCTCTCTCTCTGTCTCTCCACTCCGGCCCCCAAGACCCCTCAGGCTCTCTCCAGCTCCCACTCCCTCCAGGGCTCTGAGGGTAAAGCTGAGGCCTCAGATCCCACCCTCTCTGCCTCCTCTCCCGGGGGATCGGGGATCAACACACCATCCCCATGGAAACCAAACAGCAGGGGCCACGCCTCCCCACCAGCCCTGCCCTGATTCCTAGAAGAGTTCTGAGCCTGGAGGGTTCAGGGTTTGCAGGCCTGTCTGCAGAGGACAGAGGGCAGCCTGGGCGTGGCTGGGAAATGACGCCCACCTGCAGGGTCTCCTTCGCTGTTCCTGGGAGGCAGAGGCGGGAGGCGAAGGCTGGTTCGCCACCCACCCCATGCAAGGCTCTGTGGCAACGCTAACAGCTGGCAGGCTCTCAGCAGGGAGGAGGGGGTCGCGGCTCAGTCAGGCGGGAAGCCCCTTCTTGGAGGCCCTTCTCAGGCTGCACTGCTGTCACGGTTCAGGGTCTCAGTGTGGAGCCACCCTGGGGACTCTGGGGCTTGGGCGTATGTGCGTGCCCCAATGACACTCCCGTGAGAAACACGCATGACGCACGACAGGCCCGAGTGGAGGCTGGTTCTGGCCAAAGCTGCTGGTCCCTCCCACATCTTTGGCCTCCAGGCGCCGAGTGCCAACTCAGGGCCCTGGGTGCCAGGTGTGAGCAGGGAGGGGATAGGGTCCGGCCCAGCCCGGGACACAGACATGACCATAAGGTGTGAGAGCAAGCTGGGGGGCTAGATAGTCCGACTGGGAAGCTGGTGCCCAGGCCAAGGGCAGGCAGGCGCATGAGCAGGAGGAGCTGGAAAGCGGGTATGAGGAGACGGCTGAGAACCAGCTGGGCCCTCGGGACTGACACAGGAGACAGGACTGACCAGACCCCTCAGCGACGCCAAGGTCCTTCCCACAGCCGCCGGGTCCTGAAGGGCAGGGGTGAGGCCTGAGCCCCCTGCTCTGCTGTCGAGCAGATGGAGGCCATTCTCCTCTACGGGGGTGGGGCAGCGGGCAGGCGGTCAGCGGCTGGCCAGGCCTCACTGTCACAGCTGGTGACACAACATGGCCCTGGCATGCTGGCCCCTGCACCCGCTCCCTGAAGCCCGAGGCACTGGCCGCACTGTTTGTGTGGTTGCCGGGGCAACAAGAGCACGTCCTGAGCCGTAGGACACAGGCAGTGATAGGCGAGGACAATGAGATGTGGCAGGAAGCCGCACTGTGGCCCAGGTGTGGCCCCTTCCTCTGGGGCTGGAGCAGAACTGCCCTCGTCAGAAACTGGCAAGCGAGTGGGAGGCCAGGAGGGTGAGAGGGGTGGCAGGTGAGCCCAGGACAGAGGCATGTCCTACAAGCCCTTTGCCCCCACGTCTACACCCGCCTCGCACACAAGACCACTGCCAGGGAAACAGCATGGGGACAGCGTGGCCTGCACTCGGATCCTCACCTTCCAAGCGGAGGTGCCCAGGGTGCCTGACCTGGCCCGACCCGGCCCGCCCCGCAGAGCTACCTGTGGCCAGTTTCCCGAGCCGTCCCAACCTGCAGGTGCGCAGGCCAGGCCATTGCCCTGAACACGTCCCCCGAAAGAGAGGCGTGGCTTCCTGGGGAAGATCTGAGGGCAGGGTCCCACCTAGACGTGGCTGGTGAAGCTGCCCACAGCCCCCAGACATGAAGCTGTCCAGAGCAAGAACGAACACGAGCCCGCCGTCCAGCGCATGGAAGAGGACCCAGCCCGCCTGTCTGACCCAGCGCAGCTCGGCACCGGGTGACACCCGGTCACCACGGGGATGATGTGGGCTGCGTCCTGCCCAAGATGACCTGGCCCGTCACCACATCCATCACATGCTCGGTGACCGTTGTGGGCTGAACCCCCAGCGTGGAGAGGGTGGCGGAGTGCATGTCACACCCTCAAGCTCCCACTTTCACTTTCACATGGGATTTGGAGCCTCAGGGCCAAGCGAATAAGAAAAAGAGAAGGATGGCTGAGGTCTCACTTTGCTACAAGGCGGGAGGCTGCCTGCCCTCGGAGTTCCGGGGGAGCTGCCCTGAGAAGGCCTGGCCCTCCGTCCCTAGCAACAATCTGTGTTTAGTAAATAAACAGCGTGGCGCCAGCTCCACCCGCCCTGTGCTGCTAACCTCCCTGCCATCTGGGCCCCCACCCCCACCCCTGCCCTTCCCAGAGTCAAGGCAGAGCTGAGCTCCAGCTCTGAGGGAGAGCAGCTTCCTGCAGGGATCTGAGCTTCTGGGATCCCGAGCCTTGCCAGGTTCATTTTGCCTCGGGCCATAACACAGGGTCTCCAGAGTAAACCAAGCCCCACCAGATTCCAGGCCCTTCCACACCATGGACCCTGCGGATCAGACAGCTGAGCCAGCCAGGTGACGCGGAGGGGAGCGCTGACTTGCGGGGACGCTGACCTCTGCACGCACGGGGTCCACCTGCGCTGCTTCTCCATGGTTTCCCCTGGGCCTGCCGAATGCCGCCCCGACCTTGGGCCCCGACCTTCCCAGGGCCATGGCGTGGGCCGAGGTCACTTCCTCGCCAGCCCAGTCCCTACAGGCGCCGAATGATGCTGGCCCCCTCCAGTGGCCAGAGCATAGCACCCGAGTGCAGCTGCCTGGGGCCCGAGGGACATCACTGAGGGACCAGGCGGTGCCAGGCAGCAGGACGCTAGGCAGGAAAGTTTGTCTCAAAGGCAGCCTGAGCCCTGGACAGCAAGGGAAGCTGTCCTGTGTCCACCACTTGGGATGAGCAGGAGGGGCAACACACACTGGGCATTGAGCCACCCAGGGGCAGGGGACAGCCAGCAGCCAAGGCCCCCAGAAGAAATGGCGGGTCCAGTGCAGGCGAGCCTGGGCTCCCGAGCTCTGGCTGTGCCAGAAAGCAGGTAAGAGCTCAGAGTGACCCCTGGACAGAGAACACGGGGCCGGCTCAGAGAGACCCTGACGGCCAAGACGGGGCTAAATTATGGGTCAAAAGAGAATGAAGATAATAGATTATAACCCAGCACATAAGCAAAACCCACAGTTAGGGGCTGAACCGTGTCCCCAAAAGACGTTGAAGTCCCAACCCCCAGGACTGTGAGTGCGACCTTGTTTGGAAATAGGGTCTTCGGGGGTGATCAAGTCAAGTCATGAGGGTGAGTCCTGATCCCATAGGACTGGTGTGCTCTCAGAGGCCGTCAGGACACAGACACGCACAGAGGGACGACTGTGTGAGGACACAGAGGCCGCGGCATCTAACGCCAAGGGATGTGGAGCCACCTGGAGCCACCAGAGCTGGAAGAAGGGCCTGGAAGAGACCCTCCCCCAGAGCCTGCAGGGAGCGTGGCCCTGCCCACACCATGATCTCGGATTTCTGGCCCCAGAACTGAGAGAGAATAAATTTCTCTGTTTAAGCCGCTCCATCTGTGGTACTTGTTACAGCAGCCGGGGGAACTCATACCCCACAGCTCCACGGTGCTGCTAAGGAGAGAGGGATGGGGGAGCGAGCTGAGCGAGGAGGAGGCGAAATCAGGAAATTTTCCACCATTTTACAAGCCCCAGTGAAACTGCAATTCGGACAAGGGAAAACGGGGCACCCACGGCCCCACAGTCTACCTGCAGACTGCTCCTGACTGTAGGGGGGTACCTGGCTCCCCTCCCCAAGGAGCAGCCTCCCAGTGGGGGCCGGACCACAGGGCAAGACGCTGTGGCTGAGAAAACCACAACAGCTGCCCACCCGAAGGCAGGTGGGTGCTGTGCTGGGCCAGAGGGACCTAAGACCCCATCGCCAAATGCAAAGCATGAACCTTGACCAGATCCTGGGTTAAAAAAACATAAAGCATGGGGGCCGGCCCCGTGGCCGAGTGGCTAAGTTCGCGGGCTCTGCTGCAGCAGCCCAGGGTTCGGATCCTGGGTGCGGACATGGCACCACTTGTCGGGCCACGTTGAGGTGGTGTCTCACATGCCATAACTAGAAGGACCTGCAACTAAGATATACAACTATGTACCAGGGGGGATTTGGGGAGATAAAGCAGAAAAAAAAAAAAAAAGATTGGCCACAGTTGTTAGCTCAGGTGCCAAACTTAAAAACAAAACAAAACATAAAGCATGTTTCTGAGACCACTGGAGCAATTTTGAGATGGGCTGCCCATGGGTCTGTACAATTACTGCTCATCTCGGCTGTGACAAGACTCGAGTTATGTGGGGTGATGGGGGCCTGTGACCAAGGCTTCGGGAACGCTGCCTCGCCCCCGACGCAGGACAGGAGGCTCAGAGGAGGGGTGGCTGTGCTCAGGGCACACGCCGGTGGGACTGCTGCTCAGCTCTGGTGGATCAGACATTTTCAGGGCCCTGGAGATGGGGGAGGCCGGTGCCATCAGAGGCTGCATGGAACTGGGGAAAACGGGGCTGGAGGCAGAGGGCTCGGACGCCAGGCCACGGTGGACGCAGAAGCTCACCAGCAGGGTCTGTGTGGCGGTGGCCCAGAGAGCACGGGTCAGGACGGGCAGAGACAGCCCACTCAGACCCAAGAGCTGTCACCTGAGCGTGAGGGAGGGATGAGGCTGGCGGTGCCGTGTGGCCGCAGCGAGGGGGCATGGCAGCTGCGCCTTCCAGCCCCTCCACAGAGGGTGCTGGAGTCACAGCCACGTGTATGTCCAGGTCCCCAGCACCTGCCCACCTGGCCGGGCCGGGTTCGGACCTGCCTGGCTGGGAACCCACTCAGGTGACGTGGCTCGTTCTCTCAGCAAAGGCCTCATCTTGGGTTGGGGGGGGTGAGGCTGGGGCAGGGCGTGCAGCCCTCCTCTGTGGCCTGTGCTGCTGTGCCTGGCGGCCCAGCAGGCTCTCTCTCTGGCCTCCTTCCCTGCCCTCTGCCATCTCGGGGCCGGCACTCATAGGCTCAGCCGCCACTGCCAAAGAGAGGTTGTCCCAAGAGGGACCAACCAAGAAAGCATTGAAATGAATGGCTGAAGAGGGGCCGCCATAAATTAGCGTCTCTCCCTAAAACCACTCCCTGGGACCCCTGGCAAGAATGCCCTGCTCAACCAGCTGGACCCAGCACCCTGCAGACCTGCAGACAGGTGGGCCGGGTCAGAGGAACCACAGCTGCACAGGGCACCCCCACACTCGGAGACTGAACGCAACTCCCCGGGAGCCGCCCTTCATCTCTAGGCCAGAGAGGACATGAGTGGAGGAGAAAGCCTTCCTCCTCTGCGTCTGTGCATCTGTGCGTCTGTGCGTCTGTGCGTCTGTGTGGGTGTCACATGTCTGCACATCTGTGTGTCTGTGTGTGCATGTGCTTAGAGGGAAATTTAGAGCTTCAAATATACCAAAAAGAAATGACGTCTAAAATCAATGACCTAAGTTTCCACCTTAAGAAGGTAGAAAAAGAAGAGCAAAGTAAACCCGAGGCAAATTCAAAGGAGCAAATAGTAAAAATAAAAGTAGAAATTTAAAAAAGAGAAAATTAATAAGCCCAAAAGTTGATTCTTTGAACAATTAACAAAAGTGACAAAGCTAGGAATACTGACGGAGGGAGAGGACACTCATCGCCAGTAAGGACAAGTGAGGACACATCGCTACGGGCCCAACAGACACTGAAAGGATAAAAGGAAATCGTGCGAACAGCTTTATCCCAAGAAATCTGACAATTTAGATGAAATTCTCAAGTTTCTTGAAAAATACAACTTACCGACACAGACACAAGATGAGACAGAAAAGCTGAACAGTTCTATTTCTGTTAAAGAAATTGATTACTGAAAATCTACCGCAGAGAAATCTCTAGCACCTTGAGGGACAAAATGAGCCAATCCAGAGTGAGGAGTCATTCCACAAGAAGATGCCCTGGTCCTCCCACCGAGCAAAGGGCCCGGGCAGCTTCCTGGGGTCAGGGAGACTTCAGGGCACAGTGACCTCATGCCAGGTGGGGGCCTTGTGGGGTCCCAGTGGGGCCCAGGCATCTGCGAAAGGGCTTCTTCAGAAAATCTGGGAAACACCCATCTTGATGTTAAGGAGTAAGTGGTAACTTACGACGTGATTTTTAGGTGAGATAACAGAACTGTGGCTACGGAGATAAAAGCCCTTGTCAGAGGCAGACTGGGGCACTTGCAGTGAAATTTCATGTTGTCTGGGATTTTTCAGGATACTCCAGTGTATGTGTGTGTGTGAGATGAAACAAGATTGGCAAAATCTTAACCGTTAAAGCTGGAGACTCGTCCTTGAGGTCCATCCTCCTGTTCCCTCTGCTTTTCTGAAGCTGAAAGACACCATAGCAAAGCGTCTGGGGCAAGTGACTGAGGCCCTGAGAGACAGCTTGTGTCCTCCATGCACCCTCCCTCCCACCCAATTACACATACCTGGGTCTGCTTTACTCAGCCAGGGACCTTGTGGGGTGGCCTAGGCAAAGAGACGGGCAGTGTGGACTGTTTCCTTACTGAGAGGAAGGCTTGACCCAGGTGTAAACGTCCTCCTTTGAGAAACGTGGTCCTGTGCCCACTTCACACCAGCCCTGCCTTGTCCACCGGCTCGAACGTTGGGTGACCCTGGGGGTGGGGTCCGAGGTGTCCTCGTCAGGTGCTATGGACCCAGGGTCAGCCAGGCATGACACAGAGCCACACGCCACCCTGATGCACACCGCCAAGAACTCAAAGCAGACATCTTCTGGGGTGCAACACAGAGCACAGCCACCCAAGGAGGATCCCAAATGTGAAACCCCACACGTGAGCTGTGTGAGAGTTGACCTGGAAAGCTCTGTCTGTGGGGAACAGGGCTCCATGGCACGCACTTGACAGAGGTGCGTGGGGAGCAAACTCGAGCTGTCCATCAGAAACGCTTTAGCATTCTTTTAAAGTCTTTCCTCATTAAAACTCAGAATTCTGTTTGAATAGACCAATCATCAGTAAGGAGATCGAAACAGTAATCAAAAACCTCCCCCAAAATAAAGGTCCAGGACCAGACAGCTTCCCCAGAGAATTCTACCAAACGTTCAACTGAGACTTAATACCTATCCCTCTCAAACTCTTCCAAAAAGTTGAACAGGGGAAGCTTCCTACCTCATTCTATGAGGCCAACATCACCCTGATATGAAAACCAGACAAGGACAACACAAAAAACGAAAATTACCAGCCAGTATCACTAGTGAACATAGATGCAAAAATCCTCACCAAAATACTAGCAAATCGAATACAATAATACATTAAAAAGATCATACATCATGATCAAGTGGGATTTATTCCAGGGATGAAGGGATGGTTCAACATCTGCAAATCAATCGTGATACACCACATTAACAAAATGAAGAATAAAAGTCACGTGATCGTCTCAATTGATGCAGAAAACATTTGACAAGATCCAACATCCATTTACGATGAAAACTCTGAATAAAATGGAGATACAAGGAAAGCACCTCAAGATAATAAAGGCCATATATGACAAACCCACAGCCAATATCATTCTCAATAGAGAAAACCTGAAAGCTATCCATCTAAGAACAGGAACCAGACAAGGATGCCCACTGTCACCAGCCTTATTTAACATAGTATTGGAAGTCCCAGCCAGAGCAATCAGGCAAGAAAAAGAAATAAAAGGGATCCATACTGGCAAAGAAGACGTGAAACTGTCACTATTTGCAGATGACATGATTTTATATAGAGAAAAGCCTAAAGAATCCACCAAAAACTTTTTAGAAATAATAAATGAATACAGTCAAGTCGCAGGATACAAAATCAACATACAAAAATCGGTTGTGTTTCTATACACTAAGAATGAAGTAGGAGAAAAAGAAAAGAAGAATACAATCCCATTTGCGATTGCAACAAAGAGAATAAAATACGTAGGAATAAATTTAACCAGAGAGGTGAAAAACCTATACACTGAAGACTATAAAACATTGTTGAAAGCAACTGAAGAAGACACAAAGAAATGGAAAGATATTCTCTGCTCTCGGATTGGAAGAATTAACATAATTAAAATGTCCATACTTCCTAAAGCAATCTACAGATTCAATGCAATCCCTATCAAAATTCCAATGACATTTTTCACAGAAAGAGAACAAAGAATCCTAAAATTTATTTGGAACAAGAAAAGACCCCGAATAGCCAAAGGATTCCTGAGAAAAAAGAGCAAAGCTGGAGGTATCACACTCCCTGATTTCGAAATATACTGCAAAGCCATAGTAACCAAAACAGCACGGTACTGGCACAAAAACAGACACACAGATCCACAGAACAGAATCGAGAGCCCAGAAATAAACCCACACTTCTATAGACAGCTAATATGCGACAAGGGAGCCAAGAGCCTACGATGGAGAAAGGAGAGTCTCTTCGATAAATGGTGTTGGGAAAACTGGACAGCCACATGCAAAAGAATGAAAGTAGACCACTGTCTTACACCATGCACAGAAATCAACTCAAAATGGATGACAGACTTGAATGTAAGACCTGAAACCATGAAACTTCCAGAAGAAAACAGGGAGTACACTCCTCGACATCGGTCTTAGCAGCATATTTTCAAGTACCCTGTCTGACTGGGCAAGAGAAACAACAGAAAAAATAAACAAACGGGACTACATCAAACTAAAAAGCTTCTGCACAGCAAAGGAAACCATCAGCAAAATGAAAAGACAGCCTAAAAGTTGGGAGAAGATACTTACAAATCATATATCAGATAAGGGGTTAATATCCAAAATATACAAAGAACTCATATGTCTCAGCAACAAAAAACCAACACCACAATTAAAAACTGGACAAAAGATCTGAACAGACATTTCTCCAAAGAAGATATACGGATGCCCAACAGGCACACGAAAAGATATTTCACATCATTAACTATCAGGGAAATGCAAATCAAAACTGCAATGAGGTATCACCTCATTCCGGTCAGAACGGCTATAATTAACAAGATAGGAAACAAGTATTGGAGAGGATGTGGAGAGAAGGGAACCCTCGTACACTGCTGGTGGGAGTGCAAACTGGTGCAGCCACTATGGAAAGCAGTGTGGAGTATGCTCATAAAATTATGAATAGATCTACCATATGATCCAGCTATCCCACTGCTGGGTATTTTCCCAAAGAACTTGAAAACACGAATGCATAAAGATACATGCACCCCTATGTTCATCACAGCTTTATTCACAACAGCCAAGACTCGGAAACAACCTAGGTGCCCATAAGGGACAAATGGATAAAGAAGATGTGGTACATATGCACAGTGGAATAATACTCAGCCATAAGAAATGATGAAATCCGGCCATTTGTAACAACATGGATGGTCCTTGAGGGTATTATGTGACGTGAAATAAGTCAGAGGGAGAAAGTCAAATTCCATATGACCTCACTCATAAATATAAAATAAAACAACAGCACCAACAACCAACACACAGAGACAGAGATGGGATTGGTGGTTACCAGAGGGGAAGGGGGGAGGGAGGAGGGCTAAGGGGTGATGAGGCACATGCGTGTGGTGACGGATGGTAGTTAGTCTTTGGGTGGTGAACATGATGTAATCTACACAGAAATGGAAATATAACGATGTACACCTGAAAAAGAAAGAAAAAACAAACTCGCTATTCTTTGTTGGACGACACAGATAGACCCTGTAGTGCGTGGCTGGGAAACCTGCGGTGGCCCAAGTGTGCAGCTCCTTCCTTCCGTAGGGTCTTGCTGCCTCCCCCCAGGGCCCGTCGCCACCCAGCACACTCTCCCTGCACCAACGGCGGGGTCGGGGGCAGACTCTCCTGTGCAGGCACCACCCCAGCCAGCTGCAAAGATGGACGTGGGGTTTCGGGCACCCTGACGATAGGGGGCTGTTTGGGGTGAAGAGTGGGGAGCTGGGGTCGGAGGGCAGGGCAGACTATGCTTGCGAGCAACTCAGAGTAGAGGACGGAGCGGCAGAGCGCGGCCTTCGAGGCAGGCACAGCATGGCTGGGAGCCAGCTGCGGTGGGGGAGTCCTTCAGGAGCCCCCTCCCCACTTTAGACAACAGGCAGGCCGAGCCGCAGTCCCCCAGTGAAAGGATACAATGTAGGCGATGTACTTCCACTCCTGTGGCAGCAAGGGAATGAAGATGAAGAAGCTGGCGAAGGCCAAGACCAAGAACATGATCCAGGCCGCCGCCTGGAAGGAGTGAAGGGGCTTCGACCAGCCGTTCACTCTGGACCGGCGAGGCGCTAGGATCTGCTTCCCCTCCTTGGCCGGGGCTTCTGGGATGACCCGTCTCCATTTCTTGGTACAGAAACCCATCTGCAAGAGGGAGGAGAGGAGCGTGGCAGGCCCCGGACCTCCTGCCACGGCCCCTCGTGGCTGGGGCCACCCCTGGGGGACAGGAACCCACTGCCTGCCATCGCCCCGGACCGCTTTTGGCAGCACAGCTGCCGGGGCTGTGGCTGTGGCTGGGGCTGCAGTGGGCACGGTCCCCCTCAGGGTAATCGGAGGAAGCCTGTGGAGCCCGCCCAGGCCACAGTGATGATGGCCTGTGGAAAACAGCTCTTGGAGGGTCCGTGGTCCAGAGGGCTGCGGGACCGGGAGGGGCAGCCACCTGCTAGGACCCCTGGTGTGGGCAGCTACCCATCTCTCGTGGTCTGGGGACAGCGATGAGTCCAGGGGCATGCTTATAAATGTCCAGGGACTCATGAGAAGACCCCATCAGATGTGGGAGGAGGACCTGCATCTGAAAGAGGCCCTCGTGCCTGGGGAGACCAGGGTGATGCTGGAAATGCACTTGGTGTGGTGCTGTGACGCTGTTACCCACCGGCGTCCTCCCTGAGGATCCTCCCTGCAACTTTCGCTCAAGGACAGGACGAGAGACTACATTTCCAGAGAGTTCTCTGTCATTCCCTCTGCGGGACGGGGGGACCTCTGACCACAGGGCTTCCGGGCCCCGCAGCATCCTGGTGTTGCCCAGGTGCAGTGGCTGGGAGGGCACCATGGCCACTGCTGGCCAGTCAGGGGCAGGGACGCCAGCAAAGACAGGGACGTGGTGTTGGGGAGACTTAGGGGGCCGGAAAGGGGTGAGAGAGAGGGACTTAAGGTGGGACTTGAGGAGTTCAGGACTCCGCCAGGCTAGGCCCTGTGCAGAGCCTGTGCTGTCCCTTCAGACTAAAATGCACAGACAGTGTGGTTGATGGAAATGCATTACTCTGGGGAGACACAGAGACGTTGAAAACTATCCCAAGACTTTCTTGTGTGCTGTGAACTCCCGTGGGAGTTTTCCTACGATCGGACTGCAGCTGCTGTCCACTGCTCTTGGCTGTTGCTGTTTCTCTGGATGGGACACCAGGTGGATATGGGGCCACAGTGGCCCCGAGCTTCCTCGGGACCTGCGAGAACACCACGCTTGTAAGACAAGACCAAGGTTCTGAGGTCTGGAGCACAGAAAGGCAGTCCTAGGGATCAAAGCATGATTCCCAAATAAAAGCAACACTTGGATGGGAGAGCCAGCTAAAAGAAAGGACATTGCCGGAAGTCAAATCGCAGGGATCTGAAGGGTCAAGTCAAAGAATTATCACAGGTCTCAGAACAGAGAGGTGGGAAGTGAAAATTATGAGCGAAAATTTAAGTGACGTGGAGTAATAGAAGCTGGAGACACAATATCTGTTAAGATTTCCAGAAGAGGAAAATGGAGAGGATGCGAGAGAAGAAACAAAGGAAAAGGTGAAGACAATGTGTCTGTGCTGCAGGAGACTCCAGACCCCAGACCTGAGGCTCACTCCCAGAGCCAGACGGGACCGCGAAACAGGAATACAGCCTCTGTGGGCACGAGAACTTCTAGGATACAAAGTCCTCAACTGTCGCTGGAAGGAAAAACAATGAGATGCCTACAGTCTGGGATACCTGGAAGTTGTAATGGCATCAGATGTTGCAAAATTTTAAACCCAGGGCCGTCCTGAGAGTATTTGGAACCTGAAATAGGTCCAGCCAAACTCTCCCTGAAGTGAGAGCCGAGAGAAAGCCATGGACGCATGAGGGCTCGAGGGGCACCAACTCATCTCTTCTGAAAAGACTGACTCCCTCAAATCTGAAAATTGCCCCCATAACAGGGAAGGCATGAAGTAAAACCACAGCGGTGAGCAAATGAGTCTATGTCACGTCTAAATCAAAGCCACAGGGAAGTCGAGTGGAAGTGACCGCTGATGACAGAGCTGGCTTGTGCCGTGTCAGCAGGCACACCCGTGGGGAGGCACAGACGGCAGCAACGCGGTGGGAGGACAAGACGACGGGCGGGAGGCACACGTTCACCCCAAATTTATGGGGAGTCGGACCTGGCAGACACAGCTGAAGTCCGGCACCTTTTGGACCCTGTCCTGGGGGTGCAGGGTGGTTGTGGGCTCCTCGAGGACTAAGGGAACCTGGAAGAGAAGAGACAGGGTTGGGGAAGGTGAGGCTGGACCCGCAGCCACAAGGTGTGTGCAACCCTCAGCCCACCCTTCCCAAACCCTCAGCCCACCGTCCCCAGTCAGCACGGTCTTTACTCAGACATCTCCATTAACAAACACCGAGCATTCTTTTCACCTAGGTTGAAATATGTGTGAAAGGGAAAACGTGTATTTTCTAGTTCAAATTTCATCTTTTCTTTTTCAAAGATTGACACCTGAGCTGACACCTCTTGCCAGTCTTCTTTTTCCCTTCTTCTTCTCCCCAAAGGCCCCCAGCACATAGTTGTATATTCTGGTTGTGGGTCCTTCTGGTTGTGGCATGTGGGATGCTGCCTCAACACAGCCTGATGAGCGGTGCCATGTCCATGCCCAGGATCCGAACCAGCAAAACCCTGGGCTGCTGAAGTGGAGCGCACGAACCTAACCACTTGGCCACGGGGCTGGTCCCCAATTCCTTTCTTTTTTGCAGGGACAGAGTGGCCCTGAGCTGACATCTGTTGCCCATCTTCCTCTTTTTTTTCCTCCCCAAAGCCCCAGTGCATGGTTCTACATGCTAGTTGCAAGTCCTTCTAGTTCTTTTACGTGGGCCGCCACCTCAGCATGGCTACTGACAGATGAGCAGTGTGGTTCCACGCCCAGAACCAAACCCGGCCACGGAAGCATTGAGAGCACGGAGAACTTTAACCATGGGGCCATCAGGGCGGCTCTTTAGTTCAAATTCTTATCTCTCGGGAGACAGGATCAGTTAAAAAAAACTGGGACCAAACACCTGGCTATTGACAAGTGTGACACTTCCTGTTTCCTTTGGGGTGAAATGGCACAATTAAAGTGGGCTCCACGCCAGCCCCCATCCCACAGCCTCCCTGTCTGGCGACAGCCCCCACAAACAGGCAGGGTGCACTGCAAGTGGTCAGAGCATGCCTGGTGTGAGAGCTCGTCCACTCTGTCCACATCATCCGCCATTCGTGGGACGTCTACTTGGGGAAACACCACTTCCTACCTGAACCAGGACTCCACCTGGCCCGCTCCCCACCTGGAGGGTGAGACCGCGCCTTCTATCCGATGACGGCACAGACTCGCCCTTCTCGCTTCCCTCGGCTGAGCAAGTAGCATGTGGGGGTGAGAGGGGATCCGGGGCTGGGCAGCAGTGACCACAGGCACCTGGGACGCTCGTCCCTCCACTCGCTGAGCGGGAGTCCCGCTGGCACACAGTGTCACTGGTGGGGCCCCAGCAGAGAGCGCCAGGGAAACCCACTCCTTCCTGCCCAGGCTGGCTGTGACACTGCTGCTGCGCGTGAACACATGCACACCACACACACACACAAACCACACACACCCGACACATGTACACATATACACACAGCACCACACGACACACAACACACACACAGCAGATGTACACACGCTCTTTCAGGTTTCTGCACTCATTTCTCACTTCTCGACCTTTTTCACGCTATTTCCTCAGCCTGGAGTCTAGTCCACCCTCTGCCCCTCCCCCTGGGTAGCGGCCACCTCCTGCCTTCCGGGCCTTTGTCCCGGTGTCACTTCCTCTGGAAGTTCTCCCCGACACCCTCACCAAGTCTGAGTCGGGGCCCCTTCGTCTATTCCTTCCAAGAGTGTTGTAATTAATCTTTCTGGATTCCATCCGAGGCAAGGGAACGTTTGTGACATTGCTATAGGGCTGACTCCTAGCCCGGGGCTCAGGAAATGGGCCCTGTTTGAGGCTCAGCTGCCTGGGTCGCCATTTGCCCCATTTTGGTTCCTGCCTCTTGGTTTTCATTGCCCCTAAGGGCTCTGGTCTGTGCTCCGATACGAGACTGTTGGTGCCAGAGTGATCCCAGGAGGTCACTGTCGCCTCCGAGCCCCCAACACAACCATGGCAGACACGCATGGAGCTGCGGTAGACCTGCTGAGCTGGCCTGTGGTTGTGGACGGAGGCAGGTGGCCGGGGTTGTGGCCACTCCGTGGGTGGTCGCTGTCCCTGCACCCCCCGCCCATCCCTCCTCCTGCTGCTCCCGTCCTCCCTCGGAACAAGGCATCCTGGCTGACCTGCGTGTGGGCTGGGGACGCTGACCTGGGCCCCCGTCTGCGTGTCTGTCACACTGTGGCCTCTGCGCAAACAGTGTTTTCTGAAGGCCATTGTCTGAGAGATCCTGACGGTGTCAGAACCACTGTGCTGTGCTCCGCCGGGTCCTGGACTGTCTGCACAGCGAGCAGGGGTCCTCCTGCTGGCTCCCCGCTCAAAGGAGGAGTGAGAAGGGGAGAACCTACCTCCTTCGCAGCCACAACTCACTCTTTCTTCTCATCTATCACAGGTTAAATCTAATCCGATGCTTGTCTCAGGCCAAACTGAGGGGGAGCCAGACCCCCCTGGTTGGCACGGCAGGGACAGAACCCCAGGCGTCTCACAAAGCCAGGGGCGTGGCCCCTGGCCCCTCCCTGCTGCCAGGTGGGGGAAGGGGGCTGGGGGTTTGAGACAGACCCTGCGGACCCCGTGTGGAGGGGTTGGGGCCTCTGACAGGGTGGCTGGTGGCAGCACCACCCGTCACTGCCCGCACCCCAGTCCGTTTTACACGGTCCTGAGTTTTGACCAGAACTCATCGTCCCGTAGCTCCTCGGTGAGAAGGCGGTCGGCTCTTCGTCCTCCCTGACCCCTGCTTCCACTGCACACGCGTCGCCCAAGTGTTGAGCCCAACCTTCCTCGTCATGCTTGACCCTGTCGGCCGTGTTGGCTACAGGAGCCCAAACTCGCACGCCCTGTCCGGGACGTCTGCGCCCGGGTCAGACCTGGGACGTGTGGCACAGACACCACTGCCCAAGCCTGACAGGCTCATGGCGGCCCCTTGGCGGCCGTGAGGGGGACACGGCAAAGGAGAGGAGTGGGGGAGTGGGGGACATGGGAACGCCGTGGGCCATTGGGGCCCTGAGCCAGGGCAGGCTTTTCTCGGGACGACTGCGGTCGGTTGCCATGGCTCACAGCCCCTCCCCTTGCCCCACTTCCCACCTCCGTGGCCCAATTCTTAAGCTGAAGAAATTTCTGGTCCCTGTCTGTGGGATTCCAGGACTCCCATCTGAAGGCCCTGCAAATGCAGGATGGGGAGGGCGGGCAGCAGAGGTGGCTCCTGTGGTCCACCCGCGCCCTAGGCCCCACTCACCTTCTTGGGGAAGCACCTGAGCCGGGCAGTCTCCGCAGCGGACGGCTGGCTGTGTCTCCTCTGAAATGTGTGTGTGTGGCCCGGATGCCTCGCACCTGCATTGGCCAGAGGTGTGCCCCGACCGGCAGCTGGGCTGGGCCCAGATGTACAAGGCACACGATGCAGGGAAGCCGTCAGTCTGGGCAGGGCCGGATGTACAAGGCACACGATGGAGGGAAGCCGTCAGTCTGGGCAGGGCCGGATGTACAAGGCACACGATGGAGGGAAGCCGTCAGTCTGGGCAGGGCCGGATGTACAAGGCACACGATGGAGGGAAGCCGTCAGTCTGGGCAGGGCCGGATGTACAAGGCACACAGGAAGGGAAGCCCTCAGTCTGGGCAGGGCCTGGGACCAGCTGGAGTGAAGGAGCTCCTCCATGAGTTAGGGCATGTGCCCCACAAATCGTGGCCTTGCCGGCGCCTCCTCAGCACCCAGGGGTCTCTGCGGGGTGGGCAGCAAGGACGGTGGGGCTGATGTGGAGGCTGCCACCTGGCCTTAGTCAGTCCCACTCCATCCAGCCCACTGTCCTCGCCCTCCTGCTCACCTGGGCTTCCATTTCCTCATCCTGCACAGTGTCTTCGGCCCAGCAGTGCCTTCCTGAAGGATCGCAAGGGAGCAAAGTGTCATCGGGATGACAGGGACACTTATCCGGGACACCTTAGCTGACCGAAGATGAGCAGGAGGAGATGGGTGCCCGGGATGCCCTCCTGGGATCCCAGGGAATAAAGGGGCTGGGAGTGGGGCTGCCAGGATGTGGGCAGGTGGCGGCCTCCCAGGGACCCCAGAGGCCAGCACCGGCCTGTGGGCAGACCCAAGCTCGCTGGACATAGCTCCGCTGTGCTGATGTCTGCCCAGAAACCACGTCCGAGAGGGCAGGAGGCTGAAGAGGCCCACAACCGACCAGACAGCCGGCCTCCACACTGCCACCACTGCCATCCACCTGCTGCCCAGGCCAGGCTACTCCTGCCCAGGGTCCAGCAAGACAACAGCACAGAGCCCACCATATGCCAGGACAACGTGCCACCAGACAGACCCGGGCAGACAATCAGGCCGCCCGACCAGGGTCTCAGGCCCCAAGGTCCTAGCCAACCGCACAGTGGAGGCCATGGGTCGCGGGAGACCTCACAGCCACGAACACTGGCAACTAGAACAAAGGCAGGGCACCCCTCAGAAAGAGGGGCCCCTCCACGCATGGTCAGCTCCACAGGGATGTGTCTCTGAGAAAGACTGTGCTTCTCCGCAGGCGAGGCCACGGGTCCTGAGCACAGCAGATGCGTTGCTCAAGCTGCCAGTCAAGAGTTTCTCCAGGTCTTGAAAGTGCTTTCTGGTGACTTAAGATTGACGGCGCCTCTGTCCCCTGCACAGAACACGCTTCTCCAGACAAGCACCTGTGCGTCCTGTGGGTGGTGCAGGGCGGCCCCTCGGCTCTGCACTCCAGGGGGCTTGCTGGAGCCAATGACCTCAACTGGTGCCCCTGAAGGCCAACAGGCCCCAGGCAGCTCCTGGGTAACTCTGAAGGAGGCCACCAGGGGCCAAGGGGTGGAGGACACACCACCTCAGGGCACCCCAAGTCTGCAGGTAGTGGGGGCCTCCCGAATGAGCCAGAGCCAGGTGCCCTCAGCCACTCACGCCTTCGAAAATTACCCTTCCTCTTGGACGCCTTTGCTTCCTGAAAATGACTTTAGAAGTCCCCAAATCAGGGCCTGCTCACCATACAAACATCAGGAAATAGACACGAGAAGAAGAGAGAACATAAAAGCCACTGACCCCCAGCGGGGCGAGCAGGACCTGCTCTCTGCATGAACGTGCGCACAGGGATTTAAGCACCACCGGCGGCCTCTCGGGCCCACGTTATGCCCACCGGTTCCCTTAACTGCAGCGGCGTTGCTCCGCCCTCACGCAGACCCACCACGGGGCTTCACGGAGTGCATAGCACTCCGTCGTACGCGGCTGGTCAACGTGCCTGAATTCTAGGGCGCCCAGGACTTTCCGTCACAATTAGCCTCCTTGCAGTTCTCTTGCACACATTCGAGGTCCTGAAAGGTGCCGCATCCCGGGAAGGGTCTGCACTGTGGGCGAGGGAGGTCAGGGCGGGTGGGGGGCGGGGGTGGCCACACAGGAGAGCATAGGTGGAGCACAGGGCAGGTTGGGCAGGCGGGCTCTCACACTCGGGCTCACAGGCATGCATACACACCCTCGCATGCTCACGAGCATGTCCACAAGTGCACACGTGCTCACGTGCGTGCACACACCCTCACTGGTCTTGGTCTGTGTGTCGCTTCCAGGAGAAAGAGCTGCGAGGGGGATTCTGGTCATCCAGCACTGTCTGTCCAGACAGCCTCTCTTGGGACAACCTTTGGTCCCCTCTCCCGAGCAAATCGACTGTCACGGTGGTGTGAGGCACCTGCTGGCTGGCCCTGAGGGTCGCCCCCCTCACCTGGCCCCTGGGTCAGCTATTCTGGCCACCAGAGGTGTCTGTGGATCTTGGCCAGGATCTTGCCAGCTTCCTTGGGCAGAGGGCCCAGCGAGGCGGCCCAAGCCCTGGGCTCACGGCTGCAGCACCCCCAGGGGTGGCCTGAGCCCTGGTGGGGTCTGTGGCCCGAGGCCCACACTGACACACACGACAACGTGGATGGACCTCAAAAACCTTGTGCTGAGTGAAAGAAGCCAGGACAAAGGGCCACGTAGTGCGTGGTTCCACTTCTGCGAAGTGTCCACAAGAGGGAATTCTGCACGACCAAAAACAGAGTGGTTGCCAGGCGCTGGGGAAGGTACTGGGGGTGGCTGCTGATGGGGACCGGGTTTCCCTTTGGGGTGATGGGAATGCTCTGGAGTTCGATAAAGAGGTGGTGGTTGCACAGATTGTGAATGTGCCAAATGCACTCAGTTGCACACTTTATATGCTATTTTTTTTTTTTTTTACTTTTTATTAAGATTATGAGAGTTTACAACCTTGTGAAATTTCAGTTGTACATTATTGTCAGTCATATTGTAGGTGCACCACTTCCCCGTTTGCACCCATTCCCCACCCCCCTTTCCCCTGGTAACCAGCAATCAGTTCTCTTTTGTCTACATGTTTAACTTCCACCTATGGAAGTTTGTCTTTCTCTGTCTGGCTTATTTCACTTAACATAATACCTTCAAGGTCCAGCCATGTTCTTGTGAATGGGACGATGTTATACTTTTTTATGGCTGAGTAGTATTCCATTGTATATATATACCACATCTTCTTTATCCAATCATCTGTTGATGGGCACTTCGGTTGCTTCCACGTCTTGGCTATTGTAAATAATGCTGCAATGAACATAGGGGTGCATGGGACTTCTGGAATTGCTGACTTCAAGCTCTTTGGATAGACACCCAGTAGTGGAATAGCTGGGTCGTATGGTAGTCCTATTTTTAATCTTTTGAGAAATCGCCATACTGTTTTCCATAGTGGCTGCACCAGTTTGCATTCCCACCAGCAGCGTATCAGGGTTCCTTTTTCTCCACATCCTCTCCAACATTTCTCACTTTTTGTTTTGGTTATTTTTTGCCATTCTAACAGTTGTAAGGTGATATCTTTGTGTAGTTTTGATTTGCACTTCCCTGATGATTACTGATGTTGAGCATCCTTTCATGTGTCTATTGGCCATCCATATACCTTCTTTGGAGAAATGTCTGTTCATGTCCCCTGCCCATTTTTTGATCCGGTTGTTTGATTTTTTGTTGTTCAGCTGTGTGAGTTCTTTATATGCTATGGAGATTAACCCTTTGTCAGATATATGACTTGTAAATACTTTTTCCCAATTAGTGGGTTGTCTTTTTGTTTCAATCCTGTTTTGCCTTGCCTTGAAGAAGCTCTTTAGTTTGATGAGGTGCCATGTGTTTATTCTTTCTATTGTTTCCCTTGTCTGAGAAGACATGGTGTTGGAAAAGATCCTCTTGATACTGATGTCAAAGAGTGTACTGCCTACATTTTCTTCTAGAAGCCTTATGGTTTCAGGTCTAATCTTTAGGTCTTTGATCCATTTTCAGTTTATTTTTGTGAATGGTGAAAAAGAATGGTCAATTTTCATTCTTTTACATGTGGCTATCTGGTTTTCCCAGCAACATTTGTTGAGGAGACTTTCTTTTCTCCGTTGTAGGCCCTCCGCTCCTTTGTCAAAGATTAGCTGTCCATAGATGCATGGTTTTATTTCTGGGCTTTCAGTTCTGTTTCATTGATCTGTGCACCTGTTTTCGTACCAGTACCATGCTGTTTTGACTACTGTAGCTTTGCAGTATGCTTTGAAGTCAGGGATTGTGATGCCTCTGGCTTTGTTCTTCTTTCTCAGGATTGCTTTAGCAATTCGGGGTCTTTTGTTGCCCCATATGAATTTTAGGATTCTTTGTTCTATTTCTGTAAAGAATGTCATTGGAATTCTTTGGGATTGTGTTGAATCTGTAGATTGCTTTAGGTAGTATGGACATTTTAACTATGTTTACTCTTCCAATCCATGTACATGGAATGTCTTTCCATCTCTTTATGTCGTCATCAATTTCTTTCAGGAAAGTCTTCTAGTTTTCGTCATATAGGTCTTTCACTTCCTTGGTTAAATTTACCCCAAGCTATTTTATTCTTTTGGTGCGATTGTGAATGGGATTGTGTTCTTGAGTTCTTTTTCTGTTAGTTTGTTGTTAGAGTATACAAATGCTACTGATTTATGCATGTTGATTTTATACCCTGCAACTTTGCTGTAGCTGTTGATTATTTCTAATAGTTTTCCAATGGATTCTTTGGGGTTTTCTATATATAAGATCATGTCATCTGCAAACAGTGAGAGTTTCACTTCTTCACTGCCTCTTTGGGTTCCTTTTATTTCTTTTCCCTGTGGAATTGCTCTGGCCAAAACCTCCAGTGCTATGTTGAATAAGAGTGGTGAGAGTGGACACCCTTGTCTTGTTCCTGTTCTCAGAGGGATGGCTTTCAGTTTTTGCCCATTGAGTATGATGTTGGCTGTAGGTTTGTCATATATGGTCTTTCTTATGTTGAGGTACTTTCCTTCTATACCCATTTTATTGAGAGTTTTTATCGTAAATGGATGTTGGATCTTGTTGAATTCTTTCTCTGCATCTATTGAGATGATCATGTGGTTTCTGTTTCTCATTTTGTTAATGAAGTGTATTGCGTTGATTGACTTGTGGATGTTGAACCATCCCTGCATCCTTGGTATAAATCCCACTTGATCATGGTGTATAATCTTTTTAACGTATTGCTGTATTCGGTTTGGCAAAATTTTGTTGAGGATTTTTGCATCTATGTTCATCAGTGATATTGGCCTGTAGTTGTCCTTCTTTGTGTTGTCCTTGTCTGGTTTTGGGATCAGGGTGATGTTGACTTCATAGAATGTGTTAGGGAGTGCTCCATCTTCCTCAGTTTTCTGGAATAGTTTGAGAAGGATAGGTATTAAATCTTCTTTGAATGTTTGCTAGAATTCTCCAAAGAAGCCATCTGGTCCTGGACTTTTATTTTTGGGGAGGTTTTTGATTACTGTTTCAATTTCTTTACTCGTGATCGGTCTATTCAGGTTCTCTATTTCTTCCTGCTTCAGTTTTGGGAAGTTGTAAGAGTCTAAGAATTTATCCATTTCTTCTAGGTTGTCCAATTTGTTGGTATATAGTTTTTCATAGTATTCTCTTATGATCTTTTGTATTTCTGTGGTATCCGTTGTGATTTCTCCTCTCTCATTTCTAATTTTATTTGAGTCTTCTCTCTTTTTTCTTACTGAGCTGGCTAAGGGTTTGTCAATTTTGTTTACCTTTTCAAAGAACCAACTCTTTGTTTCATGGATCCTTTCTATTATCTTTTTTGTTTCACTTTCATTTATTTCTGCTCTAATTTTTCTTATTTCCTTCCTTCTACTGACTTAGGGCTTTGTTTCTTTTTCGAATTCTGTTAGGTGTTGCTTGAGATTGCTTATCTGAGATTTTTCTTGTTTATTGAGGTGAGCCTGTGTTGCAATGAATTTCCCTCTTGGGACCACTTTTGCTGCATTCCAAATGAGGTAGTATGTGTGTTTTCATTTTCATTTGTCTCCAGATAATATTTGATTTCTTCTTTAGTTTCTTCAATGATTCATTGTTTGTTCAGTAGCATATTGTTTAGTGTCCACATTTTTGCTCCTTTCCCAGCTTTATTCTTGTAGTTGATTTCTAGTTTCATAGCATTACGGTCGGAAAAGATGCTTGATATTATTTCAACCCTCTTGAATTTGTTGAGGCTTGATTTGTTTCCCAAGATATGGTCTATCCTTGAGAACGTTCCATGTGTACTTGAGAAGAATGTGTGACCTGCTGTTTTTGGATGGACTGTTCAATATGTATCTATTAAGTCCATCTGGTCAAGTTTTTCATTTAATTCTATAATTTGCTTGTTGACTTCCTGTCTGGATGATCTATCCATTGGTGTTAGTGTGGTGTTGAGGTCCCTACTATTATTGTATTGTTGTTGATATCTCCTTTTAGTTTTGTTAATAGTTGCTTTACATACTTTGGTGCTCCTGTGTTGGGTGCGTATATATTTATAAGTGTTATGTTTTCTTCGTGGAGTGTTCCTTTTGTCATTATAAACTGCCTCTCTGTCTCTCTTTATCTGTTTTGCTTTGAAGTCTACTTTGTCTGATCTAAGTATGGCAACACCTGCTTTTTTGTAAATATTGGCACCTGAGCCAACAACTGTTGCCAATCTTTTTTTTTTTTTTCTGCTATATCTCCTCAAATACCCCTGGTACATAGTTGTATATCTTAGTTGCAGGTCCTTCTAGTTGTGGCATGTGGGACGCCGCCTCAACGTGGCCTGACAAGCAGTGCCATGGCTGCGCCCAGGATCTGAACTGGCGAAACCCTGGGCCACTGCAGCAGAGCATGCAAACTTAACCACTCAGCCAGGGGGCCGGCACCGACACCTGCTTGCTTATGTTCATCATTAGCTTGGAGTATCGTCTCCCATCCCTTCACTCTGAGTCTGTGTTTGTCTTTGGGGCTGAGGTGTGTTTCCTGGAGGCAGCATATTGTTGGGTCTTGTCCTTTAATCCATCCTGCCACTCTGGGCCTTTTGATTGGAGAGTTCAATCCATTTACATTTAGAGTGATTATTGAAATGTGGGGGGCTAACGCTGCCATTTAATCACTTGTCTTCTGGTTCCCTTGCATTTCCTTTGTTTCTCGTCCCATGATCTTTGGACTACCAATTCAGGTAGGTAGTTGTCTATATTGGCTTTCTTCTTATTTGTAATTTGTGTCTTTATTCTTGCTATTTGTTTAGTGGTTACCATGTGGTTTGTATAAAAGATCTCATCGATGAGATAGTCCATTTTCTGATAGCCTCTTATTTCCTTAGATTAAGCCACTCCATCCCTTTCCTCTTCTCCTTCTAGGTTGTTATTGTCAGATTTTTTCTTCTCTTCCTTCTTGTGTTGTGAGTTTGTGGTTAAAATGAAAAGATTATATTTATTCTTCGTGTTTCCCTTCCTTTTATCTTTAATGTTATACTTAGACTTTGCTAACCTGTTCTGATGGAGAGCTGCAACTTTCTGATTTTGTCTTTCTACTTATCTCCTTTACTCTGGGTTTTCTAACCCCTTTCCTTTTTTTGTTTTTTCAGGTATGAGGGTCTTCCTGAGCATTTCTTATAGGGGAGGTCTTGTGGCGATGAACCCCCTTAACTTTTGTTTATCTGGGAAAGTTTTTATTTCTCCATCATATTTGAAGGATATTTTCGCTGGATAGAGTATTCTTGGCTGCAAGCTTTTGTCCTCCAGAGTTTTGAACATATCATTCCACTGTCTTCTAGCCTGTAAGGTATCTGCTGAGAAATCTGCTGACAGCCTTACGGGGGTTCCTTTGTAGGTTATTTTCTTCTGCCTTGCTGCCCTTAGTATTTTCTCTTTGTCGTTGACTTTTGCAAGCTTCACTACTATATGTCTTGGGGTTGGTCTTTTTACATTGATAAAGTTTGGAGATCTATTAGCTTCTGTCACATGGAGTTCCGTTTCTCTCCCAAGGTTTGGGAAGTTCTCAGCCATTATTTCTTTGAACAGGCTTTCTGTCCCCATCTCCTTCTCTTCTCCCTCTGGGATACCTATAATCCTTATGTTGCATTTCCTAATTGAGTCGGATATTTCTCAGAGAGTTTCTTGATTTCTTTTTAGTCTTAGTTCTCTCTCCTCCTCTATCTGCAGCATTTCTATATTCCTATTCTCCAAACTGCTAATTCTGTCTTCCATATTATAGACCCTACTCTTCACAGAGTCCAGATTTTTCTTAATCTCCTCCATTGTGTTCTTCATCTCCAACATTTCTGATTGGTTCTTCTTTATAGTATCAAGCTCTTTTGTGACATAGCTCCTGAACTCGTTGTCTATCTATATTCTCTTTTAACTCTTTGAGTTTTTTAATGATGACTATTTTGAATTCATTGTCATTTAGGTTATAGATTTCAGCCTCTTCAGGATTGTTTTCTGGGTACTCGTCATTTTCCTTCTGTTCTGGAGATTTAATATATTTTTTCATACTGCTTGATGGTGTGTATTTGTGCCTCTGCATAGAGATAGAGTTTAGTTACTGCTTCCACTTGCTTCTACTGGGGTGGGGGAGGGGGGGTGGCAGCTGTGTAACGTGTACTGACCAGGATCCCTGTCAGCTGTTGCTGACAGGGGACCTGGTCCCCAGGTACTCACAGTGGCACTGTGGGGTCTCTGGTCAGCTGTGGGGACAATCGCAAGGGGGCCTCCCGTTGCTGGTGCCTACTGTCACAGACCACCTAGACACGCTCCCTCCTTAGGGTCTGCAGCAGTGTTATGGCCTTTCACAGTGGCCAGGAGCAGGTTCATTTAGACTTGCAGCTCTGCCACCGTCAGGGCCCATAAGATCTCACTTGTCCACTATGGACCACTGCACAGCTATGGGTATCTACTGCAGTCTATGGTTAGCTCACCCAGCTGTGCTACTTCTGCCTCAGGGCCTTCCAGCCTTGTGATTGTTGGGCGGAGCCTCTCCACTAATGCTGAGCAGAGGCTTTCACTGCAGCAGCTGTGGGACCATGGATATTCTTCCTGGTCCATGGAGCAGACTCACTGGGGCTCCAACTTGCCACCGCCCACTCACACAGTCTCTTTGGGTCTCCCTTGCCCCTCTGGGCCACAGCAGGACTTTGTGTGTTAGCCGCAGCTGGTGGGTTGCTGCACCAGCCAGGCTGCTTTTGCCCCAGGGTCTCTCACTGTTCTGAATGCTGGGCGGGGCCTCTCCGCTAATGCTGAGTAGAGGCTTTCCCTGTGGCTGCTGTGGGCCCGTGGATTTTCCCACTGGGCTAAGCAGCAATCGTGGGGGGCTTAGGTAGGGCTGTAGTCACCTGATTCCACCGTCGCGCTGCTGATGCATGTGCACACCCGCCCTTGGTGCTGTGGCAATGCTATGAGCGTGACAGCCAGTAGAAAGTCAATTGCAGGTACTAGGCTGTCTGGGTGTCAGTGAGTTTTCACCTATCTCCACCTCCTCCTGGGGGCAAGTCCATCCACCTTCCAATGCATAGCAGCACAGGTCTCTGAGGCATCCTGAGATGCTGTGTGGATATCCTTTGTTGGCTGATGAATGTCCAATTACTTGTAGTTTAAAGGGGGAGAGACAAAGAAAACTGCTCACTCCACCATGTTGCTGACGTCACTCCTCTTGTATGCTATTTTTACAGCACTGGTCCGGAGTCTTGGGACAGCTGTCTATGACAGATGCTGTCATCTTCCCCTCCTGGTAGGGTCCTTTTCAACTGGGCTGTAGAGAGTCTTTTATCTGATGTCTCTTTCAATAAATAAATTCTCCAGGTTATAGTCTAAGATCCTTCAGTTCTGGGAGCTCTCGGGGTCACCTGAAGAATGCAGTGATCTGTGGGGCTCAATGGGCCCCTATTGGTACCGAATGCTGGTTCAGTGTAGATGCCAGGTGGTCTCCAGTGGGTTTCTCTGAAATCCTGCCATGACTATGCGAAGAAATGTCGACAAAAATAATCCATAACCTATCTATAAATGAAAATTTGGGTGAGTTTATTCTGAGCTAAAATGTGAGGACCATGGCCTGGGGCCTTTCTTCCCAACGGAAGAAAGGGCACCTAAGAAGTCAGTTGCACACTTTAAAGTGATTAATGGTTGATTTTATGTCATGTGAATTCTACCAAAATACAAAGATTTTAAAAAGCATGAAGGTCCTGGGTCAGGGGTCCTCCTGTCTGGAGATGCTTCCTTGGTCCTCCTTCTTGATGTGTGTGCACTTCCTGAGCAGCAAGTGGCTCCTACACTTGTGTTCTCTGGGGCCACGCCCATGAATGGCAGTCCCTGGGCTGTCCACGTGGCCTGCCTGTCTGCCCCACAGGATCTGGGCTCAGCAGGCAGCAGCATCTTCTACATTCAGCAAAGGGGCGTGCTTGTACCTCTCACCGTTTGCACTGTGATGTGACCTCGAGGTGGAGACTGCTCCCTTCGGGGGAGTCTGGGGCGCTGGGGCCTCACATTGTGTCTCAACAGGTATGCCACTGTGCGCTATACTTGACGTCATGCTGGCGTTGACATGCGGCTCAGGCTGCAGTTCAGGGAGAAGCAAAGCATCTGGGAAGGTTACTCCACCACCCACTCCCAAGGGGCTGCGCCCTGGGGACACCACCCAGAATCTGAGTTCCGTCCCATGTTCAGGGCACCCGACCTTCTGAGTCCTGGTAGAGGCAGCACTCGCCCCCACCTCGAGGCTGGAAATCCAGATCCCACCCCGCCTGGCCTTCTGCACTGGGGCCCTGGCCCAGGGCCAGGGACTGGGGGCAGCAGTGAGGCCAGCAGAGGGCCAGGCACAGGGTCAGGGCCAGCTCTGTGGCCTGTTGTTGGGTTCGTGCTCCCAGGGTGTTTGCTCATTAGCCCGCGTCCTGTTGATAAATTCCTCCTCTGCTGACAGCAGCCACAGCGGCTTCCTGGTGCCTCATCTCTGAGATATTTGTGTGTGTGCATGTGTGAGGAAGATTGGCCCTGAGCTAACATCCATGCCCATCTTCCTCTACTTTATGTGGGATGCCACCACAGTGTGGCTTGACTAGTGGTGCTTGGTCCACACCCAGAATCCGAACCTGCAAACCCTGGGCTGCCGAAGCGGAGCACGTGAACTTCATCACTACACACCAGGCTGGCCCCTCTGAGATATTTTTGCTCCCCTTTTACCAATGTTGGCGGGGAGGCCCTTGTCTGATCCACATAGTACCTCAGCAAGCCCTGCTGGCCCAGGCAGTCAGTAGCCAGTGGGGCTGGCCCTGTCCTGTGGTGCCCGGGCATGTCGCACTGCCACTGCCCCTCGGTCACACACTCTCCCCCAGGTCTGATCCTCCCCTGAGAGACAGCAGTCTCCAACTACACGTTTCCACGATAACAGAACAGAGCAGGAGTTGTGCAGGGAAAGGTGCACAGCTACGGGAACTGAGAACTGGCCGAGATGTGAGGAGATGGCAGATGATGACTAGGAAGAACGGACACCACCAACCCTGCATGAGAAAGGGTTTTGCTGAAAAGTCACTTAAAGTGGATGTCCAGCAGTGCTGTAAATAATCACAGCAAGTACACTCTTTGTGTATCTTTTTACTAAGATCTGTATTTACATTCTGCAAATATGAACAGGTGTCCTGTAAACACATCCAGAATAAAAGGTGTTTTATGGACACGTAACACTCCATCGTAACCAGCAGGGAAGTGGCAGTCCTCCAGCAGAGCGACCCGCTCAGGCACGGGATTGAGAGCAGGAATGGGGAGTGGCCTCACTCGGCCTGTCCCGGCCAGAGGGCGTGCACTTGCTCCCAACACGCTCCTCCTGTGTGAACAGCCCCTACCGTGACCTGCCTCAGCAACGTGGATGTGGGAGGCAGGTAGGCAAAGAACATGCAGGACCCCCAATAGAAGGCAAACAGAAACACGTCTGCTTCCCTGGGCCCTGCGTGGAGGATGTGGGCAGACAGGTGCGTCCACACTGCTGCAGAGCAGGGCTCAACCGGCACCAAGAAGCTCAGCGACAGCCCACTCCAGCTTCGCACGATCTGGTCACACACCTTTCGTGCGTGATTTCCACTATTCAGGACTCCAGGGGTGATCTACAGAAACACACATCTGCGTGTGGCTGACATGGTATCAGAGACGACTCCCCACCTCCCGGGGCTGCTCCCAGCACGCCAAAGGGGACCAAAGGAAAGTCTCTGTCTCACGACAAAACTGTACATGCAAATAAAGACAACAATAACAAACAATCTGAGACTGTCGACAGGGCTAGCCTTTCGTAGAGGTTGCAGGTTCTGGAGACTGAAGAAATTCATATGGGTCATGGGTCACGTCTGGCTGTTCCCCGACACTGAGGCGAGAAGGGCTTCCTGCAATTGAGGAAAAGACATTTCAACACAATGGTCTGACCTGCTCGGAGCTCAGGAGGCCCCTGTGCAAAAACCAGTCTGTGAGACTGTGGTCAGCAAAGCCCAGGACTCAGCCAGTGCCAAGGACCCCGGGCTACAGACCACCTGCCAGCACGCCTGGGGTATGGGCCACCCCCTCATCTCCCCTGGGGCACTGGCCACCCATTCATCACCCCTGGGGCACTGGCCACTCACTCATCTCCCCCGGGGTACGGCCCACCCCCTCATCTCCCCTGGGGTACGGGCCATGCCATCATCTCTCCTGGGGAGCAGGTAGAGGGCAACTCCTCGCAGACGTGGTATGGACACCATGAAGTGGGATGTCGGTGCTGGCCCTCCACACGGCAGGGCTGCTGATTCTGCAAACAACGGAGGCTCCTTGCCAGGGGTCCTAAAGACAAACCCCAGCCCCTGAGCAGCTCCCGTGTCACCCTGAGAGTCCACCAGAATGCTGGGGTCCTCAGATCTGGAGCCGAGCCAGGGCCACCTGGAGCCTCCATCATATACTGTTTACTACAAGGTTAACCAGACCGAAGACACGGTCCTTATTCAGACAACTTCAGCCAAACCTCTGTAACTGATTACCCTTTTTTATTCCCACAAAAACATCAAGGTTTACTCTGCTGAAAGAATAATTCAGTTGTACCCGGGAACTCCAACAGCAGCATGTGGATGTAATCGAGCAAGTTCATGGAGCCACGGGGCACAGGGGGATGTGGCATCCTGGAGGGGTCCCGAGACACCCACTCAGGGTGTCACTAGTCAAACATGGAGACCCCTGGCCAAGCAAGGTTACGTGCTCACCCCAAACCAGGGTCCTGGGGAGCACACCAGTCCACATGCTGTTTTAGGACTAAAAGCGGGGAACAGCAGGCAGAAACAACTGTTCCCAAGGTCTAACTCTGCGTGCCTGTCAGGGTCCACAGCCTCAGCCTCATTCTGCCTGCGACCAAGGGCCTCGGGCGTGGCCGGCTGGGCTCTCCTGACACAGGGGCTGCCAGCACCCTCCGGCCAATTCACAGCACTAACTAAATTCCATTAAACATTTCACTTCAGTGCAGCCGCCTGAGGAGGGAGGCACGTCCTCCAAGCCCCAGGGGCAGGGGCAGCCCAGGAGGGCAGCGGGGACGGAGCTCTGAGCCCCGGGGTCTCCGGCCTTTCTTGGAAGTCGGCGCTCCTGCCCTCTTCCCGGACGTGACCACCACTCATGCTCCAGGATGGCTGCTGGAGGGTCAGGGCGGAGCGCAAGGCCGGGGCCGCCTTACCCAGGTGGGGGTGGTCCCTGTCGGAGGCGTTGGACAGGGAGCTGAGGTTGGAGGACGGCCGGGAGCCCCCGCGCTCCGCCTGCGCCTCGTGCAGGTCCTGAAGGAGCTTCGTCGTCTCGTCCAAGTTCAGGTGGTTGTCGTCGTGGTCCAGCTCCTTCTTCACCTTCCCTGTGCAGACACAGTCGGACATCAGCCCACTGCAGCCGGCCCAGCACTGTGCACTGGCACCTCCGGTCTGTAACTCCAGCCTCTCACGCGTCACCACACACGCGCACAAGCACCACTCGGAAGTGAAGCTGGATGAGCACAGTCAGCTCGGAGGTGAGGGCGACTCAGTCAGAGCAAACGGGGGTGGAGGCCTCGACAGAGGGCACCAGCACTGGACAAGAAACCAGGCGCCACACCACACCCAAGCAACTGGACGCACGCAAGTGCTGCCGTCCTGCTGTAACCAACTGGAGAGCAGGATGCCGTGTGCAAGAGAGCTGCAGACATGGCCATGAGAGCGCACAGGCCATGGCCAGGGAGGGGACCCGCGGGGTCGGGCCAGCGGGTGGGCTGAGAGCTGGAGAAGACAGCTGCCTGGAGAGCTCCCAGGTCTCAGCCAAGCACCGCCCTGCACCTGTGCGAGAGGGACGCCCCCACTGGGGCAGGTCCAGAGCTCACGCTTGTCTGTGATATTACACGTCCCAAGCCTGAAGGCAGGTGTGGCCTAGTGGGGACTGTGTCTGCCCTAGCAACACTTCAAAGCAAAACCCGACAGAGCCTGAAGGAGAGGGGGCTAAGAGCCTGTCAGAGCAAGGACCACCACGGTTCAAGGGTATGTGACCCAACCTAGCACCCAGCGCATGACGGCAGGGTCTGGCCTCCGAGAAAGCACGGCCTGGCAGGCGAAGACGCAGGGAAACACCATCCCGCCAGTGGCACATCGTCCACAAGATGTGAGAGGAGCAGCTGCGTGCAAACGGTGCCAGCGAGCACACGCCAAGCATCCACGCAGGCAGAGGAAGGCGGGGACAGCCGAATGTGGCTTCCGGAGAGGAAAAGAGCAGCCGTGTGTGGGGAAACCCTGGGAGGACAATGGGGCAGCCGCTGCAGGACGGATGGCCAGGGACTCCCAGGACAGCGCGGGATGGCCCCAAACGAAGCAGAGACTTAACCACAAACGGGCAGAATCGGGGCCCAGGTGACCACTGCAGAAATGACAGCCAAACTCCCACATTTGATAAAGCTATAAACCCAGGTCCAACGAGCTGACACAACCCAAGAAGGGAGGATCTGAAGAGAAGCAAACCGCGGCACAGCACGACCAGACCACCGAGAACCGGGGAAAAGGAGAGTCTCCAAGGCAGCTGGAGAAGAAGAACTGCTGGTGCGCAGAAAGGTGCTCCCACGGCAGCCCGAGGCCTCCAGCCTTCCGAGGCACAGCCGGCTCCTGCTGGCTGACCTAGACTCTGGGAGGGTCCCCGCTGCTGAAGTGCAGGGGGACTCACTGTACCTAGACACTTGCCCCCTCCTGAGGACTAGCGTTTGGGGACATGCCAGGTGGAGGGTGACCCTCCCAACCCCCGCCACAGCTCGTTGCTGGGGACCAGGCGCATCCTTGGGGGCTCTCCAGGAAAGGGCTCCGGAAGTGCATGCCTGGTGTCCCCGGACTCACCCATGTGCCTTTCCCCTTCGTGGGTTCTGGCCTGTATTCTTTGCTATAACAAACCCTGAAGACAACCATACACGGAGTCCTGGTAGTCCTAGTGCATCACCAAACCTAGGGGTGGTCCCGGGGACCCCTGAACTGTTGGGAAGACAGAACAGCAAGACAGCAGGCTTGAGCCCAAGCAAAGCAGTAACTGCATGAAACACACACAGTCCACGGTCACTCCCACCAAGGCAGAGGCTGTCGTCCTGGATGACGAAGTGGGACTCGACTTCATGCTCTTTAAAGTTAGACAAAACCCACTTCTAACAAGGCACGTTTCTCAACCTTAGCACCGTTGACTCGGGACAGGTTGTTCCTTCTGGGGCTGTCGTGTGCGCTGTAGCATGTTCAGCAGCATCTCTGGCCTCTACCCACGTGATCCCAGAAACACCACACCCAGGTGTGACAACCAACACATTGCCACACGTCCCCGAGCGGGGGCTGCCCCGGGGAGGACCACTGAGGGAAAACGCAGGTGTGTCCAGACTGCAAAGGGGAGAAGACGCTCATGAAACCACCCGTCAGCAGGGGCTGGGGTGGCACAGGAGACTTCTGAGCATCAGATGCTGTGCGGAAGCAGACAGCACTTCACAGAGTGGGTGCCAGCCGTTCGAGAGGCCATGTCCCAGTGGGCACACGCATGCGCACCAACCAACAGGATCAAAGAACCCCGCGATCCTGCAGATGGAGCCTGAAGTCATAAAGGAGGCCCAGGCAAAGTCCTGTTTGCAGCCATTTGGGAGGGTGACCCTGAGGACAGTGGGCCCTCACTCTACAGTCAGCTCGCAGGCTGGGTCACATTCCCCAGAGCAAGGAGAGGCAGCGGTGCCCCAGCCCATGCCCCTCAGGATCACCACCCCTCGGGCTGTGTGGGAACCGGGCACCAGGGATCAGAGGCACAGGGGCCACTTCCTTCTAGCCGAGCCTGACAATCCGACCAAGGGGTCAAAGGGGAGCGTGGCCAGCACGACCTACCCAGAGAGCTGAGCATGGAGATGTCCAGAGAGACGTCAGAGTACGACTTCATGGACATGAAATCCAGAACAGAGCCGCCATCTCCCAGCGAGTCCCCAGCCTGCAGAAGACAGGTAACCATGAAGCACAAAGGAAGACGTCACTGAACAGCAGTGCACACCAGTTCACACACTGGTGATGTCACGCCAGTGACCTTACATCCATGCCCCGCGACCCACAGCAGGACAGGCCTGCTCTGCCGTGTCCACCCCAAGGAGTGGGCAGGGCCAAGCAGTGCCCAGTCCATGCCGTGGCCCAGGGATCACTGGGGGTGAGCTTGTGAGTGGTGGCCATTGCCCCGGCCGATGTTGCCAGACAGACAGATGCTGTGGGCCCACGGGGGACCTAAGGGTGCTGGGGGACTTGGAGCCGCCACAGGCAGACCCGTGGCTGCTCTGCAGGGACGTCACTGAACACACCATGTGGTGGATCCCAAACCAGCACGCTCCAGCCCCTTCCCTCCTCCATGCGAGCTCCCTTTGCTCTCCCGGTGCTGGGCCCTCCTCCTTTGAGCGTCTTCTCCTGGGTCAGCCCCACTCCACATCATTACAGAAACAGCTCCCCTTCTCCAAAACCCCCCTGACAAACCTCCTTCCATCCCCATTGGCTGCTCTCAGACTACTAGGGTTTCAGAGTTAACACACAGCCACGTTTTAAATAAACACCTGGCAGACTGTCTCCAGTACTATAAGGGATGGACACCACCTCAGACTGTAAGGTCTTTGAAATTCTGCCCAACTACACCCTCTGACATTGGTGCTGAATCCCAAGTCATCACTGGATAAGCTGCTGTCGAATGGGAGCACACTCCCCAGCTGACCCTCGGGAGGGACACCGTTTCTTCGTGAGAGCTGAGAACAAAAGCCCCACATCAGAGCTGACACTGAGAGTCTGCGGGCCTGGCTTGTGCGGCACCTTTCAATGCCCCGCACCCCACCCTCAGCCTTCTGGGATTCAGGGTTCACACAGGGCAGCCACCAGCTTGCACAGCAGGGACGGGCATCGAGCACCATTCAGCGACTCACAGGGACGCAGCAACAGGAGGTAGCTGAGGCTCCTGCTACTGACAAGGGGGCACCAGGCCTGTGAACGCTCTTCCATCGGGCTGTAATCGCCTGGGCGTGAACCCTCTTCCATGGGGGTGTAATTGCCTGGGTGTGAACCCTCTTCCATTGGGGTGTAATCGCCTGGGTGTGAACCCTCTTCCATTGGGGTGTAATCGCCTGGGTGTGAACCCTCTTCCATTGGGGTGTAATCGCCTGGGCGTGAACCCTCTTCCATCAGGGTGTAATCGCCTGGGTGTGAACCCTCTTCCATCGGGCTGTAACTGCCTGGGCATAAACGTTCTTCCATCAGGCTGTAATCACCTGGGCGTGAACGTTCTTCCCTTGGGCTGTAATCGCCTGGGTGTGAACCCTCTCCTGTTGAGCTGTCGTGGCCTGGGTGTGAACCCTCTCCTGTTGAGCTGTCGTGGCCTGGGTGTGAACCCTCTCCTGTTGAGCTGTCGTGGCCTGGGTGTGAACCCTCTCCTGTTGAGCTGTCGTGGCCTGGGTGTGAACCCTCTGCCGTCGGGCTATAACTGCCTGGGTGTGAACCCTCTCCCGTTGGGCTGTCATGGACTGTGTGTGAACCCTCTACCGTTGGGCTGTCATGGCCTGGGTGTGAGCCTCTCTGGTTGGGCTGTCTTAACCTTGGTGATCTGTGAATTTGCCCTCCTCGCTTGGCTTTCAGAAAACCTACTTCTGTCTGTGCTCTGATAAAAATTTCTCCCTAAAGGAACTGTTAGTGATGACTTAGGCCATCAGCAAGCCAGGCTGAATTCACATTCACAGAGCCCGGTGTTGGCCAGGCCCAGAGCCGAGGTCACCACAAAGTCCTACAACAAGCCCACCACTACCAATCTGCTCCATAACTGAAGATTGAGTCTTAGAGCTGTGAGTTCCCCTGCCCAGGGCTTAACACCAAAGCCCTTGCATCTCAGACACATGGAGAATCTCCCCACAGCTCATGGCATTCAAGGATGTTACAGGATTACCTGGTGATCCTAAAGGATGAGGCAGTTTGGAGCTCATAAAGACAACTTGAAAAAAAAAAATCGGTTTGCTCACATTTTATTCCAACAGTAAAAAAGCACTGAGAAGCACAGATTTCCCTAGAGACCACAAGAGAGCAACTGAGTGTGTGTGCATTTCCAAGGTAGCCTCTCTAGGGCTCACCTATGGGAGATTGCTCAGGAATTCGTCCTTCCATTGGCTAGCTCTGCCCACGTGTTAGGTGTGGAGACCTACATTCTAAGGCAATGCTGAAAATCACATCATTAAAGTTGGTGTCTTTGGACACGCTAAGTTAAATCGAAAGAAAAACAGGAACACTTATTTGCAGAAACGTTTGGGAGCCCTGATTGATGACAGAAGCATATTGACATACAGGCCGTGAGGTGCACGAGTGAATGCAATGACAGAGAGAGGCGAGTGCCCCTCACGTGTCAACACCATGTGCACGCCGCATGCAGGTGGGAAGGCACCGAATGGAGCCAGCTGCCACCAGCAGGTGCTCTGTGCCCCTGGTGCGAGGGACAGCACAGGCATAGGAGCCCCTTCTGAAAGCTCCCTGCCGCTGCTTGAGGGTTGCCCCACAGAGGCCCTGCTGGCAGGGCAGAGGGAATGTGCCAGGCTCCCAGCTTAGAGTGGCCTACAGTATGTCCCAGCTCTTCAGACACCGTGTGGGGTTTGCACTCTATACCACGGTGTCTGCATAACCCAGACAGAGATGCTGAGCAGAATCCTGGCTGCCTCAAGGACCTAGCAACACCAGGAGCACACCCTCAGGAGAGACACCCGTGTCCCCTTCTCTGGTTCTATCACTTGAAGAGCCCCCACTTGACAGGCACCTGATGCTCCTGCTCCAGGTGGGCCCTCTGTCCACTGAGGCCAGGTAACACCTGTGGCCCAGGCCCCCATGCCCTGCCCAACATGCTGGCACCTCTGCTCCAAAATGGGAATTGTATTCAAAGCTGGTTGTCAACATGCACACTCCAAGTTATTCCCAAAGGGCAGGAAAAAGGGGGAAACCGAGGCTGGGCCACAACAGTTTCCTCAAACACAGACTGTCTACTCCGGGTGCCAGCAGGCCCCAAGGACCTAGAACCGCTGGGCTCGTCTCACTCACGAGTGTGCAGCGCACATACACCTGACTGGCAACACACAGCATGTGCCTGCTGGCGTGCCCATCTTTGGGGAAGGCCGAAGAACCCACGGGACCAGAGACAAAGCGTGCTACTTGCCCCGCAGGACCCGAGCAGGCCCACCTTGCCTGTCCCAGCCCGGGCACCTTAGGATTCCTGTGTCTAGATTTGGAGGAACGTATGTTGGCTTTACGTCCCTCACCCCAAGTCATTAAAAGCTGAGGGAGGGGGAGACTGCCACTTAATCTCATTCATCAGGAACTTAACCAGTTTCTAAATACCAGTACACACAGTTCGACTCAACCACTCCATTTCAAAGGCTGAACACAACCTTCCCTACGGGAACCCCAATAACGAGGTTTTTACTTACATATCCATGAAACTCACCTTTACTTCATCTGGAGGCTTCACTGGAACATTTCTCCTCTGCAAAGAAAACAAGAAAGAAACCAGCTTTTCCAAAACGATTTCATATAGAAGGAAGATTTCCTCACATCACGTACCCACGTGAAGTAAAACCGGCACAGGCACTACTACTGGGGCTGTCTTCATGCTCATAACTACACTGGAAAGACCGGGCCGGGCCCTGCGGGCTTCTCGACAGCTGGCACAGTGTGAGAGAGAGAGCTAATGGGACCCACGAGGGCCGGAATCACGTAGGCCCCCCGAGACCCTGGGGCTGAGTGCCTGAGAGCACCCTAAGACAAGATGGAGGAGGAGGAGGAGCGAGATGACACCCAACCTTGTTCCTGAACCTCGCATGGCTAAAAACAAAAATGTCAGACATTGTACCCCGAGTCTCAAGGGCAGCTCAGGAAAAACACTGGGTCTGGTGGTTTAGCCTGAAGATGAGAGGCACCGGGACCAGTTCAAATCCTGATGGGGCAAGACCCTCACGGTGCCCCCGCCCCCGAGATGGGCAGGGTTATGGGGCCATGTGTCCTTCTTGGCCTACAGAGTGTCTGGAAGAGGACTTAGTCTTCACCACCACGTGTGTGAGCACAGCCTGAGCGGGACCCAGGCACATGTGACCACCTCGTGCAGAGATCACAGCCTGAATGCTGTACTGAGCCACTGTCTTGCAATCTGGTAGGAGCATTACCTTAAAAATACCCTAGTCCTGTGTACATACCTAAAAAAAACAGCTATTCAGCTTGCACACTTTTTTCCTGTGACCTTTTGTTCAAAATAATGTTTCTGAGATTCACCTGTGTTATGATTTTCACAAACTTGTAAGCAGAAAAAGAAATACTGCCATCATTCATGTCTGTTACCTCATACAAGCTTCCGCTAACGTATACACTTTAGTATCATATGTTATTTAGTGCTGTGGCACATCTAAAATTATGAAACTCTGCAGCACAAGTTCCCTTGCAGAAAATCTAGAAAGCAATCTAGAGGGGAAACTGAGCTGCCAGCACATGTTAGGGCCTCCCGCTGTGTCTGCCACACGGTGTGGAGGTGCCTGCTTCAGGTGCTGTGCCCAGAGGCAGCGCCGGAGGAAACCTGCAGACAGCAGGGCAGAGAACAGCACCCAGAGCATGGCGGCCATGCCGAGCGGAAGAGTGGGAGATCACAGCTGGCGGGACAGTCTGGAGAGCAGGGGCTCTGGACATCCTGGAGGGACCTCGAGCCTGGCTGATGCCAACCTGTGCAGGTACAGATGAAATGCTACAGAGCCAGGGACGCCGGGCGAGATAGGCCCCAACTCCACCAGGCCAGAGCAGGGGCCTCATTGAAACTTAGACTGAAGGCTGCCCAGACCCACCCTACACAACTTAAAACAAGCGCCAGGAGGATCAGGTGACTCAGAAGTAACCACTCTGCCAAAACGAACATCAACGTTCTCTAAAGGAAGACTATAACATCCAGACCCGCCTTGTCCAACAAATATATAATGTAACCACACACCTAATTTTAAGTTTTCTAGTATCCACACTAAAATTAATCTTAACGTGCAATTGATCTTAACGTATTTCACTTAATCTAATACAGTGAAAGCATTTTTATTCAAACATGTAGTCCACATAACATCACTGAGGCGCCTTACAGCCCCTTCGCGCACGTCTCTAAAGGGCTCCTGCTGAAGAGAGGCTCAAGCTCCTCCTCTTCCTCGAGCCTTTCTTTTCTTTTTCCCAAAGATTGGCCCTGGGCTGACTCCTGTTGCCAATCTTCTTTTTCTTCTCCCCAAAACCCCCAGGGCATAGTTGTATATTCTAGTTGTAGGTCCTTCTGGTTGAGCCCCTGGACGCCGCCTCAGCATGGCTTGAAGAGCGGTGCCATGCTCGCGTCCAGGAGTGGAACCAGCGAGACCCTGGGCCACCGAAGCGGAGTGCGCGGACTTAATCACTCGGCCACGGGGCGACGCCATGAGTAGTCTTTCAAGTTCTAGTTTGTAGTTCATACTTTCACCATATCTAAATCCAGACTAGTAACATCCAAATTTCCCAGTAGCCACATGTGGCTAGTGGTTGCTATATTGGTGCAGTCTAGACTCAACAGCATAATATCTAGAATCCAAACAATGAAGCAGCAAATCATGGCGTCTAACCAAAGGAAAATCTGCCAATAGAGACAGATCGAGAAACGCCAGACATCATAGAATTAGCGGAGAAGGACTTTGAAAGCAGCTATAATAAATATTATGAATGTGCCCAAGATTTAAAGGAAAACATGAACATAACGTGAGAACGTTATAAGCAAAAAAGTCCAAACGGAATTCTAGAGGTGAAAAACACAGTATCTCAAATGAAAAATTCACTGGCTGGGATTAACAATAGATTCAGACACAGCATAAGAAAGATCACTCAATGTGAAGCCACGGCAACAGAAACGATTCAAACTGAAAGAGGGAAAAAAAGACTGAAAAAATTAGGACAGCACTAGTGATGTGTGGAACATATCAAAACATCCAACACATGTGTCAAAGTCCCAGAGAAAAGATGAAAGAAGGGTATGGGCAGAAATGACACTTGAGGAACTAATGGCTGAAAATCTTCCAAGCTTAATGAAAACTATAAACCAATAGGTCCAAGAAGCTCAGCAAACATTAAGCAGAATAAGCACAAAGAAAAACACACTGAGACACACGAAAAATGCACTGGTGAAAATGAGTTGTAAAGGTTAAAATCTGAGGGCAGCTAGAGCGGCAGTTGGTGACTTTCTCCCTGAAGGGCCAGGGGGCAAGTGATTGGGGCTGTTCAGGCCACGGCTGTCTGTAGCAAATTCTTCTTCTCTTACAACCTTTAAAAAATACAAAAAACGCTCTTAGCTCGTGGGCCATGTTTGCCAGTCCTTGATCTTGACCAAAAAAGACACACTGCAAATGGAAAAAAAAGATAAAAATGACTGCAGACACTTCTTCGGAAACAAGGTAAGTCAGACGTATTTTAGAGAGGGAAACCAGTCTACTATGACTCCACACCAAGGGAGGTGAATTTCAAAAGTGAAGGCAAAATAAAGACTTCCTCAGACTGTGACCAAATCTGTACTATCAGAAATACTGAAGAAAATGCCTCAGGACAAAGAAAACGACAGAGGATGAAAAAATCTGTGTGTACAGAAAGTAACGAAGAGTGCAGAAATGATGACTGTGTGGTCAACAGAGAAGACTTTACTTTTAAGGCTCTTTTAAAGAAATCAACTGTTTAAAATAAAAATAAAAAATAAAAAACTACTGAGGGAAGGGCAGCTTAGTGACTGCCTAAAAACAGCACACTCTGCCCTAAAAGCCTGCTCGCTCGGACGGGCTCTTCCCACAGGAGTGGCACCACGCGCAGCCCACCTGCCTCAGCTGGAAGAGCATCCGTGAGTGGTCCCCGCCTGTGATCTGGTCCAGGAGGTCATCCACCATCTTCTTGCTGTAGCTCCCAGCATCCTTCACGAACTCCTGCAGGCTGGGAGGGCCGTGAGAGAACAGGCTGAAAGGAACGCCACGTGCGCTAGGCTCCAAACTCTGTCCCCAAGGCCGCAGTCCTGACTGCAGACACCTGCCGTGTCAGCACCCTCCTCGGATGCTCCTCCACAAGAGAGGGTCTATGGAGAGCCACGGACCCCCCGGATGTGGTAGTTGTGGGGAGGGGACTAACAGCCTTCATCAGATCTTCAAAGTGGTCCGTGACCCAAAAAGATTAACAAGATCTTGAGATAAAATTAATTTTAAAAAAGGCAAGATGAAGAACAGTGTGTGCACACACACATGAAAGATACCGCACCCTAACTCCAGTAAAAGCCGCACAGGCATATCCAGATTGAGGAGCGATGCACAGTGTGGTGGCTACCTACTGGGCAGGGGAGGGGCCGAGGGTGAGAGCAAGACTCTCCACGTACACCTCTTAGTGTCATCTTGATTCTGGACCATACAAATGCTTAAAGAGAACAAAGAAACCTAACCAAAAACCTTTAAGAGGAGGCAGAAAACAAACACCCACAGTCTAGCATCAGAAGCCAGGCAAAGGCTCGGAAGGGCTGCCGAGACTTCAAAGACCTTCACACGGAGCGAGGAGGCCTGCTGGCGTGGCGCGAAGCCACGACAACACGGCAGGCTCCACCAGGAGCACCTCACGGTAAACCACAGAAGTGACCACTGAGAAGGGAGCAGGGACCGGATGGAATGCTCACGGCGAGCAGTCTGGGGAGGGCGGCGCGGGAGGCCCAGGAGGAAGGGGCCAGGCCCTGTTTCCTCGAGTGTGCTGCTCACACAGCGGGTCTCGCTAGATGGCACATGGGCTCCGTGTGCATCTCAGGAGCAGGCACTTGGGGGGAGGCAAACTCAGTCTGGCCACACGACACCACCTGAACAGGAGGTGACTTGCCCTGAAGAGCTGTGAGCAACCTGACAGGGTGACGGGGTGACAGGGTGACGGGGGAAAGGGCAGGGTCACCCTCTTGTGACACCATCCTCTCCCGAAAGAAATCTCTCCTCGGTTTTCCACTTCTTTCTTTTTCTCAGAAAAATCTGGGTTAGGGATTCATTTACTCTATCAGGAGCTAACCTATTCCTTGTTTATTCTCCAAATACATTCTGTAATCTCTCTGAAATAAAACAAAGATCTAATATGGAAATATTCCATTTCTTAAGAGGCTAGCAAAATTAAGTTCCTCTCCCCATAGAAAATTACTAAAATTTTGCAAAAATGGCCCACTTCTACTTTGCCACAGAAAACAAAAAATGAACACACAAACAGTCCTATAGAAACGCAGTAGGACATCTCCAACTCTAATATTACACCCTAGTCACTGTCAGGGGCTGAACTTTGTCATCAAATGTGGACGTCAACGGCTGAACCCCCAGCACCTCAGGATGCGGCCGTATTTGAAGATAGGGCCCTGAAAAGGTGACTGAGCTAAAATGAGATCTTCAAGGTGGGCCCTGATCCAAGATGACCGGTGTCTTTACAAGAGGAGATCTGGACACAGACACACACAGAGGGACGACCCTGTGAGGACACAGGGAGGACACAGCCGTCTACACCCCAGGAGAGGAGCCTCAGGCAAGCAGCCCTGCCCACACCTGGATCTGCACGGCAGTCTCCAGAGCTGGGAGACAATGAACGTGGACTGTTTGAGCTGCCCCGTTTGCCTCCTTTGTTTTGGCAGCTGGAGCTAAGACAGCCACCAGGAACCACCTTTCGATACAACTGTGAAACAGGTTCTTAGGAAGCACACGCAGTGGGTTACACACCTATGTTCTTCTTTGAGCGACAGCCCACGTCATCGCCTTCTTAAAACTGTGGCCTTCAAGACAGCCTGCAGCAGACCAGAGTGGTTCACTGACACGGACTAGGAAGTTAGACTTGCTGCCAGTGGCCGTCTCTGCTACACACCTGCAAGCAGGCCCTGAATTCACCAGGAAAAAGGCTCCGACCCCACACCAGGCAAGAAACCAGCCCGCGTTCTGCACACGCCACGCCGCCCGACGCTCACCTCAGCGCGCACTGCACTCCCGTCTCATCTCCGTAGGCAGAGTAGAGCAGCTCCGTTTCATCCGACTTCAAGTCACCAAACACTGAGTTATTGTGCATTGACAGCGCGGTGCTGGCACTTGAGAGAAACGTGACTGGGAGTAAAAGAGAAAGGGAACCGCTGAGGACATCAGCCTCACACGCAGACCCCAGCCCGCACAGGACGCGCTGCACTGTCCTTGCAGCGGCTCGCCCCATGCACAGGCAGCCCTGAGCGCCTGGCCTTCTCTGCGAGATTTCCGCTCCCGGGTACAAGCACAGCAGAGCGGCTTTTCAGGCATGACTACCAGAGTCGCTGCCCCAGCCCTCGTTTGCCTCTGAGCCAAGGGCGGCAAACAAGGCGTAGCGATCCATAAGGGAGTGAGCCCGACAGGCTGCAGAGCTCATGGCTGTCCCAGATATCACTGGGGACGGAGCCCACAGAGCCCAGCTCCTGCTGAGGGGACAGAGAGAGGCAGGGGCCGCCACCCTGAGGGAGGCACGTGCTGGCACCGTGGGAAGGACGTCAGGCCAGGAGGGCTGTGACCTGATACAGAACTGGCCTCTCCCACTAGATGCCAGTAGCACCCCGGGGTGACAATCAAAACATCTCCAGACAATGCCGACTGTCCCCTGTGAACAAAACGGCTGCAGACACTCCAAAACAAACTGGAAAGCCTGCCACAAACGCAAACCAGATAGAACACAAACGCAGAGAACACGCTCACACCCTTCCACCCCCAACCCCACTGTGCCCGCCCAGCCGCCGTCTGGCGTGCAGACCCATCTTTCTCTAGAGCCTTCCACGCACAGCTCTCTCCGCGCATGGCAGGTGGCATCGCGCCCCTTCCAATGGATGAAAGGGAGCCTGCTGGAGGACATCAGCATCCCACCGCAGGACCACGACCACCTGCCCCGAGTCCCAGCACCACCAAGGACCGCAGCAGCCACCTGGAGGACTGCACAAAGCCCACGGCTGAGACCCACCCACCAAGAAAGAGCAGACAGCAAAGGAGGGGCCTGCCCAACCTAATTCTTATTTCCAACATTTCAGGTGACCTTAATTTTTTGATTACTTTCAAAATCAGAATGTGCACACAGTAGTAAAGAGAAGTGAGCCAGGAAGACCCTGGAGCAGGGATCGGGGGCTCACCCCCTGGCCGTGACGAGCGGACCCGTGCCCCACATACTCCCGACACACTCACCTCTGCTCCTTCTCTCGTCTTTGAAGCCCAGTGTGGTGAAGCCGGGGAGCAGCTTGCTGGAGAGCGAGCTAAGGTCCACCGGGTGGGTCTCCTCCTCTGCAGGGGACCAGAGCTGTGAGCAGCCGGCTGCGAAGCCCCCGCCGCACGCAGCCCGCAGCACTCTCTCGGCCTCACTGTGGGGGCGTGTGGGAGGAAGGCCCCAGGGGTTCTCGAGAGACCATCCAAAATCTAATTTACCACAGCCAGCTGCCACTCCCAAACCATAACTGCACTCCAGGGTCACTTCACGACCACCCCAAAGAAGGCAGAACGAAAATCTGCAGCGTTGTGACCACAACACCAGCGGTGGACTGCTCACACCTCTGGGAAACCTCCCGCCACAGTGCAGCCTTGGCCCGAACACTCCTCTGACCACAGGTTTCCTGTGTTGCTCCCGTCGAGCACACTCTGCTCACGTGACCTGAGCAGGCCTCTTCAGCCCTGACCGGGACCTCAACCTCGATGTCCTCTTTCTAAGCTAGTGTTAATCAACTTGCCTATCCTCCTACAGAGAACGCCATGATTCATTTTTGCTAAAGACTAAAGACGCTGGTCAGTTTATACTCTGCATGCATCCAAAAAATTAGATAAATCTGCCCATCTAGGGCTGAGCAAAAGGATGCCACCAGGCACATCATCGCGCCCACATGGGCAAGTCCAAGGGAAGGTGCTTCCGCTCCCTCGTGTGCGTATGAGCATATCCCAAATCTGAGCGAGCTCTGCTTTCCTTTAAAGGAAAGGCCTCTGAAACATTTTCAAAGAGAGAGAAAAGCATAAAAATACCTCTTAAAGACCATAAAAGTGACATATAGGTTGGATGGACCCAGTAATTTACGCCTCCTCCAAGATCTCCCTGATCTAATTATCAACTGGGGATTTTCCTCTAGAATTCACGTTTGGACCCACGTTTACCTCTTTCGAGCTTTGAGGGGGGCTGAGTTCGGCACTCTGGCTTCTGAAGAAGGAGCCCTTACTGAACTTGTAGGAAACCGCTTTGTGATGGTATCAGCAAGGACTTCTCCGCAGCTTTGCGGGAGTGCGGCCCAGTCCTGTAGGCTATCCTAGGGAGCCTGGGAAAGCAGCACCTCTGCCCCGCAGTCCACCGACCGACCACACGTGTGGTGGTGTGGTGCCATGTCACGGGGGCTGTGCAGGGGCAGGAAGCCAGGCAGGGCTGCCCATCTGCACCCCACAGCCGGCGTCACGCACTCCACGGGAAACGGGCACCCTGAGTAGGTTGCACGGGTTTAAAATCATTGTGCGTGAACAGAGCTTAAAAGCATGCGGTGCAGCCCACAGAAGGCCAAGCCGCGCAAGGGGCCACCCACCGTCAGCATCCGGCTCGGCCACGTTGACCACGCTGTAGAGCAGGCTGCCGTCTCCGTTCTTCTTTAGGTAGCCCATCTGCAAGGAAGTGCGCCTGAGCCCATCCGCCGAGGGACGGCCCGTGACTTCCACCACTGCAGAGATTCCTACCGAAGCTTCAACAAGACAGAGACCTACGGACGTGGCCCAACCGGGATGAGCCCCACAGGCCACAATGGTCACTCACTCCCCAACAGAGAGCAGAGGCCCCTTCCCTGGGGTCTCGTTTAAGACCGGCCTGCAAACGACAACATGCACACGTATGTAGCAGAGGACTCCTCAGACAGGCTCTCATGACCCTTCCAAAAGGAGCTTCCGAAACAGAAAACTACCTGGGAACTGCTGACAGTAGGCCAGAAGCCTGAACAAAAAGAGGTGGAACGAGACACTGGCCAGCAAGGTCATGGTACTGATGGGCAGCCCACAGGCGCCATCTCTGAAGCACCTGAGACTCATTTCCATTAAAACCACCACCAAACAAGACTGCTTCCTCCACTGCAGGCCACAGGGGACCCGGAAGAGGCGGCGCTCATGCTGCTGTTGGCATATGCAGGTAGGGGGTGAGAAGTGACGGCAGCCTGGCATGGGTGCTGGAGCCCGAGGCAGGGGCCAGACATCCAGAGAGCAGTGACGGGAGCAGAACCGGGGCCCAAGCAGGGTGTGTAGGGCGTAGGGGTGGGAAACTGTTACTGTTGAGCAGGTATGTGGGTTAAGGGCACAGCAAGTCAGGTTTTTCACGGTGGAGTTACAAAACGAAAGAGAGAATGTGGAGCAGACCAGGTGGTGAGGATGGAATCCAAGGTTCCAGTCTGAAAACACGGTTTTCAGTCGAATGTTGACACAGATGTCAGTGTGGGATTCCTTCTATAAGCTGTAGGTATGTGCATGGCCTTTCCTGGTTCTGTCCATTATGGGCCACACCCAGCACCAGGGTCTTGGTTTCCGAATGCCGTTCTCCACTCAGGAATCAGGGCTCCATGGAGAACGGCCGACCCCAGGGCTACAGAGCAACAGGAGTGCAGACCAGCGGGTCGAACGGACACAACATAACCCCACAGAAAACCTCAACCTTCCTGGCAAGCATGTTAAAAGTAAGTGAAAAGAAACAGGCAAAAATAATCTTAATCTACCTTATGTAACGTGATATATCCAAAGTGTTATTTCAAAAGTCTTTACGTACAATCCAATGTGCGTTCCCCAGACTCAATGAGGTAAAAGACGTTAAGTCTCTATATGTGCTACACATTGAAATGAGATTTAGGATATGTCAGGTCAAGGAAAACATCAGGATTAATTTCACCTGTGTCCTTAACAAGCCCACATGCAAGTTCAAAGCTCCACGCGTGACTCCCATGCTCTCTCTACTGGACGCCCGGGTCTAGAACTCCCCGTGTCAGAGAGGAGGAGCCGGTGCGCAGGGGCTGGCGGCACCTCCCCCTGAGCACAGCAGCACACTGGACGGGCTCCCAGCGGCCGCACCGGGTGAGACCCACGAGCGACGGCATGCACACAGAGACATGAGCACCGGGGAACAGATGAACCTACAGTGGAGAAGCCTGGTGGGCTCCGCCTCCATCCAGTGACGAAGGTCAACACCCGGGCGAGGGGACCCGACCGCAGGCGTCCAAACACTACACACCACTCCTGTGAGCGAGGGGCCTGCCCGAGAGGTGCCCGGAGCCCGTCCCTCCCTCCCAGGAGACAGGGCCAGCAGGTACCAGCGGCCAGTGAGGACTGCAGCACGTGCTCCCGAGCTGGACCCTCTGGGGACAAAGGCACCACTGCGACACTGGCGAGACTGCAACTAGACGTCCTGGTATTAACCTCTTGATTTGGACGGCTGTGCCACCGTCCTGGCAGAAGACACACCCGCCCCATCAGGAAGGGCTACCTTGCTGCCTGGGAGGAGTCGGCTGATCCTGTCCCGAGCCTCGTCAGCTGCATGCTCCACCAGGGCCAGCACGTGCTCTTCCGCCGTGCTGTCGGTCAGGCTGCAAGCATTCCCTTCTGGCTCAAACATGCAGCTACAATGCAGGAACCCCGCACACATCACCAGGAGGCCCACGGTGCACACCACTCCCACCTTGCCCCCATGGTCAGTCTCTAATGCCCCGAGGCCACGAAGAGAACCCTGAGGAGCCACACAAAGCTCACTGTCTCTCCCTTCCCTTTCGTTCTAACCACAGCCAAACAGGATGCTTTCAGGAAGATGAAGAGTGAGGCTAAGCCAAGTACACGTTCCGTACTTCTCATGTCTCAGCCACACACTTCAGCCACCTCAAAAACAACAGAGGACACAAGACAGGAGCCTCACTGGTTACAGTGTCACTCAAGGCAGCAGCAGAAGTGACAGAAATCCTGTGGAGGGTCGAGGCTCTGGGCCTGGGATGGGGTGCGAGGCTGCAGGCGGGGCTGGAGAGCACCCCGTGCTGCAACACCCCAGGGTCACCCTGAGACTCCAGCAGGCTGACCTGAGGTTCCACACCAAGCCGCCTTTCTTGACTCACATGTGAGCGAGGCACTGGGTGCAGCACCCAAGGGAGTTAGCCTCTCCTCTGGAAGGTTCTAGAAGCAAGTGGGTGGAGCCCCCAGAGGAGCAGCGGGAGCAAGCCCTGCCTGGGGATCCCAAAACTACAGGAAGGCCCCTCCTCCCGCCCAGGGTTTACAGCTACAGGTGCAGGGAGCTCAGGGAGTGTAGTGAGAAAGAAGCCTGAGGCGTGCTGCCTGCCCCATGAGGCACCCCCATGTCCCCCGAGCCCGGGATGGGCGAGCCCTGGTCGCCAGCATGTAACTCTTCTCCAGGACAAGTTACCGTGATGGCTGCAGCATGGTGGTGCGACATGTGGAAAGCGTGGGTCACAAACCACCACTCCCTCAGAACTGACCTGGGGTCCCAGGGTCTCCTGACACCCCCAGCGCTCACGGTGACATTCGTCACCCACACTCCTCACTCTCCAGGTGGGCAGGGGAGGAGTGTCACTTTCCTCTGAACGCTGGGCCCAGGTTATGTCCTGGCTGCCTCGTAACAGGCCCTGAGCACCTGAGGACCCGCACTCCCCTGCCGGCTGCACAAGCAGCGCGTCTGTCGGCCCCTGCACAGACGTCAGCACGGACACAGGCTGCCCTCCCTCGCCCCTCCTGCAGAACACCGGCTCTCCCAAGCTGGGCGTTGCCCCAACGGGCAGACGGCGTCCCTCTACCTGATGACTTCTCTGCTCGGCCTTTTGGATTTCTTGGCAGTCTCTACTTGCACAGGCACAACCTCGGGAGCAGGCTCCTCAGCAGCGGCGTCCTCACTGCCCAAGAGAGCTGCCTGCTGAGAGAAATCCACGTGCTGCATGAACGACACGCTGCGCTTCAAAGCCAGCAGCCGCTCCTGGAACCAAAGCACAGGGAGCGCGGCTTTACCTCTCCCTCAGAGCCAAGGCACCACGACGATGGATGGGGTGGGATGGCCACAGCCTCACCTGCCTAAGGGCGACCCTTCCGTGGTGGTGCACGGCGGGTGGTCGTGGGGGTCGGCACCAAAAGGTGTGGCCGACTGGCTGGCGAGAGCTCAGAGCCGGCAGAGGCGAAAAGGCCCTGTGCACCGCCCCCGAGGCCGATCAGGCACAAGGCACTGGTCCTTGGCGAGTGACGCATGCGACCTGGCTCACGGGGCAGCACTGGGAAGCCGCTCAGGGTGGACAGAGTGGCCCATCTGGATTCAGCGAGGCAGCCACACAAAATAAACCCATAAGGCTGGCTGCGATCCAGGGAGGCAGACACCCAGGCTCGAGATCAACATATCCAGAACTTTCTACCAACCCTAAAGGAGATGTGACCGCTGGGGCAGGAGCAGGGGGAGAAAGAGAAGAGTGCTTGGAGGAGAGGGACCTGCAGAGGGCGTCTGGGGTATCTGCCACGGAGCGGAGGGCCACACCATGGCCAGTGACAGACGGATGGAGAATGGCTGGCGTTGGCTGTGCATCTGTCTAGGCAAGCAGAGCGCAGAGGAGGGCAGCTCCCGCTTGCGCGGCTCACACTGGGAGGGCCCTTACTTTGCTCATCATCTTAAAGCCTGCGTGAAGGAGCTTCTTCGCTAACTTGTAGTACACAGTGTCTGGTCTGTTGTACGTCATCGCATTATCGCACATCAGTTTGAAATCTGCCTGGAAAGAGAAAAACAAAAAATTCATCAAGTTTAAAACACGGGAGAGGCTACAGCAAAGAGTTTAGATTCCTGTCAAAACAGGCCAAAAAGAAGAGGCTGAAATTAAGTGGGAAACAATTAAAATTTGGCTCTTTAATTTAAAAAATAACTTTTAAGAACTCTTTCAGACGGGCCGGCCCGGTGGCACAGCGGTTCAGTTTGTACGTTCTGCTTCGGTGGCCTGGGGTTCGCCGGTTCGGATCCCAGGTGCGGACATGGCACTGCATGGCAAGCCATGCTGTGGTAGGCGTCCCACAGGTGGATACTGATGTTAGCTCAGGGCCAATCTTCCTCAGAAAAAAGAGGAGGATTGGGAGATGTTAGCTCAGGGCTAATCTTCCTCCCAAAAAAAAAACTCTTTCAGAGAAACTTTCATAATTGTTCATCCGTCTTGCATGAAGCATTTTCCAGTGAGAAGCTTATTAAAGTCTGTAACTGCTTTCTGAGCATAATATGTATATTTTGTAAGAGGAAAATGCCGGCTCCCTCCACTCCCTTCCCATCTCCAGCCCTCCTCCCTCTCTGGGAGGGACTCAGACAGAACAGGAACAAGAGCCAACAACCCGGTCTTTTAAACAAAAGTCGAGGGATGAACTGAGAGGCGGGCACAGTCACGTCTTCTAGCAGTGGGGATTTTCCATAGAATTTAAGATTTTGCCTACAGATAGTTACTCCAGTACTACTAGAAAAAGACTTTCCCTAAAATAAGGAGAGTCTTATCCAACAACAACTTATATTAAAAGCAAACTACCTGGAACATCAGTATTTTACCATCCTAACCAAGTGACTCAGCACAACACATGTCAGAGGTGAGTTAGACATCAGGATGGACAATGACCGCTGAGGCCAGCTGCGGCAATGTAGCGCGTGCCATCCGGGGCCCTTACAAGTCACTGGGCCAGTGTCCCCAGAGCAAGCCCCTGTCCACCAGAGGCCCCAAGTATGACAGGCTCAGGACACTCTCCTGAGGACACGGGCTGGGTGGACGCTGCTCACGTCTTGGCTTCGTCCCTGGGTGAGAGCCCGAACTGGGGGCCGGCAGCCAGGCCTTCAGGGCAGGGATTACCATTAGCCACCGGCCCTCTGGGGCGACACCGGATCCTCCTGTGAAAACTTCCTCTCTCTCCCACGCCCCTTTAGTCAGCAAACCCTTCCAGCAACGTCTCCAGGAAACACAGAAAAGCCAAGCTTTTCCAAAGTTAACAGAAACTAAGAAAGACATCTGAAGCCTTTTTCTAAATGACATTATTGCCAACTTTGTCAAGCATTCATTTGCTTGCCCCCCCACCCCCACCAGTTTCAAAGCTGATAAGCAATTTCTCTTTCTCACAGCCAGTGCCAAGAAAGAGACAGAGTAAAGAGCAAAGTACTCAGGAGATGTAAGCATTTACCATTCTAAAAATGGTAATGTCAGTTACATGACAAAACTAAGAATCAGGAAAATTTTGTCTCTAAAAATACCCACTCTGGAGCCAGGCCAAAGCAGACACATCCTTGCTTCACCCAACACACTTCTAACAGCACCAACGCACGCTTCAGCCTCTAGACCAAAAGACGGAGAAAATCACAACCAACCCATTCCTCTGAGGCTATGTTTGTGAAACACCAGCCCAAACACAGAAACACGTGAAAACTTACGACTGGAAACGACCTAAGAGGGATGTAGCGTTTACTGGACACAAACACACACACTTCATGACAATTATTTCAGGAACTGAAACTAATTTACCTTAAATTCCGTGACTGACTTGTATTCATTAGCTACAATTTTGTCTTTCATTGTCCCAAAATCCATCGGATGTTTTATTATCATCGAGTATCCAGGAGCAATTGCATCCGTGACAGGAAAAGCAAAAAATCCATGAGGATCTTTTCTGAAACAAAAACATCTTTATTTAAACTGGAAGACCCCTAAAATCTAGATTTGCAAATGATACAAAATCCCTCACAATAAAAAATCTGATACAACTGACCAAGTTTTGTTTCTCAAAAATAAAAATAAAACTTATGCTCTTTTTAAGTGTGGAGGGTATTTAGCATACACTAAAAACTCCAAAACTAGCATCCTGGCTCCAGCCGTGACGTCCACATCCCGGAGTCTCTGACACCCGACACTGACGCAAAGCGGGGACTCGAGGGCCCCGCCTGCTGGGCTTCCACACGGTGCTCGGCCACCCCGCCAAGACCGCCCAAAGGTCCCCACGCACAAGCTCTTCAGAAACACTCTTTACCTCTGCAGCTGGCGGAGGAAATGCTCTAGCAGTTGCTGAATAGGCGTGCTCTCGTTTTCAGCTGACAATTTAAACAGCAAAAAAATCAAGTTCAATAAAAGACCTTGGTATCGCTTCACTGGAGAGCTCCAGTTTCACAGCACGTACCTAGCTTTGTGTCTCAGGGGTTTAGGTTCCAGCAAGAACTGGGGACAAGGACAAACCAGACCCAACCTTGGCCTCCACACGGCTCAGCTGGGTGGGAAAGGGCACCCACAGGGTAAGAGCCCCAAACCCCAAGACTGCCAATATGCCTTCAAACATCAACACAAGCCATCACTCATCAATGTGTTTCCAGCCCCATCACTACTGGGCCCGGCACATCCCGGAGCAGGTCTGAACAAGAGAACAAAGGCTTTGCACACAGAAGTTCATCCTGGATTCACTGACCATCGTTTTACTGGAGAGTCCTAGATTTCTGGTCACACCTGTTGCTCATCTGCAAAATGGGGATAAAAACACACAGTGCGCGGGCTCTTGTGAGGACTGCAGCTGTTAACTACGTCTCTGGGCCTTAGGTGTGAAAACACGGTTTTCAGGGAACGTGAACACAGCTGTCTGCAGGTGTTTCCTTCTACAAGCTGAATGGAGGTATATCATCCTTCCTAGCTCTGTCTCTTGAGGGCCATACCCAGTGCCCAGATCTCGACTTCCGAAGGAAGCAGGGTTCCTTGGAAAAACGGCCGATCCCAGGGCCGATGCGCAACAGGACTGCAAACCAGCGGGTCCCCAACAGTAACACTCTGAGAGTGACCAGCGTAGGTCCAAGACAGCAACATCTGACCATCAGCTCTCCAAGTATGCTGGAGGGGAAGACCCAGGCCTATGAGCTCAAACAGGTAATCAGACAAAGCCAACGACGACCTGCAACTGTGCTAACCTTGCAGACACGCTCATCTAGCGAACTGGGGTTTTGTACCCGACTTTCTCCACTTCCCAACATGCACAGCAGCCTGAGTCCCACCCGCTCCCCATGGCAACGGCTGGCAGACGAGAGGGGTGTTGCCAGAAAACAGCACACCCTCCCCCACCGACCGCGACTGCCACACAATACCATACAATACCTCGCACTGCCCCCAGTAAATCCCAGGCGGTCAAACTCAAAGTCAAAAGGAGAAGCAGCTGAGGAGCAGACCAGCCTCCAACCCCGCACCTCCTGACCAGCAAAAGCCTTCGAGGGAAGTGACCACACACAGACCAGAGGGTCCCGAGCACCTCCTTGGGAAGCAGCTTTCCTTTGGTGGAGCCAGCACAGCTCGCAAGGTTTCTGATGGCCTGAATGACTGCTGCCAGCACCAGCATCCTCCCATCTACAACGGGCTTCTTAGCTCACCGGCTCAAAAACAACGCCTCAAGCAATCAGCGGCCACGCCTCGCTCTCCAAGTTCAGAGACGGCAGCAAGCACCTGCGACCAACCTCGCACTGTGTGAGGCCCTGCAAGCAAAGCACCGTCCCCCTGCCAGCGCTTGCAGGAGCGGTGTCAACTGCGACCTCACAGGGCCAGCTCCGACGCTCCAGGCACCTCTGCAAGGGCCGCACTTGCCTGGCTGCGTCCGGCAGGCTCGCACCGGTCGGTCGGGGGGCGGCTCCACCTCTACCTTCTTCCCGGGGTCGAAGTCGTCGGCTTCCCCCTCCGTGTCGCAGTGCTCCTTCTCCCGCTTGCGCTTCTTCTCCTCCTGCGAGCAACAGGGCAACAAGAGCAGTGCGAGCGGTTTAAACAGAGCTCCTGTCTCTCAGGGGACACGTGACGCAGACGGAAAGCCCTCCTACTCCAGACCCCATCACACAGACCCTCCTCGGGCTTGGGCTCGGACCCAGGCAGATAGCCAGAACCGAAGCAACCGGCCGCGTGGTCTGCGTTCACTGCCAACAGAACGCCCCCTCCTGCACCGCGCAGGCTTGCTGTCGCCCAGGCCCCAGGGCCACCATGCCAGAGGCCGCCCTGCTGTACCTTCCGCTTCCTCCTTTCTTCGTCATCAAGATGCTTCTCCTTCTCCGACTTCTTCTTCTTTTTCTTCTTCTTCTCTTTGTGCCTCTCTCGCTCGTGGTCTGACCTGTCGTCGTAGTAACTGGAGTCGTGGCCAGACCCCGAGAGTTCAGTCACTTCGCTTCCTCCGACCTTGAGGACCAGCTTCAGCGGCTTCTCCAGGGGCTTGTCCGTGTAATCTGCAGATACATGGGCGGTGCCCTTCACCACGTGTGCCCAGGCTGCGTGCAGGCAAACCCCACTACCCACTACCACTACCACTACCAGCTGGGTGGGAAGGCTGGCCCGTGCGCCGGTGTTACAGGGAGCACACCGGGGCCCAAGGAGGTGGAGGGACAGCAGGGGAACATCAAAGCCACCGGGGAAGGACGGTGGGGCAAGACCCAGGTGGCCTGGCTGTTACTTCCCCGTCCTCTCCACTTCCTGCCCCTTCACACTACCTCACCTCAGGGGGGCCGTGTTACTGTCACGGGCAAAGAACAGGACCTCCATGTGGGACGCGAAAGCCCCACCCCATCCCCAAACTCCTGTCCGGGGGCGCCCCCTTCCTGTCCTGCAGCAGCCCCGTCCGCTGACAGGGGCACTCACCGTGCAGGACCACGGCAGGCCAGGGGACAGCCAGGGACCGGGCGGAAGGGGACAGGGCGGGAACGACCCAGAGATGCTCCGCTCCCTTCCGGAAGATACAGGAGAGAGGCGAGCCAAACGCCCAGCAGCAGCGACCCCCGGCAGCGAGCTGGACCCCCGCCCACGTCCTCGGGGCCCCAGAGCCCCGCCCGCGAGCCCAGATCCCGGCCTACGAGCCCGGGACCCCCGCCTGAGACCTCAAGATTTCCGTCCTCAGCCCCGGGACCCCGCCTACGACCCCGGGACCCCAGACCCCCGCCCGGGTCCCCGGGACCCCCGCCCACCCGGGGTCACACAGCGCGCCCGCCACTCGCCTTCGTACGACGAGCGCCACTCGGTCTTGTGCTTCTTGTGCTTCTTGCCCATGGCGGCGGCGGCGGCGGCGGCGGCGGCGGCGGTGGGGTGGGCCCGGGGCCCGAGGCAGCAGCGCGAAACCCCGAGCACGGCCGCCGCCCCAGCCGCCCTAGCTCACTGCCCACCTCGCCCGCGGAGGTCGCCCGGCCGCGCCGGAAGCGGGCCCCGCGGCCGGAAGTGGCGCCACCGGACGGCAGCGAGCGCTTCCGGGTTGGGGGCGGCGCGCGGAGCGCGGCAGATTCGAAGCGCGGGCGCGGCCGGCGGGGCCGAGGCGGAGGCTGTGGCGGCGGTGACGGCGGCGCAGGGTGGGAGGCGGCGGCGGCCACTCTCCGGCCGGTATTCCGCTGCTGCTCCCGGCGGCGGTGGCGGGGGCGCCATGGACGAGGCCGTGGGCGACCTGAAGCAGGCGCTGCCCTGCGTGGCCGAGGCGCCCACCGTCCATGTGGAGGTGCACCAGCGGAGCGGCAGGTGAGCCGGCCGGCCGCGTGGACCCCGCCCGAACCCCCCACACCCGACCCCGGCCCCGACCCAGCGGACCCGCCCTGACCCGACCCCGGCCCCAACCCAGCGGACCCGCACTGACTCGACCCCGTCCCCGACCCAGCGGACCCGCCCGACCCAAACCCTGCCCCGACCCAGCGAACCCGCCCGACTCGACGCCGGCCCCGACCCAGCGGACCCGCCCTGACCCGACCCCGGCCCCGACCCAGCGGACCCGCACTGACTCGACCCCGTCCCCGACCCAGCGGACCCGCCCGACCCAAACCCTGCCCCGACCCAGCGGACCCGCCCGACTCGACCCCGGCTCCGGCCCCAACCCAGCGGACCCGCACTGACTCGACCCCGTCCCAGACCCAGCGGACCCGCCCGACCCAAACCCTGCCCCGACCCAGCGAACCCGCCCGACTCGACCCCGGCCCCGACCCAGCGGACCCGCCCTGACCCGACCCCGGCCCCGACCGGAACGCGTCTCCAACCCGTTCTGGACCCGCTCCGCCCGACCCGAGCCCGGCGCCCACTCGAACCCAGCCGGACCCAGAGGACTCGCCTGACCAACCCAGACCCCGGCCCCAGCCCCGACCCGAACCCGGCCCTGACCGGTTCTCGACCTGGCCCGACCCGAACCTGACCCCGACCTGAGCAGATCTGACCCGACCAGAAACCAACCCTAGCAGACTCACCCCAACTTGAGCCTGACCCCAACTTGACCCCGACCCGCTCTGACTCGGCCCTGAATGGAATCTGACCTGGACTCACGGTACCAAATCTGACCCTGACCCGAGCAGACCCGAACCCAACCTGACAGGACTCAGCCTGACCCTCCCCTGTCCCTGACCCCTGTGGACTTGGCCCTGTCCCACCAGACAGACCCCACCCAGGTGGACTGGAGTGTAGCCCACCCATAGGAGGAGATCCTGACCCATCCAGCCCAGCCCTCAACTGAGTCCCGGCCAGAGCCCTGCCCATCCGCACGTACACACCCGGCCTGACCTGAGCCCCAGCCCATGCTGCGAAGGGGCCGGGGACAAAGCTCCAGGTTCTGGGGAGTGGGGGGCGTTCCCCTCGGAGCCTGCGTCCCTCAGCCCTTCCGAGTGACTCCAGGCCCATCCACTTCCTTCCCGCCTCAGGATGGGTGGGGTCAGCTTGTGTCCAGGGGCCGCCTGGGGACAGAGCGCGGCAGGGGACTCCGAGCTTTCAGGCTCTAGCTCTGCCTGCCTCCCAGGGGCCGGTGTGCAGGGCTCGGGGTGAAGGGGCACTGTGGGGGACCAGCCCCAGGGGCTGGAACAGTGTGTGGGGCACCAAGCTGTGAGGGCAGAGCCAGTCGGTGTTGCTGGAGCGTGAAGTGTCAGGAGGGCAGTGGCGAGGTGGGCCGCGTGAAGCCTCGAAGGCCAAGATGAGAGCGTTGGATTTTCTGGGAGGCAGGCCTTGGGCGCTGGCTGCGTGCCGACGCTGGACCCAGAGCTGTGGGAGCGTCGCTTTCCTTGACAGCGGTGATGCCCAGCGTGTGTTGAGTGCCCAGCGAGTGCCATGCCTCGTCCTGAACACTGAATGTGTCGACTAACGTTCCGGGTGGCAAGGGCCGCTGCCCAGGCCGCGGGCCAGCGGACGGACTGCGCCAGGGTCCCAGGCGGGCCCTCCTGCCTGTGCTCTGAACTGCTGTGCTTCTCGCGTGTGGTCTCGGTTAGAGGAGAAAGGGAATGGCACTGTTAAAGTCTTGTGTGCAAACTTTGGCCTCATCTGTGTGCTTTGTTTCCCAGCACCGCAAAAAAGGAGGACGTAAAGCTGAGTGTCAGGAAGCTGCTCAACAGACACAATATTGTGTTTGGCGACTACACGTGGACTGAGTTTGACGAACCCTTTCTGAACAGAAACGTGCAGTCTGTGTCTATCGTGGACACGGAATTGAAGGTTAAAGACCCACAGGTAACTCCTGACAGCCGGCGCTGGGACAGTGAGCCCTCAGCTGGCTACGAGGCCAGCACGGGGAATGCTGTCAGCTGCTTTGATAGTGTGGTCAGAAACCGGTTCGTCTGTCCGTTGGTCTGCTGCTCAGACAAGTACCGGGAGAAGAGGTGCCCTGGGGTCAGGACGCTCCTGGTGCAGGAGGGGAGACGGTGGAGACTGGGGACGGGAGCGTGGTGCTGTCGGGTCCTGGGCTGCGCCGCTGAGCCCTGCGTGCCTTCCCTCCTGTTCCTCCAGTCGGCAGGCGTGTGTGGAGTGCTCAGGGTGTCAGGGCCTGCGAGTTGTGGGGGCTGCGAGCGAGACGGTCTGGCCTTCTAGCAGCTCCAGCGTCCAGACCTCACCGAGCGTCTTACGGGGTTTGTGTGTGCGGGTCAAGGGGAACTCTGCGTGGGAGGATGCGTTGAGCGGTCATTTCAGCGCTGGAAAAGCAACCCAAGCATCTGCCTCAGGAGGACGCGCTGTCACACCCGTGCAGTTCCCGTCTCAGAAAGAGTCGACTTGGAGGAATTGTTTGGCACTGAAATTATGCTGATGAGGCGGACTCCGCATTCTCACCTTAGGACTGATGTTTGTGGCGTTGTCAGAGTTCTCTCCATGCTGAGATCTGAGGCCATCATCCTTGATTGTAGCCGGCCTAGGGGAGCAGAAGAGCCTTCCCGCGGTCACGGGAGGACGCAGCCTAACCGGGGGGCATGGGTGCTGCCACTGAGCGTTTTCCTGTGTTCACTTTCAGCTCTGCAGAGTCACCTAGAGAAGTTTGTCCTAACGGATAACTGTGTGATTTTGTGGAGATGTAGGAACAAGCGTTTTTTACATATTGTTAATAGCTAACAATTTGAAGTGTTTTAACTATCCATCGATGAGAGACGGGGTTAAACAAATCTGACCCATCCACACCAAATATAACCATGAAAAAGCAGGAGGTAGATTTCTGTCTACTGATGCAAAATGGCCCCAAACTCGAGTAAGTGGGAAAGGCACAGTTAGAAAACTCTGGTAGAATCACGTTTTGGTCCACTGTGTGTGGATGTGTTGTTGACTATGACATCTGTGAAGCTGGATGTAGGGGGCTTTGCCATTCTGCATTCTATATTTGCATTTTTTCAAGAAGTGTGTGTTAGTTTTGTAATTATTAAAAAAAAGGTTTTTTTAATATATGTAGGACCCCAAAAAGGGAGAGACTGATAAACGTTTTTAAAAGGGCTAATCCTAAATCTGAAATAAAATGATAGCCTTTTCATCTAACCTAAGAGCTAGTTTTTAACATACTGCACGTTTAGTCTTTATCATTGGACTTTGACATCTAATTTTTATAGCTAGAATTGAAATGAGTTCTTTTCAGTTTGCATAGATTCATTTGATTTTTCCTTCTCGTCACAGCCCATTGATTTGAGCACATGCGCTATTGCACTTCACATCTTTCAGCTGAATGAAGATGGCCCCAGCAGTGAAAATCTGGAGGAAGAAACAGAAAATATAATTGCAGCAAATCACTGGGTTCTGCCCGCAGGTACTTGTGACGGTCACAGTAGGTGGAGCACGTGGAGGTGGTGAGGTCAGAGGGTGGCACTCGCCCCGGACTTGCTAGGTCACTTAACCAGGGAGAGTTTGTTTGTCTGTTTGTTTTGTAGGATTTTAGGGTGTTTTGTCTCCTGTGCAATGGAAAGTATATCACAGCAGAGGAAGGTAGAGATTCTAGTGTAAGACTGTTATTCCTTAGGCCCTCCAAGGTGGTGCTCTTCTTTCCTATCCGGAAGGAACACCCCTTCCTCCTGCCTCCTCGCTGCCTCTCTGTGGACTTTGCCGGTGATTCCAGCAGGCGGAGTCCTGGGTTAATTCAGTCGTCGGGTTTGTGCTGCTGTCCTAAGGGCTAGACTAGACTGCTACTGCCTGAGTGTTGGCAGTGGCGAGGGTGTCAGGTGCAGCGTCTGCACTGTGTCCAAGCACAGGTCCACAAGAGACATCGTGCGTGCTGACACAACCACAAAAGTAACCCCTTGACCCCAGTTAATTATCTGCCAAAAGTCAAACGTGACTGGCATTTGTTTTGCGTCTTTAATTTTAAGAAAAATTTTTAAAAACTTACTTCCCTGTGATCAGAATCTCAGCTCGCCGTGTGTGGAGCAGTGGGGCGCATTGCTGGCTCAGGGCAGACCCACATGGTGGGTGTAAATGCTTGCTTTCCTAAAATGAGGGTTTTGTTTTCTTCTCTCCAGCTGAATTCCATGGGCTTTGGGACAGCCTGGTATATGACGTGGAAGTCAAATCTCACGTAAGTTACACCTTTTTCCCAAAGGCCCCGTGATTTGAAGTAGAATCATTATGGTGTTGCTCTCCAGCACCTCGGAGCCCCTTGACTCAAATGGGCTTTTGGGAAGCACTGCCCGCCAGCCCACGTCCTGGGTATCTGTCCTCTGGGGTTGCTCCCGAGTGGAGCTGTTCTCTGGGGAGCCCCTGAGGGAGAAACGAGGAGGAGCAGAATGTGAAGACCACTTTCCTTGGGTTATACTCGCAGGAGCCCACGGGCCGAGGGGGCAGTGCTGAGGGGCAGACAGAGCGGGTGGGCAGGTGTGAGCAACTCCTCGCGCATCCGAGCCCCCTTGGAGGAGTCAGGTTCTGCACGCTGTGGCGGGGTGCTAGAATTTGGCCTCCGGCCCCCATCACCCCAGGCTGCTCTGGGAGCCACAGCGCAACGGCAGAGTCCTGGCTGTCTTGCCTTTAGTGAATGTGCCGTGTGCTCGCCGGCTGCGTCGTCTTGGAGGAAGCAGCTCACTCATCGCTTGCTGAGTCCCTTAGTCAGCATGCGTGACGTGGCACTTCAAATAGAAATGACCTTTGTGTTTACCCCTTCTTATAGTAGTAGTGGCCGGCGCTTCTCCTCTTAGGTTTTAAGTTACCTCTAAAATGAAGGCCTGCGAAGCATCCACGAGCCCTTGGAGGCGGCCTCTGAGCGTGGCCTTGCTCCTGTCCCCTCTGCTCATCTAGGAGCACGTTTGGTGGAAGCTTTGCCGCGTGGCACCTCCATCGTGTTTCTCCTCTCTTTGCTCAGCTCCTCGATTACGTGATGACGACTTTACTGTTTTCAGACAAGAATGTCGACAGCAATCTCATCACCTGGAACCGAGTGGTGCTGCTTCACGGTAAAGCATGCGGCTTGTTTGACGAGATGAGCTGTGTGGACCGGACTTTACTCGTACCTTTGTCCTTCTGCCAGGTGTTCCAGCTCTTTCTTTTCTGAGGGAGCCAGAGCTGTCCGAGAGCGTTCCTTCTCTGAGATGCCGGTCCAGCTCACGTCTCTCTGGGCGTTTGCTACTTGGCCCTGGACTTGGCAGCCGCTGATCACTGCCTTGTGGCTTTTTATGTTGTTATTAAACTTTTCAGGCACCTGCCTTATTTCCCCAATTCTCATGCATTCCTGGGGGTAGAAGTTGCCTCATATTTCTCTGTAGTATTCTTAGAGCTTCACTTGGTGAGTAGTAAACTGCAAAAAACATACTTTACAGAACTTCTGTCCGGTTCTTCTCAGATGAAAATATTCTTCTTTTTTCTTAATGTCACTGGATAGGGAGGAATCGAGAGAATACTCAAATTGTAGTGAGGTAGGATCTCAGAGTAATTAGCCTGTTTATACCAATTAAGGTTGTCTGCTTGTATACAATCTTAAACAATCAGTTAGTGTCTTTTAAATGCAGATATCCCCAGCACATTGCCCTAATTCCAGGAACAGAGTAGACAATCAGCAGGTATTTTAACTAGTGAAATGAATGATTTTCCACTTAGAATTGGTTATATATTTCCTGTTCAATTATTGAAAATGCTCACGGAAAGTCAGAGTTCAACGTGTCAGCATTTTCTGTTAGGCGCCTTTGTTCTTCCACATTGGTCACCTCCGAGCTTCTGCAGGGAGGTGTGCTAGGTGACACACAGGCTGGGCAGCTCCAAGCAGGGCCCTCGCCTTGGCCACCTTCTGGTTTAGTCTGGGGTGCAGGCCCACGTGGAAATAGCTCTAGTGAAAGGCAGGGGTGCTGTGGGCTGCAGAAGTAGCCCCTTCAGTGCCTCAGGAGTCCTGATTATCAAGAAACGTGTGTTTGACATTTTGAAAGGTGCCTTAAAGAGTGGGTTTCATAAGGACGTGTGGGGACGAGGCGAGTGTCAGTGAAGACAGACCAGGAAATGTAGTGCTCGCTCAGGATGCTCAGTGGCCCCTGGGGCCAGGAAGCAGTGTGTGTCATGGGTGGTGGAAGCTAAGACCAGAAATACGAGTTGCATTCAAACTAGGAAGAAAGAGGGAAAGACTTAAAGCACACTGGTAATATTTTGAGCATTTACCCTGCTAGCAGACTTTTTGTAAGTTAGCAAGTGCTTGTGGTACTAACTTCATGGCATTGAACTTTCTGCTGCTTCTTTTGTATTCCGTGGATAACGCAACTCCTATTGTTTTAACAATTTGTTACTGCACTGACTTAGAGACGTGTTTGCTTGGATTTTGTTACAGGTCCTCCAGGAACTGGAAAGACATCCCTGTGTAAAGCGTTAGCCCAGAAATTGACCATTAGACTTTCCAGCAGGTAACTTGGTCACTTGGGAGAAGAGGGCAGCAGGAGTGGGCTTGCTCGCCTTCTGTTGTTGACGCTGGAAGCTGTTCTTCTTTTTTAATCGTTTTACACGAATGGTAGGTCCTTCTCTTTCAACGTAAGTTAACGAATTCCTCTCTACCCAGGCTGGTCTTGAGTTACAATTCAGTCTTTTTCAATTTATGGAGACTCGCTCTATGAGCGCGTGTGCTCTGTCCTGGTGACTGTTCCACGTGCACTTCAGAAGAGCGTGATCTGCTCCCGTTGGGTGGCGTGGGTCGTGGACGTTGTCTCAGGGTGCTTGGTCCCATGCTGATTGTCTGCTGTTCTCTCACGGACTGAGGGGGCGTGTCCGAGGCTCGAATCGTGGGTTTGTCTATTTCTCCTTGGGTTCTGTCAGTTTTGGGTTTATTGTTTCACCACATTTGGAAAATATTTAGCCGTAATTTTTTTAATTTCAGTGCCCCTCCTTTTTCCGGGAGTGCATTTATTTGCAGGTCAGACTGCCGGATGTTGTCCTGCACACTGACGTCCATTTTCATTTTTTCGGGTTTTTAAAATCTTCCTTGTTTCATTTTGGACAGTTTTCTGCAGTATCTAATCTGCTTTTAATTTCATTCAGTGAAATTTTCATTTCTTATCATGTATTTGTCTTCTCTGGAGGTTCCATTTATACTTCTCATTTCTCTCCTCATTAGGTTCTTATTAAAATCCTTGAGCAAGTGTGTAAGAGCTGTTTTAATGTTCTTGTCTACTCATTCCATCATCATCGTCATTCCTGAGTTTTTCTATTGACTGGATTTTCTCCTGGTTACGGGTCATGTGCGTCTACTGCTTGGCATGTGGAGTAGCTTTTGACTGACTGGACATTGTGGTCTCAGTGTCTGGATTCTCTCGTCTTCCTTTGAAGGCTGTCGAGTTTTGTTCTGGTGGGCGTTTCAGTTACTCTCGATTTGCTGTGATCCTTTGGGGGTTTGTTTCCAAGCATTGTTAGAGAGGGCCTTAGTCTAGTGTTACTTGATACTCAGGTGGGGCCCTTCTGTGGTCTCAGCTGAGCTCCTCGCATGAGTAACGAGCTCTGTCCACCTGGGCCCCTGGGAGCTGGAGTGCTCCCAGCCTGTGCGAGTGCCCGGAACCACTCAGCTCAGTCGTCTCCAGCCTCGTGGGATTTTCCTGCTCACCCACCCGAGTGCGCAGCAGACTCAGGGACCCCAGGCCGATTTCTGGAGCTTTATTCCCAGCCAACTCCCTCCCTCTGGATCTCTGCTCTGCAGCCTCCCGGCCGCCTCAGGCTCCCTGAACTCTGACCTCTGGCTCCTCCCTCAGCGCAATGGCTGTGCTCTTCCTGGTCCCCTCCAGGGCCACGTTCGAAGGTGATCCAGGCAGAAGGCCAGCGCACTCACAGGGCTCACCTCTTCCTTCTCTCCAGCTCGCGCTCCTCTGGCGCTGGTCGCCCAGTGCCGCTCACAGATGTTGTCCCTGGTTTTGTCTGGTTTTCTGGTCGATTTGAGGCAGAGGGCACGTCTGGTATCTGTCACTCCAGTGGGAATTTAGAAGAGGAAATTCTGTGAAACTGACTTTTAAATACCTGTTGTCTTTTCAAAATGTCCTGTGAGTATTTTTACATTGGGAAATTGCTTAATTTCAACCCTTTATTTCATGCTTAGCAACGTGGCCTTTGTCTTGACAGATGGACCTACATCTGGGTTTTAAAGATCTCTAGAGGTGGTTTCTTAAAACGCCAGAGAGTAAAGATGTTAGTACAAGAAATGTGACTTTTCCCATACAAAGATCTGGAAATATGTGTTTATTTTGTGGCTTAGAAATGGCAAAAGAAGACTTAGCAAGCCTTTCTAGTTCACTTTACTTGATAGTCAAACTGCTTTATGCTTAATTTCGTTTAATATTCAACCCAATCTCTATTTCCTTAGGTTGTCTGTCTCCCCCTGCTTTTGTAAACAGAATTAGTCAATGGTCTTTTTCTCCTTTTTAAACGGAAAGCCAGTGATACTCTTTGAAAGTGGTTGTTTCTCTTCTGGGGGCTTCTGACGTGAAAGGAGCTCTGAAGAGACCTGGGGTTGCGTCTCTTCTGCCTCCGTCTTGCCTCCTGTCTGATCTTAGTCGGAACTCAGGGCCTGCACGTCTGGGCACCTCCTGAGTGCGGGCGCAGTGCTGGTCTCGGGGTCCCTACAGGTAATGGTTCACGGGGCCGCCTGCGCCTTCTGGGCCTCAGGGGTTTCCAGGAAGTGATTTTGTGCTGGAAAACAAGTTGTCAATTCTTCAGGGTTTTGTGGAAGGGTGAAAATGTTCAGCTCTGGCCAGAAAACTTTTCATGCTTGTGTTTTGTTTTGCTTGACATATTGTACTGGTCATACTTTGTAAACACAGAAGTAAAACTATAGGTAGATTAAAAAGGAGAGGGATTTTACTCTTGCTTTAATTCAAATAAAGATATTTAACTTGAAGAACTTTTCGATTAGAACTATTGATTGCATCTTGTTCCATTTGTCGTAGTTCTTTAGTATGCGGGGTGCTAGGTCCCTGGATCCTTTGTTAGTAGTTGTGACGATTTAACAAGTTAGTAATTCTCAACATGCTGGGCAGTTGAAAGATGCTGTAAGAAGGAAGCGAAAGTGGCTGCCACTGAGGGTGCTGTAGGTCTGATTTGTGAAATAATTGTCTGAACTCTGTGTTTCATCATCTTAGGTACCAGTATGGCCAATTAATTGAAATAAACAGCCACAGCCTCTTTTCTAAGTGGTTTTCAGAAGTAAGTATTAATTCTAATCCTCTGGATTGTCAGCATGTAGTTGAAAAGAAGTCCCATATGTTAGGCAGACAGCTGCAGGAGAGAAGTAGGTGAAATGGGTGAGTGAACCGTGGGTCTGACTCTGGTCAGAGGAAGGTTCCAGAGCTAAGCAGTAACTTGGAAATAGTCCGAGGCCTGAGAGGATCTCTGTTGGTCACATCTCGACCTTTGGCCAGGTGGGGCAGGATGTTCAGCATTCTCTTAGGATGGAAGGGGTCCCACGTTCTAAAGTGGACTGCACCCTTGGCTGAGCATGGCCTCAGCTGAGCCTTGTTCCACCATCTGTGAATTGAGGGGCTCAGACGAGGTCATGTCACAGGTGCCCCTCACCTCGAAGGGCTCTGCCCCAGACACCTGTGTCATTAGGTCCCTCTGTAGATGGTGAGTGGGGACCGGGAGTGCCCGGCCGGTTTGCATGCTGGCCTCCGTGATCCATCTCGTTCCTGGCCAGTAGAACGGCTAGGAAAGAGAGAGTGAGAGAAAGACAGGCAGGTAAGCTGAGGTGCGAGTCGCTCCTGTCCCGTGCTGCGTAGCTCTGGACAGGAGCAGAGGTGGGCTCAGATCTCAGCATTTGGCACATGAAGCAGGGAGGGAGGGCATTTGGGTTGACCTCCTGTATGGACCTGGCTTCTCTGGTTCACAGAGTTCTCTGAGGGGCTGTCGAGACAGTGGGCTTGTGGGGCAACCTGGGGTCAGAGCGAAGCCTGATGGGGATGGTGGGCGCACGTGTGCACCTGGTAGCAAGACAAGTGTATGTCGACACTAAAACAGTGTTTTGGTTCCAGAGTGGCAAGCTGGTAACTAAGATGTTCCAGAAGATTCAGGATCTGATTGACGATAAAGATGCTCTGGTGTTTGTGCTGATTGACGAGGTAGGCATATTCATACGTTGACCCTGGGCCTGAGGGAATTCAGGACTGAGTTCCCTCTCAGTGTGGCCCGGGCACAGCCAAGCCTCACTTGATCCAGCATCCATCCCACACATGGTGCCACGCAGTGCTGTCCTCCTTGGCTCCCCACACACCAGGCTCCCGGCACAGGCGGGCACGCGCGCTCGCATTCCTCTGTTGATTCCCTCGCTCAGCTGCTGTGTGCTAGGGCTGCCCCTGGGGCTGGCACCGTCCTTGTTGACCCATTGCTCCATCCCCACAGGTAGAGAGCCTCACAGCTGCCCGCAATGCCTGCAGGGCAGGCGCTGAGCCTTCAGATGCCATCCGCGTGGTCAACGCCGTCCTGACCCAGATCGATCAGATTAAAAGGTAAGGCTCTGACACACGGGACTGTACGTGAGGTCACTTACCTGAGAGGTTGTAGAGAGGCTGTGAGAGGAACAGGCAGCTCTAGACCTCACTCCCAGCTCTTCTGACTGAAAACGCATCTGGCATGGGGTGGTCCCTGTCTTTCTCTGTGTGTGCAGCAGCATATACTAAGTGCATTTTTTAGAAATTAAGTACTTCCTTCTTTATTAAAGTATTAAAATGTAAAGTAGAACTGGGGCATGGTGAACATTTACACACTAGCATCCCAGTGTTAGTGCCAACACGACTGGTGTCTCGTGGTTGAAGGCTGACACTGGGCAGGCAGAGCATTTCCTGGGGCCGGATTTCGTGTCTCCACAGTCCAGTTTGCAGGTCCAGGGCCTGTGGTCAGTGTCCCCAAAGTGGATCCGGCTTTAGGGAGCAACTCCTACTAACCAGACTCGCGAAGAAGTGATGTCCAAACCAGAACCCCCATCTGCCCTTTGCAGCAGTTTGGCATGCCCTCCGTCCTCGAAATTCTCACGTTTGCTCTCTCGAGTGCCCTTTCTGCTTTCAGGCGCCAGGGCTCTGAAGCGTCGACAGGGTCTGGCTGGTTGAGTGGGGAGTAACAGCAAACCAGACTGTTGAGGGTTGTTTTCTCCAGGCCTTCAGCGTTGTTTGCAGGAGAGAACGTCTCGCTTTCTGGAGCTGCAGTTGTCTGTCTGTCAGCTGCTCGCCCTCTTGCGGGCAGGCCTTGTGCCAAATGTGGCGTTTCCTGGCCTCCACTCCTTCCTTCCCCATGGCTCCTCAGGCTGATTTCTGCTCCTGCCGCCACCCCTCATGCACCTGAGCACTAGTGTTCTCTTCCTGGAACTTTCTGCAGCATTCGACCCCCTGGTGACCCCCGTCTCCACTCTCCCGACCAGCTCAGTGTCTGCTGCAGGCACCTCCCGCCTCCTCTTCAGGGGCCCTGCACAGCCTGTCTCCAGCCCTCTCTAGGGTCGCTCAAGCTCTGGTGGGCAAGTCCCCATGGCAGACCTGCACCTTCACTTGTGACCAGACATCAGACACGATACTGGCTGCTCACTCAGCCTGAAACCCCAACTTCCAGGGTTCCCGTTACACTGATGGCTGTACCACACACCCACTGCTCAAGCCAGAAGATGGGGTCTCCCGACTCCCCCTCCATGAGAGGGGGTGTGGGCTGTGATTTCTCTTGCCTTCCTTGCCTCGTGTCATTTTGTGCTCCTAGTTTAGGCCCCTCTCTGGGTGGCCCTTCCACCCCTGCCCGTGTGTAGATCTGACCCTTTGTGACAAATCCCACCCCTGGATGCGGTTCCCAGCCCCATTCTCCCTCTGCACCCCACAGCCTCACGCTCTGGGTGCTGGACCAAGCAGCCTGTGCTTGCCCGGCCTCCACAGGCTCTGCCTGGGCTCCTGGGACCCATATGCCCCACCCCTACCCTTGCTCGGCTCACCTGCTCACCCTTCAGAGAACTGTGTGCCTACTGCCAGACACATGTGGAGCTGACCCCCTGGTGATACCCTGGCCACACAGCTGCCTGTGGCCTGTCTCTGCTGGCTGCTGCACCCTGGAGTGCAGTGCTGCCGCAGTCCAGCTCCCAAGCCCACCAGGCCAGGAGATGTGCTCCCCGGGGACCCCCTGCCCGCTCTGTGCTGGTCTGTGCCAGTGAGTGGAGCGGACAAGGACGGGTCTCTTGTGGAGTTTGGAAGCTAGAGGGGAAAGCAGTGTAAACAGGATAAATAACTCGGCTCCATGGTGTGGCGGGGTGACAGCTGTGTGACAAGCGGTCCTGTGGCAGTGCCCAGGCAGGCAGGAGTGTGGATGCTAGGGGTCAGGGATGGGCGATGGGGATGCTGCACAGAGAAGAGAGCTTTTCTGTGGCTGCAGGAGGCGAGGGAGCTGTCAAACTGGGATCTAGGAGAGCTTTCCGGAAGACAGAGGAGCAACGAGAACGAGGCCCCAGGCAGGGTCTGCTTGGCCCGGCACCTGGTGTTGCAGCCGGAGAGCCTGGCAGGAGGGGGCTTAGGCAGGAGCTCACAGATGCAGGTCCTCGGAGGGCCTCGCAGGCAGTGTTGGACGGTGCACAGTGGCTGAGCGATGCTGGCTGGTGCACAGTGGCTGAGCAATGCTGGCTGGAGCCCAGGGCCCTCGCGGCACCTCTCCTGGCACTGCCAGGGTCGGGCGGAGTGACTGGTTCTCACTCCTCTGCCTCCAGGCACTCCAACGTGGTGATCCTGACCACCTCCAACATCACGGAGAGGATCGATGTGGCCTTCGTGGACAGGGCCGACATCAGGCAGTACATCGGGCCGCCCTCGGTGGCAGCCATCTTCAAGATCTACCTCTCCTGCCTGGAGGAGCTGATGAAGGTACTTGGCTTTTTCCCGCTCTCTTTTAATCAGTAGGTTTCTTGTATTTTCTTAATTCCCCTGTAGGGCTTTAACCACCTTAGGTTGAAAAGTTAGTTTGTTGCATATGACGGTTTATTGAGTTAATAGTCAAAATTATGGCCACTGACTCAACATTTTTGGTGCAAAACGCTCATCCTGTTGTTTGGTCCACCCATTTGCAGGCAGTGTGGGAGCGGGAGTGTGGCTGTAGTCCGCTGCCTGGCGAGTCTAGGTTCCCATGGCCTTTGAACCTGACTCCTCTCTGGGCTTCTATTTGCTGCCCTGAAAGAGGGGGAGCAGTAGAGGTCCTGGTTCAGAGGGAGGTCATCCTGCCTGGAGGTCACAGTTCACAGGGAGGTCATCCTGCCTGGAGGTCGTAGTTCACAGGGAGGTCATCCTGCCTGGAGATCGTAGTTCACAGGCAGGTCATCTAATTGGAGGTCACAGTTCACAGACTGTCACTGGCTACAGTGTTTGTGTCCCTTGGGTCCCGTGTTCTGGGATGGCTGGGAGCACGGCAGCAGTGAGCATGATGATGTTCGCAGGCGGTCTCTTGTGAGTCAGTCTCACGGGACCTGCACTTGCCTGGGCGCCAGGAGCTCTGGGCACTTGGGGCGTGGGCAGTAACCAAACCAGCCAACGAATGGGGATTTGCACCATGATAGTCACGATGGCGTTATTGTAACTGGCTGGTGGGGTGGGATCGACCCCCACCCTGCAGCTGCTGCCTGGCTCCGTGGAGCTGGGGCCCCCACGTCCCTGACGAGGATGGCGCAGCTCCTGTGATGGGCACGGGAGAGCTCGTCTCGACTCCAGGGCAGCACGGTCCTGGCGCATGTGTCCCATCCTGCTTTTCTGTGGCGTGGGGGGAAGGGAGGGAGGTCCTGTGGAGCTTCAACTTGCAATGCTGAGAGACGGGTGGAAACGTTCTGGTGTGGCACTGCTGCCGAGGAGCCAGTGTGGTGGCGGATCCCGCTGGAGGTCGCCGAGCACCTTCAGCGCTGTGTCACGCGTGCTCGTGCTGTGAATCCAGGGGATGTTCCCAGGGTTAGCCAAGCGTGCGGACTTGTTCTGGGAGCTGAGCACACGGGGCAGGGTAGTTTCTCAGTCAAACAGTTTATAGGAAATTAAGATGTTCTGATGTGGCTGGTTCTGAAGGCTGCAGGTGTGTGACTGGCCCACTCTGTCAGGAGCCTGTGGCTCACCATTCTGCACTCGTCTGTGGGACGGTGTGGGTCACGTGAGGGCGGGGGGGCAGTCTGGGGAGGCTGTAGGGCACTGAGAGAGCCGAAAAGTTCAGAGCTCACCGGACAGAAACGCCATGTCTTAGTTTCACCCACGGCCCTTTCCAGACCTCCCAAACATGCAGAGAAAGCCTCTCCCTCCTCCTCTCGCCTGGCTCCCAGGTGGAACCACTTCATGCTGGAAGTCCTTCAGCAGTGCTCCGTGTGCCAGCCCGACCATTTAGTGAAGCTACTTGGTGTCTGATGTGCAGACACGTGGTCCACGAGGCGAGCTTTGCAGCCCAGATCTGTGGTCAGTCGGAACCTGGCTGTGTCAGTCTTAAAAACAACAAGTGGAGACCCTCCTTGAACGGCGGGCGAAGTTCTGGCTCCAGGGCCCGGCTCTGCCCATCTGTGGGTCGTGACACGTTGTTGAAACCCAACAGCAGACTGGACTCAACGCCTCCCAGTCCCTCCCGGCCCTGACCATGGCGAGGACACGTTTTCGCCAAAAGCACGGGAGAGGCTGGGTCCCTGCTGACTTCTGAGGCGTTTCACTATTTGTGTACTTATCTTCGTTTGAAGAAGCAGGACTGTGTGTGTGTGTGTGTGTGTGTGTGTGTGTGAGAAAGAGAGAGAGAGAGAGTGAGAGGGGCACCGGCCTGCTTCTGGTGTGGCTGTGCATGTTAAATGGTCACTATTTGTGCTTCTGCGAGAGGGGACATGGTTTACCTTCACTCTCTAAGTGCTGCACCTCTTGCTGACCTCTTGTGCCCTTTGTCCCCTGTGGGCCTCACCGTAACCACTGCCTCTGTCTCCCCAGTGTCAGATCATATATCCTCGCCAGCAGCTGCTGACGCTCCGCGAGCTGGAGATGATTGGCTTCATTGAGAACAACGTGTCAAAGCTGAGCCTCCTTTTGAGTGAAATTTCAAGGTGTGAATTGACCTCGTTTTTGTACCCGAGAAAAGTCCTTTTGCCGTAGTAACGAGGGAGAGTTGTAGTTGACTGTGGCAGCTGAGGTAGCAGTTTGGGGGTTAGAGGCCTGGGAGTGGAATCCCAAGGCATTGCATGTGTGCTGGGAGAGCTCGAGAGCCCCTGACCTCTCTGGGCCTCAGTTTCTCTACTGCAAGATGGGGCTCAGCTGCCCTCACAGGGGTGCCAGCAGACAATGGGAAAGTGCTGCACTTGTGTTGGAAAAGATAGACATTTACATTAAGGCTTTCTTGATGCATAAGTCATTCCTTACACAATATTTGTTAAATTTCTGCAAATTGGCAAGAAGAAAATAAAATGGAAGCCTTCACTTCAATGAGTAGAGTAAATAATTTCAGGGTCCTGTGCTTGGTGCTTTGGGAAATAAAGTGTATGGTCCAGCTGCCCTGGCGCCAAGAAGGAAGCACGTAACGCGTGTGCAGGGAGAATCGCTGGCTTGCATGCTGGGCTGCGGCTGGTGTGTTTTCAAGTTCTCAGGGGGCTTTGCTGACCAGGGGGTGGGGTGGGTGGGAAAGTGGAGCGGAGCCTCAAAGGACAGAGAGAGGGGGAGGCTGCGGGCCTGTGTGCTGAGGACCTCGGGCGGGTCGCGCTGCAGGGACCCGGCAGAGGCACTGGCAGGGCCAAGGGCCCAGTAGGGGCCTCAGAGTTCTGACCAGAGAGTTTGAACTTTATTCTGAAGCTACGAGACGTGGAAGGTTTTGAACGAAAGGACAGCGTGAAGAGCACGTGTGTTTGGATTATTTGTTTGCATTTTCTGTTGAAGAGATTTAAACTGATTGAGACAGGACAGAAGAGAGCAGTCCAGAGATGTGTGCAAAAATTAATGGGGGCCAGCCCTGGGCCTAGTGGTTAAGTTCAGCACTCTCCGCTTCAGTGGCCCGGATTCGGTTTCTGGGCGCAGACCTACACCACTGGTTGGTGACCATGCTGTTGTGGCAGCTCACATACAAAAGAGGGAAGATTGTCACAGGAGTTAGCTCAGGGCGAATCTTCCTCACCAAAAAAAAACCAACAAAAAATTGATGAAGTTGTGAACCAGCTGGTTACTTGGGGAATCTGTGCCATGGTGGCCACTCGCCACCGTGTCCCACTCCGGGTGAGGCACTCCCGGCAGGCGTGGTCCCTGGCGCAGCAGTGGCCGTGAGCCGTGTATCAGGGCAGCGAGGGCCCTGTCCCACCTAGAGCAGTAGCTGAGGACCAGAGACCAGCCGAGGCTGTGGGGGAGGCATCTTCAGGGACGAGGGACTCTGTCCTGGGACTGCCACTGTCTGTGGGAGCTGACGTCCTCTGATGCGGTTACGTTCACAGGAAGAGCGAGGGCCTCAGCGGCCGTGTCCTGAGGAAGCTGCCTTTCCTGGCTCATGCACTGTACATCCAGGTGAGTCTCCCGAGTCCTCACCCAAGTGCTCGGTCCTCACCACCACCCACCCCATCCAGCAGGGCGCGGCCTTGCTGGAGTTGCACTCCATACATGGTACCTGCCCTATTTTATCCCAGCTTCTAAAGCGACGGGCTCCTGGGCACTGGGAGGAGTTCCCTCTGATGCCGTAGGGGCAGGGCCCCTCGAGTCCTCTGAGAAGAGACGGACACCTTCGTGGTGCGTCGGGAACTCACATCCCGGCCTCCCTGGCCCCCTCAGGCACTCGTGCCCCTCAGGGCTGGGCTCAGCTCCCAGAACAGCAGCCTGGGGTCACAGCGCACTAGCCCTGAGCTGGGGCTGTACCCCTATGCCGTCTGCACCGTGGGCAGGGCAGGTCCTGCCGCATGACCCCACCAAGGGCGAGGACCACCCCACAGTGCTCGTGTATTCTCCCAGGCCCCCACTGTCACCATAGAGGGATTCCTCCAGGCCCTGTCTCTGGCGGTGGACAAGCAGTTTGAGGAGAGAAAAAAGCTTTCGACCTGCGTCTGATCTGGGCTTCCCCGCCTGCAGTTTTCTGATTGTGAACCCGAAACCAGTGAGTGACGTCACCTCCTGAACAACTGCGGTGGCCCCGGAAATCTCCATGCAATGAGACTCAGGCCTGCAGGCCAGAGACCCGGGACCCAAGCGCTGTGAAAAGAAGCGTGTTGTCTTTACGTATTTTTAAATGCACATTAGAAGACAGATGACCTGCTGTGTTCACTGTTTAAATGATGATGATTCGAGTTCTCTTGTCTCTGTAGAGAAGTCTGACAGTGTTTGTTCCATCCGGCCTCCAGTCGATTGGACACAAAGTGCTGACAAGCTTTGTCTAAAAAAGATGATTAATATAGTTTTTATAAAGACGAAAGAGAAACTATATTGCCTTAAATAAGAATGTAATCATAGCATTGAAAAGTGAACATGTCACTCAAGGTAGAAGGTGGCATTTGCTTTCCACCGTGAGCTTGTTTTATTTACTGCAAACTTCTCAGAGACTATTTAATGAATAAGAAAACCCATTCCTGTGTCATAGAAATTGGGGAAAAAATTCTGGCTAAAGTGTTGTTCACAAAATCAGACGTGGCCCATCTGTAGGGAGGCGCAGCCCTTGGCGTTTGATATGAACGTGTGCCTAGCGCAGGCGAGCATTGCCTGGATGCTTCTGCCCATTTTTTTGTTCAGTAATGTTGTTCATTGAACAATGAAGATTCTCAAATGAAGATTCACGTTAACAAAAGTAAAATAAATTGGCCACTAATCGGTGTATTACACAGAATATTATGTTTTGCATTTATCTCATGCTAAGGTAAATTTCACATTAGTGTTTTGTACACATTTCTTAAAGACAATATTATTTGTTATAGAACTTAAGTATTAAAATTGTTTTTCCAGAATTTTCTCATTTTGATTCTCTTGTCACTCCCAAACGCTGTGAATTTTGTTAAAAAAATGGCTCACACGATTGCTTGACTTTTAGCCTGTTTTGTGCTCTGAGGCATAGCTGCATCGTCCAGAGAGGCTGTACCCGTTTCATGGGAGCTGCACAAACTGTGGGGACGTGTCCTCAGGCCGTCTGGGAGCAGGGCCACAGAGGCTGTGGCACATGCAGCTTCATTCCTGCGCAGTCTTCCATCCCTGGCTCCAGCCAGATCTAGAACCTGGGGCAACAACTGCCTTAGAGACCAGAGCCTTTCTCTGTGGCTTCCTCAGGACTTGCATGGGGAGGCGAAAGTGGTGTCTGTGGGTGCTGGGTCAGGGGAAGGTGAAGGGAGCGTTCCACGCTCCAGGATTGGGGCCTGCAGTGGGCGAGGACCCTGAAACGACTTTTCTCAAGTTTGCTTCTGAAATGCCTAGTGCCCAGGTACCCAGATAGAAGGAAGGGGCCTGGGGAGAAGAGAGGGAGAAAGCTAGGGGCTGGGGCGGGCGCAGAGGTGTGGAGAGACAGACAAGGTGAGGGAGACAAGCAGGGGAAGAGAAGCCCAAAGAGGGACAGGGGACAGGTGGGGGCGGGGCCTTGGAGCCCAGCCCCGTGGGCAGAGAGGATGAGCGATTTGAGGGGAGGGGCCGCCAGACGGAGGCCTGTTTCCCTGAGAGGGCTGCAGAGGCTGTGGGTGCGCCTGAGGCATCTGCCCGTGGGCCACTTGAGGGTGGCACCGCTCTGTGGGAGTTGCTATTGACTGACAGTCCTCTTTATCACATGCGTTATTAATAACTCGAAAACTTCCTTCTCTATAACTGGTCCTTATTTGTGACTGGAAACCGTTCTCCAGCACCTGACTTGTCACTTATGACTGGAAACCTTCTTTCTCTATTACCAGAGTTATCATTTATGGCTGGAAAACTTTTGTTTACCGTCTGAGTCATTTATTATAGGAAACCTCCATTCTCTATCACCTGAGTTATCATTTATGGCTGGAAATCCTCTCTTTTTATCACATGAGCTATTGATCACTGGAAACATTTCCTATCGCCTGTGTTATTTATGACTGTAAGCGGTCTTTGTCAGTCACCTGAGTTATCATTTATAACCGGAAAGCTTCTTTGTCTACCATGTGAGTTACTGCTGGTAACTGGAAACCTTTATCACCTGAATTACCGTTTATGGCTGGAAACCTTTCTCCATGGCCTGAGTTTGTATTTGTGCCTGGAAATCATCTTTCTCTCACCTGAGTTATCATTTGTGACTGGAAACCTTCCTTCCTTAATCCTTAGTTATCACTAATGGTTGAAAGCCTTTCTTTCTCCATCACCTGAGTCATGATTGATGACTGGTAACCATCTGTTTTGACTACCTGACTTTCAGTTTCTGACGGATAGCTTTTCTGTCAGCTGAGTTAGCATTCCTGACTGAGTACCTGTCTTTGTTACTTCAGTTATCGTTCTTGGCTGGAAACCTTTCTCTATCACCCGACTGTCACTTGTGACGGGGAAGCTTTCTTGGTCACCTTACTTATCGTTTGTTATTGGAAACCTTTTGTTCTCTATGCCTTGATTTATCATTTATGATTTGAAACCTTTTATTCTCCACCATCTGGGTTATTTATAACCAAAAACCTTTCTCTACTACCTGATTATCATTTGTGACCGAGAATCTTCTACTTCACCTGAGTTATAATTCATGACTGGAAATCACCCTTTCCTATCTTGTGAATTATCATTTATGACTGGAAACCTTTCATTCCCCCTCAGCTGAGTTGTTGTTTCTGATTGACCATCTTCTTTCTCAATTGCCTGAGTTATCATTTATGGTGGAAATCTTTTTTCCTTATCATCTGATTTCATTTATGACTAGAAACCTCCTTTCTCTATCAGTTAAGTTAATATTTATAACCAGAAATCCTTTCTCTATTACCTGTCATTTATGGCTTGGCATCTTCTAGCTCTATCACCTGGGTTATGTGTAACTGGAAACCTTCTGTCTGTATCACCTGAGTTAATGACTAAAGACATCTTTCACTGTCAAAACTGAATTATCACTTTTGATCAGATATCTTCTTTCTCTATCACCTGAGTTACCATTTAAGACTGGAAATCTTCTTTTTCTATCATGCATAACAGAAATCTCTCTCTAGTACCTGAGTTAATATTTATGACTGGAATAATCTTCTATCATGTGTGTTATCATTTGTGAATGGAAACTGTCTTTTTCTATCACTTGAATTATCATTTTTAACTGGAAACCTCCTTTCTCTATCACCTGAATTGTCATTAGTGACTGGAAACCTCCTTTCTCTATCACCTGAACTATCATTAATGACTGGAAATCTTCTTTCTCTATCAACTGATTTACCACTTATCAGTGGGAAACCTTTCTGTATCACCAGAGTTATCATTTATAACTGGAAACTTTCTTTTTCTATCATCTGTGTCCTAATTTATGACCGAAAACAGCCTTTCTCTATCACTTTTGTTATCATTTATAATGGTAAGTCCTCCTTCTCTATCACCTGAGTTATTTATAACTGAAAGTATTCTTTCCTTATATACTGAGTTATCATTAGTGTCTAGAAGCCTTTCTTTCTCTCTCACTTAAATTATCGTTTATGACTAGGAATGTTCTCTTTTTTGTCACCTAAGTTTTCATATATGTCGGGAAACCTTCCTCCATCACCTGACATATATATGAAAGTAAATATTCCTTCTGCATCACCTGAATTATCATTTATGACTAGAAACCTTCTATCTCTGTCACCTGAGTTACCTTTACGACTGGAACCGTTTTTTGTCTATCCCCTAAGTTTTCATCTTTGACTGGTTACCTTCTGTCTGTATCACCTCGGTTACGGATGATCAGAAACCATTTTTTGTACCGAAGTTACCAATTACGCAGGAAGTCTTGTTTGTCACCTGATATATCCTTTGTGACTGGAAACCTTTATCACATGAGTTATCATTCATGGCTGGAAACTTGTCTTTATCACTTGAGTTATTATTTGTGAGTGGGAAGCTTCTTTTTCAGTGACCTGCATTATCATTTATGTTTGGTTATCATTTGTTCTCTATTTCCTGTGTTATCATTTAAAAGAGAAACCTTTAGGGGCCAGCCCAGTGGCATAGTGGTTAAGTTCACATGCTCCACTTCTGCGGACCATGGTTCACAAGTTCAGTTCCCGGGTGTGGACCTACATACTTCTCATCAGGCCATCTGTGGCGATGTCCTGCATATAAAGTAGAGGAAGGCAGGCACAGATGTTAGCTCAGGGACAGTCTTCCTCAGCAAAATAAATAAATAAATCCGTTAATTAATTTAAAAAACACAGAAACCTTTCTGTAGCATTTGCATTATCATTTGTGGCTGGAAATTTTTCTTATCTACAACCTGAGCCTTTCTGTCTCTATCATGTTACTTCATCATAATCACATCACTTATGCCTGGAAATGTCTTCAATCTCTCACCCGAGTTAACGTTGATGATTGGAAATCTTTCTCTATCTACTGAGTTGTCATTTATGATTAGCAAGCTTCTTTCTCTGTCAACTGAGTTATCATTTGTGACTGGAGACTTTTCATTCTATCAGCTGAGTTATCTTTTGTAACAGGAAGTCTCTATCACCTTACTTATCCATTGTGACCAGAAACCTTCTTTTTCTATCACCTGAGTTATGCTTTATGACTGGAAATCTTTTTTCTCTATCATCTGTGGTATCATTAATGACCTTTCTTCCTCCATCACCTAAGTTATCGTTTATGACCAGCAACCTTCCTTTTTTATCACCTGAGGTATCAATTATGACCTGAAACCTTCTTCCTCTCACACTTTTTATTTAACTGGAAACCTTCTTTCTCTATCACCTGAGTTACCATTTCTGACTGGAACTTTCTTTCTCTATCCCTCAGTTACCATTCATGACTGGAAGCCTCTCTCTGTGAACTTAATTATCACCTATGACTGGAAACCAGTTTTCTCTAATACCTGAATTATTTATGACTAGAGACCTTCTTTCTCTATCGCCTTAGTTATAATTTATGACTGCAAACATTTCTCTGTCTACTGAGTTCTCATTTTTGACTGCAAACATTTATTCTCTGTAACCTGGGTTACATTTGTCACTGGAAACGCTCTATCCATACCACCTGAGTGATCATTTATGATGGAAACCTCCTTTCTCCATCACCTGAGTTTTCACTTATGACACAAAGCCTTTTTATTCTACCCACTGAGGTATAATTTATGACTGTAAATCTTCAGTCTCTGTTACCTGAGTTATCATTTATTACAGGAGATCTTCATTCTCTATTATGTGAGTTACCATTTCTGACTGGAAATCTTTTTTTATGACCTGAGTTATCGTTTCCAACTGGAAACCTTTTTCTGCCTCCTGACTTATCACTTATGACTGGAAAGTCTTTTTCTTTCACCAGTGTTATTAATTATGGTTGTAAACTGTCTTTCTCTATCATCTGAGTTATTTATGACTGGAAACATTCTTTCCTTATCTACAGAGTTATCATTAGTGTCTGAAAACTTTTTTTCTTTATCAATTTAGTTATCATTTATGACTAGAAACCTTTTTTCCCTAGCACTTGGGTTATCGTTTCTGACTGGAAACTTTTCTTGTCTCCCATCTGAGTTGTTATTTATCACTGGGAAGCTTTTGGTCTCTATTACATTTATGACTGGAAATCTTTTTTATTTATCATCAGAGTCATCATTTCTGACTGTCACCTTAGTTGTAATTTATGACTGCAAACCCTACTTCCTGGTCTGCTCAGTTCTTGCTTTTGACTGAACACCTTTATTCTCTATCACTTGAGTTATTTATGACTGGAAACCTTTCTCTACACCTGTCTTATCATTTGTGTCCGGAAACCTTTCTTTCTCTATCACCTGTGTTGTCACTTATGACTGGAAACCTTCCTTCACCATCACCAGAGTTATTATTTCTGACTGGAAATCTTTCTTCTCCTGGTTTATGATTTCTGACTGGAAACTATCTTGTTCTATCACCTGTGTTATCAATTATGATTGGAAACTGTCTTTCTCTATCATCTGACTTATCAATTATGACTAGAAACATTCTTTCCTTATCTGTTATCTGTAGTGACATGAAATGTTTTTTTTCTCTATCACCTGAGGTTTCATTTATGGCTGGAAGCTTTCTTTAAAACCTGAGATACCACTTATGACTAGAAACCATTTTATTGCACAACTTTAGTTATCATTTATGACTGGAACTGACCTTCTCTATCACCTACCTACATGATTTATGACAGGAAACCTTCCTTATCTGTTGCCTGAGTTATCATTTATGACAGGAAATCTTTCTCTGGCACTTTGGTTATCACTTACAACTGAAAGCTTTTCTTATCTAGCTCCTGGGTTATTTATCATTGGAAAACTTTTGGTCTCTATCACATTTTTAATTTATGCCTAGAAATCTTCTATTTCTATCACCTGAGTTAACATTTATGACTGGAAGTATTTCTTTCTTGATCATCTCAGTTATTATTTATGGTTGGAAAACTTCTCTATCACCTCACTTATCAATTATGACTAGAACCTCCCTTTTTTACAGCTTGAGTTGTTATTTATGACCTGAAACCTCTATCACTTGACATAATTTAACTGAACAGCTTCTTTTTGTGTCACCCAATTTATCATTTATTACTGGAAACCTTTTGGTTTTACCTGGATTATCATGTGACAAGAATCTTTCTATCTACTGAGTTATTTTTTGTGACTGGAAACCATTTTTCTCTAACATGTGATTTATCACTTATGACTGGAAACCTTTGCTCTCTGTATCCTAAGTTACCACTTATGATTGGAAAGCTTTCATTCTCTGTCGTCTTAGTTATCATTTATGACTGGATACTCTCTTTATCAGCTTTGTTAGAATTTTAACTGAAAACCTTCTTTCTGTATTTGATGAGTTTTTATTTTTGGCTGGGGGCCTTCATTCTCCACCACCTGAGTTATAATTTATGATTGAAACCTTCTTTCTTGAACACTTGAGAATTTATGACCTTTAATTTCTGTCTGGAAACCTTTTTTCTATATCACTTCAGTTTCCATTTCTCAAGGGCAACCTTTCTTTCCCTATCACCTGAATTATCGTCTATCAGTGTGAACCCTTTTTCCTCTATCTCCTGAGTTACCATTTATGCCTGGAAATCTTTTTTTCCTCCATAAATGAATTATTTATGACTGGAGACTTGTTTTCTCTGTCAGCTGAGTGATCATTTATGACTGGAAACCTTGGTTCTCTCTCATCTGAGCCATCGTTTATGACCAAATAACCTTCTTTTTCTAACACTAGTGTTATCTTTTGTTACTGGGAACTGTCTTTCTCAATCACCTGAGTTATCGTTAATACTGGAGACATTCTCTGCTTATCTGCTGAGTTATCATTAGTGACTGGAAACCTTTCTTTTTCTCTCACCTAAATTGTCACTTGGACTAGGACCCTTGTTCTTTAATCACGAGAATTATCATTAAGATTGGAAACCTTATGTTTTTAACACCTGAGTTATTGTTTTTGACTGGAAACTTACTTTTTTCTGCCATGTGAGTCACCATTTGTGATTGGAAATCTTCTTTCCCTATAATCTGAGTTATCCTTTATGACTGGAAAACTTTCTCCATCACATGAGTTAACATTTATGAATTGATACTTTACTGTCCATTTATGACTACAACCTGCTTCTCTATCACATGACTTATCATTTATGACTTGGTATCTTCTTTCTCTATCACTTGTATTATCATTTATGACTGGAAACCTTTCTTTCTCTTTGCCTTGGGTTTTCTTTTATGAATACCCTGTGTTCCCAGAGTTCTCTACTTTGCACACCGTGTTTTACTTTTAATGGTTTTCTTTTCCTAACTCAATAGTGTTTTCCTGGAGAAAGAAAAAGCATGAAATAGAAGTTTGAGAAATATAGCTATGGATTCACGTGTCGTGACCAGTATGCTCTCTGTTGTTAGTATGAGGCACAGATTTTTTTCCCTTTATTTTCTTTGCAGTCATTTGGGAAAAATATCACTATAAATATTTCTGCTAATATCGTGTACTCAATAGACTTGTGAAATGCCGTACAAGGTGAAATTGCTCAAGGTAACAAACTAAGTTATTAGGTTATCATAAGGAAGCTTAAGTTGTTCCTAATGTATTTATTTGTCTTCCTGAGGCATTAAAATAAAAAAGCCTCTTTCAACCACTTGGGTTTAGGTTAGCAATTGCTCTCACTTAAGTTTGTTTGTTGTTTCTTTTTGAGTTTTTCAGAAGTTAAAGGTCATTGGTATGGCGCTGTTGTCAGTTCTGTGGTTGTGGGCATTCACAGCATGCTCCTGCTCCTCCGTGTGGCCTGGGTCTCTGGCACATGTGGCCCGCTCAGCTCTCCCTAGGCAGGGGTGGAGGAGATGGGAGCCCGGCATCACCTGGGATGCACAGCGACTCTGTGTTGAATCCACAGCTACTCTGCAAAGATGTGTGATCCTAGTTCCACTGATTGAGAGAGGGGACACAGACCCCTCATGGCTAAACTGTTTGCTGCAAGCTGCCCAGAGCCACTAAGCTGCGATGTGAAGTGCACAACCCGGTCTTCTGGAGTTTCCCGTCGCGCCTGAAAACTGAAATTAGGAAATTAGGTGGCATCTCTGCTGTGTAACCGTTGGCAGATGGCATGCTGCACTCAGTTCCCTAAACAGACATTCGCTCTGCTCCTTGCTTGTTTGGGAACCAACAATGTGCCTGTGCACCTGGAAGACCAGGAGTGAAAGCGCCCACCTGTGTTTGTGAGGCGGACATGCCCATGGGCACCCGGGAGCGAGAGTGCCTGTGCTCACGAGGCGGAGCGTCCCCCTGGAAGGCCAGAAGCAAGAGCGCCTGTGTCCGCAAGGCGGGTGTGCCCCTGGAAGGCCAGGAGCAAGTGTGCCTGTGCTCATGAGGCAGATGTGCCAGCAGGCGCCCTGCGCCCTCCCTCTGCTGTTGCTCCTCCAGCAGCCAGAAGAGCCAGCTTGGGCCTCACATGCTCTTTGCCTCTGTGGCACCCACAAAGAATAGCTAACAGTGTGAAGGTACAGGAGAGGCTCAGCCACTGATGACAAGGAATTCTCAGTCCTTCCTGCAGCCAGCACCCCTGCGCTGTGGTCACAGAGCCCAGGGTCAGTGTGTCCTGAGCAGCCTGGCACCCTGGGATGGAGCGGGGGACACTGGCCCTGTGGAGGGGCTCGCCAGGCCACCCCAGACAAGGCCGTGAGTCCAGGACGGCAGGTCCTCAGCTGAGGAGCAGATGTGGTGGCACATGGGGCCTCCCTGCCCCTCTCCCTGGGCCTCCAACTATCCTGTCCCTGCACCCCCGGGACGCGGCAGGGCTGCTCCCTCCACCGGCCCTCCCTCCTCCTCTGTCCCCGCGTCCCTCCCTGTGTTTATTCCTGCTCGGGGAGCCAAGTGGGGCTGGCTTCTCCTTGGGTAGAAGGTGCGCAGAGCTGGTTAGCCATTGGTGAGTCCTTCTAACCTATCATTTTACTTTGATATGTTAGTTTTAAAGAAACGTGCCTAAGCCAGGCATCTCTGTGATGAGATATCTTAATTTCTCCTGTTGCTTAACAGCCACCTGAGACTCACATAATGTATACCCCAGGTAAGTAGAACCAGTTGTGTTTGGGGCTAAAACGAGAGCACTGGCTAACGTCAGCGACATCCAGAAGAAAGCTCTAGTTCCAGTGCCTGAGGATTGTATTTGTTTAACCAATCGACGTTCACCTTAAGTAAGGCCATCTTGACTGTTCATGTGGCATTTCACTCTTCCTCCCGGTGCCCAGGTGGCTGAACACCACGAAAGCATTTCCCTAGGCACGTTCACCTGTGAGCATGTTCACCTGTGAGCACGTTCACCTGTGATTACATTCACCTGTGAGCATGTTCACCTGTGATTACATTCACCTGTGGGCACATTCACCTGTGATTACGTTTGCCTGTGGGCACATTCACCTGTGATTACGTTCACTTGTGGGCATGTTCACCTGTGAGCACGTTCACCTGTGGGCACGTTCGCCTGTGAGCACATTTGCCTGTGGGCATGTTCACCTGAGAGCACGTTCACCTGTGAGCACATTCACCTGTGGGCACGTTCACCTGAGAGCACGTTCACCTGTGAGCATGTTCACCTGTGAGCATGTTCACCTGTGATTACATTCACTTGTGGGCATGTTCACCTGTGAGCACGTTCACCTGTGGGCACGTTCACCTGTGATTACGTTCACCTGTGGGCACGTTCACCTGTGATTACATTCACCTGTGGGCACGTTCACCTGTGAGCACGTTCACCTGTGATTACGTTCACCTGTGAGCGTGTTTGCTTGTGAGCACATTCACCTGTGAGCACGTTCACCTGTGAGCACGTTCACCTGTGATTACATTCACCTGTGGGCACATTCACCTGTGATTACGTTCACCTGTGGGCATGTTCACCTGTGAGCACGTTCACCTGTGGGCACGTTCACCTGTGAGCGCGTTCACCTGTGGGCACGTTCACCTATGGGCACGTTCACCTGTGAGCACGTTCACCTGTGATTACATTCACCTGTGGGCACGTTCACCTGTGAGCACGTTCACCTGTGAGCACGTTCACCTGTGAGCACATTCACCTGTGGGCACGTTCACCTGTGAGCACATTCACCTGTGGGCACGTTCACCTGTGAGCACATTCACCTGTGGGCACGTTCACCTGTGAGCACGTTCACCTGTGGGCACGTTCACCTGTGAGCACGTTCACCTGTGAGCACGTTCACCTGTGGGCACGTTCACCTGAGAGCACGTTCACCTGTGAGCATGTTCACCTGTGATTACATTCACCTGTGGGCATGTTCACCTGTGATTACATTCACTTGTGGGCATGTTCACCTGTGATTACATTCACCTGTGGGCACGTTCACCTGTGAGCACGTTCACCTGTGATTACGTTCACCTGTGAGCGTGTTTGCTTGTGAGCACATTCACCTGTGAGCACATTCACCTGTGAGCACATTCACCTGTGAGCACGTTCGCCTGTGAGCACATTCACCTGTGAGCACGTTCATCTGTGAGCACGTTCATCTGTGAGCCCGTTCGCCTGGGGTTGGAAAGGAGCACAGTCTTTGAGCTGCAGGACAGAAGCCTTCTCTCCCCGGTGTGGACCCAGCTTTGACTTGAGTCTTGTGCATATGGGATGCTTGATGCCACCTGGACACGGGTGTCTCCTCACTCAGGGTTCTCCCTGCAGTCCACCTGTTGCACCTATGGCACCAGAGGGTGAGCCAGTTCCTAAGTCAGGGTGTCAGCAGAGACGGCAGCAATGTGTCCAGAGCTTGATCCCACCCCAGGTGCACAAGCAGGGCCCTGCAGTGGGGATCACCCGCCTCCGCATGGCCACGGCCCAGCAAAGCCAAAGACCACCAGGACAACTGGCCCGGAGTGTCGTTCTTGTTGGCCCTGCCAGGAGAGGTGGAAGCGTGACCTTCCAGGTGCAGTGTGACTGACCGGGTGGGAGGCGACCGCCAGACTCCGTTAGAGGAACACCCCGTGAGCCGCGGTGGGACCGTGGGAGGTGGCAGTGGGCTCTACCTGGCTCTGGGCTCTTGGCGGGGCTCAGTTCTTTTCCTCAGGCTTTGGGGACTTGCTCCGTGGGCTTCGTGGTGGGGAGAGGCTCGGGAAGGGCCCTTCCTCCCTCCCTACCTGCTCCCTCCTCTCCTGTCCCTCTCCCTTCCTGTTCCCCAACTCACAGAGGGGCCGGCGGCCTTGGGAGATGAGGCCAGAATGGACAGTGGCCTTGGACAGATGAGCCCGCTCCCCTGTGCTGTCAGGTGGACAGGTGAAGAGAAATCAGCAGGCCTGGCCAGCGGGCTGAGTCACCATGACCACCTGCCTTGTCCAAGGACTGCGGGGGCTGTCTGAGCCTGGGCCAGGCATTCTCAGGCCAGCAGTCATCCCTGCGTCGATGCCCTTCCTGAGTAGGTTCAGGCCACGGGTGCTGTCTTCTCGGCAAAGGCAGCGCCCTTTCCGGGGACACGCCCGTCTCCCAGTCAGGGTGGTCCATCTGTTCAGAGAGGGGAGTCGTGCATCCAGAATGCTTGGGACCTCCGGGGGCTGATACTTTGGAGAGGCAGAGGGGGCCTGTCCACTGACACAGTGGGGATGTGCCACCCTTGATGGGCATGCCCACCCCACAAATCCACTGGGACAGGCTGCCATATGCTGGCCAGCACCCCTCACCTGGCGTTCTGGGACCCCAGGTGGCTCCATGGACAGTCTCTGTGGAGGGAGCGTTGACTCTTAGTTTATAGTTTCAGAATCATGGGGCTGTGTGCCTGGCTTAGAAGACGCTGGGCCTCCCGCCGGGACCTGGGGCCGGGAGTAGGGGTGACCATTCCCTCCCTCCTTTGCCACGTGGCCCAGCATTGCTCATGCATCTGCGTGGGAAGCTCCAGCCTGCATGGCTGCCCCCTGCTCACCAGGCTACGGGGTGTGTGTGGGGTGACGGGGCCACGAGGTAGACGCGCACTTCACAGTCCTGTGTTGGTCCAGAGAAGCTAAGTCAAGGTTGCCCAATTCTGACAAAACTGTACTCCAGTCACCTGCATTGAGTCCAGCTGCCCTTGTAGAGACTGGGGACTGCGCCACAGAGACACCAACAGGGCCGCCTGCGGGACTGGGGCAACATAGCACTGGTCAGAATTGAGAGGCACCCGCAATCCCACAGAGCTAAATGCACACAGTCACACACACGGTCCCCCAATGCACACAATCTCACACACACAGCTGTGCACACAGTCACACGCACGGTCCCCAAGTGCACACAATCTCACACACACACCTGTGCACACGGTCACACACACGGTCCCCCAATGCACACAATCTCACACGCACAGCTGTGCACACAGTCACACGCACGGTCCCCCAATGCACACAATCTCACACGCACAGCTGTGCACACAGTCACACGCACGGTCCCCCAATGCACACAATCTCACACGCACACCTGTGCACACAGTCACACGCACGGTCCCCAAGTGCACACAATCTCACACGCACAGCTGTGCACACAGTCACACGCACGGTCCCCCAATGCACACAATCTCACACGCACAGCTGTGCACACAGTCACACGCACGGTCCCCAAGTGCACACAATCTCACACGCACAGCTGTGCACACAGTCACACGCACGGTCCCCCAATGCACACAATCTCACACGCACACCTGTGCACACAGTCACACGCATGGTCCCCAAGTGCACACAATCTCACACGCACAGCTGTGCACACAGTCACACGCACGGTCCCCCAATGCACACAATCTCACACACACAGCTGTGCACACAGTCACACACACGGTCCCCAAGTGCACACAATCTCACACGCACGGTCCCCCAATGCACACAATCTCACACGCACAGCTGTGCACACAGTCACACGCACGGTCCCCCAATGCACACAATCTCACACGCACAGCTGTGCACACAGTCACACGCACGGTCCCCAAGTGCCCATAATGTCACATGCACAGCTGTGCACACAGTCACACACACGGTTTCACACGTGAACACACAATCTCACACACACAGCTGTGTGCACACAGCCACATGCCGTTGCAGGCTTGCAATTGCACACAGGCAGTCTCACGCTCGCACAATCCCACCAAGTCCGAACCAGGGCTGTCCTTACACAAACAGGGCCTGCCTCCACTTGCGAGGTGCTCACATGGCTGGAGCCTGGACCACTGGGGAGGATGAATTTTCCTGCCCAACTTCCCATTTCAGGTGTGGCGTGGGCTGGGCCGAAGGAGGTGCTGCCAAGTAGGGTCCCCTCCTCCCTTGAGATGCACATCTGGGTCCTTCCGACAGCCCCTCAGTGAGCTCCTAGCCCTCAGGGCCACCACAAGTTCTCGCCTGGGCTGCCTCTACTTGTCCAGTCCTCAGGGCCACCCCATCGTCCCCACACTCCAGGTGTCTATTCAGACAGGGGTGAGAGGTGGGCTGGGCCAGGAGCAGCCTTTCCGGATGTGTAGACAGACAGATTCCACTTGCACAGCCTGATGCCTGGGCCTGGAAGGTCTTCCTTAGAGATGCATTCAAGTCCAGGGAGGGCACCCCACGACCAGCCAGCTCCAGGTGCTGCAGCTTCTGGGCCAACGTCACTTCCAGAATGTTCCAGAGCGCTGCTGGTGTGCGTGTGGCCTGCTGGAAGTGACAGCGCAGGGAGCCCACAGGAGGGCGAGGCCTGGTCGCTGTAACTGTCGCCCATGGGCCTGGTGTGAGCTACTGGGTGTCTGAACAGAAGTGCTGGCCCGTGGCTGCCTCGCTGACTCTGGGCTCACCCAGACACAGGATGGCGAGGCAGTCACACCCTGGTGGCCCTGTCCTGCAGCTGCAGGCTGGCCAGAAGGACTTGGAAACCGAGGACACGCATTGCAAAGGAGCTGTGGGATCAGGGGCACGGCCAGCGTGGCGAGCAGCAGCCTCTCTGTCTTCCAGGGCAGGTCCCCCAGCTTGCTCTCCAATGCTGGCAACTGCATTTCCATGAGTGGTCGGCTCACATGGCAGAGCCTCTCTCCCCTCCTGCCCCAGCAAGTGGCTCCAACCTCTATGGCTCCAGGCCTGGTCTTTGCTGCCCCAGCTCCCACCTGTCTTTAAGTCTCGGGCAGCCCGGCCCTGTGCTCCCCAACTTGGGATCGAGGGCTGATGTCCAAAAGCCCCAGGCTCCACGGGCAGGGACAACACCAACCCTGCTGTGGGGCCAAATCTAACTGCCGGCTGCTTCTTTAAAACCTCTCTCCTTTTGGCCATTTCAGGGGAGGGTCCTTCTCCTGTCTTCGGACAGCTGCAAGGCCGCTGGTTGAGTAACGGTCCCATCAGCGACCCAGCCAGCATGAGCCCTCAGGGGGTGCCACCCACAGTGGCTCAAGAAGGGACAGCAGACCCTGTCCTTGTCTGCTTTGGGCCTCTGACCTAGACGGACAGATGTTGACGTCAGGAGCTCGAAGCCAGCCACTTCCCAAGGTCAGAAATTTCAGCAACCCTCAGGCCCAGACTCTCCATGTCCAAGGTGGGGTCTGGGTTGGGGGATGGGCCAAGGGACGGGCCCACCCTGCAATAGCGGGGGTCTGTGTCCACAATGGGGGCCTCCTTTCAGAGAGGAATTGGCTGCCCCGGGTGGAATCCCGCCAGCCATGGCTGTTTCTCGCGAATTTATTTCCCTTGGCGTAAACTCAGGAAAACTGGCGCTGCCTCCCTCAAAGACATGCTTCTGTGCTCGCGTCTGTAAAACAGCGCTGCAGGTGACCATGGGCTGGGCCCGCACCGCTGCGTTTGCCTTCTGCAAGAAGGGGCAAATCCCTTTCTCAGACGTGAACGCTCCGACTGACGGAGGGCGCCGGTGCCACCTGGGACGACGCCCTGCTTTCCTTCAGGGAGGGGCAGGGTGGCTGCCCAGAGGATACAGGCGGCCGCGGGGCCGAGGCAGGCGGGTGAGGCCCGCCCTCGGCTCCACTTCTGACCCGTCCGCCAGCACCCGGGGGTCAGTTGGAGAGCTGATGATGACGGTAAGAGGGTGCCACGTCAGCACCTATGGACCCCTGCCTGGTGCGCACTCTGCGCAAAGCTGGCGGCAGGGTGAGAGCAATCCGGAACCTTCTGCATCGGGGAGAGTGGGAGGCACGCGGGCAGCGTCCCTGGCCCAGCCGCCAGCTCTGGCAGGGCTGTTGTGTTTTCTGCTGAAACTCAGCTCCTCTTGTGTTTCCTTCGGGGGAACAGCCGGCGAACGTTCCAGCGGGTTCTCATTTGGGCAACCCTTGGGAGGAAAGGGAAGTAGAGCCCGCTTCCTAAGCTGGAGGCACATGGAGAAAGCGTACGTGCCCTGTCCTGATTAAGACGCCCCCTGCAGCAGGAGGGGTGATGTGTGGTCACGGGTCGTGCGCTCCTTTCTCCTGAAGCCCACCCAACGTTAGGCCTTGTGGACAGTCCAGTTTCCCCCGTCGGCAGATGAGCGGCTCAGTGTTACTTAGTGTAAGAAATAAGCACGACGACTGGGCCTTGAACTCGGCCAGCAGATGGCGAGCTGTGGGGTCACAGGCAGAGGCCTCGGTCTGGAGGTGCCTGTGTAACTCGCAGGCGGCGCTTCGTCTCCTCTCCCCGAGAAGCTGGAGTCGAGGCCTTGTTTGCTCGCCACAAACCCTCAAGTCATTGAGACACTTGGGGAGCGGGGCGTTCCCCAGCACATGGGGGTCCTGGGAATCCTCGCACTCCCGACGGGGCCCGGCAGGAAGAGGCGCACACTTGTCTGAACGTGTGTAGCTTGACAACTCTGTTCCCTCGGCTCAGTCTGGACACCTCAGCCAAACAGTGGGATGACAGCCTCCCGGGTTATGGGGACATTTCAGAAGTGCTTCTTAAACGCATGGAGGACGGCCGCAGTGGGCATGATGCCAGGCGCCCGACGGATTGCACCAGTGTCTCCCAGCCTCGCTGTCATGTTGACCTTCAGTGCATCTGTTTGTTCCCCACATAAGCCCCGTTCCAGGTTTCCTCCTTTTAGCTGTGTTTTGCTAACGAGCGACAGAAGTGGGGCGACCTCACCAGCGTCACGTCGCTAGCAGTGGTGGCTCTGGGGCCATGCGATGTGTAGCACACGGAACAGAGTTTAAGACACAGAACGCCCCGTAATTCAACCCCAGAAAACTCTGACTCTCAATGTCCTTGTTTGCTTCTCGTCCTGAGTCGATTGGGAGCTTCAAGCCACAGAAGAGCAGCCGTCCTTTCTCGTCCCCTCCCCGGAGGACCTGTCTGCTGGGCGCCTGGAGGCAGAGGGCTTGCAGCCCACTCGGCTCACGTCCTGTGAGACCACGGCTCTTCCTTCTGCTCCACGTTCCGCACCTGGTCTTCTCTTGTTTTCTTTTTTCCTCCCATGCTGAGACCAGATTTCCTCGGAAAGTCACATGTCTGTCTTTATCCTTCTGTTGCTGGTGAGTCGTTGGGACCACACTTTGGGCTATTTCGCATCGATTCCCTGAACTTGCCCCCGTCTGTGTCTCCCTCCCTGGTCCCCTCCCCTCACCCCGGGTCCCCTCAGACAGGGGCTCTGTGTCCTGGGAAACTCCACTTCACCCTCCTGTCCAGTTTACCGTGTGGCTCCTGTGAAGCCCGAGGCTCAAGTGAACTCAGAAACTCAGCCCCGTCATTCTCAGTGGCCGTGGCTGCCAGTGGATCCTGCTCTGCGCAGGTCCCTTCCCTTGAGCACCTGGACTTTGCTCCTTGCTTTTCTGCTTTTAAATCTGAGGACAGTGTTTACGGGTGGGGATGTTTCACCATCCATCGCCTCTGGCCCTCCACACACACTGTCACCACAGTCTCATTTCTCTTTGTGTACGTGCGTTGTCACTGGTCCCTCCGGGCCCCTTGGGAGCCGAGGCCGACCGTCTGTCCCCTGCCTGTGAGACTCCTCTGCCCTCGTCCTCGGCGTCCCCTCTCTCATGCACCTGCGCCTGCTCAGAGTCCCCCCGGCCTGCTGGGGGCTCCAGGGTGACCTCTGCCCACTTGTGTCCTGAATGTCGACCACCGTGGATCTTATTGCCCACATTTCCAGCACATTCTCTTGATGACACCCCCCTTGCACCTGTGCCCCCGTCCTCGCCTCCGGGGTTGTTTGATGACCTCTCCTCGTTATGCATTTCATCTGTTACCATGGCAGATGTGCTCTCTGCTCTGTCAGCAGCTGCTCTGGGGCATGGCACACGGCCGAGGCCCACAGCCTGTACCCGCCTCTGGATGCCGCGCACGTGGAGGAGCTGTGGCGCCCCCGTGCACCTGCTGCTGCTGCCTTGAGGCCGAGGCCACAGCCTGAAGGGCCTTCCTCTTAGTCCCCATCGGTCAGGTTTATCCGCATATGTAGGACTTTCTTTGCTCTCCTCCCTTCCCGGCTGCGGATGTGTCATCCAGGTTCCCTCTGCCAAGTCCGAGCGCGTGTTTCTCTACGAGGCTGTGAGACTGGAGGGCAGGTGCCGGCAGATGTCCCCACGGCAAAACCGGCTTCCACCTGTGGGCTGCAGCTTCCACACGGCTCTGGGCATCCTCTCCGTCCTCGTCAACTGACAATGCCTTTGAGAAGGCGCTCCCCACATCACTGGCGTTTTTGCTGCTCTGCCAGGGTGCCCGGCCAGCTGTCTGGCTGCTCCCACCTGATTTCTCTGAGGACGTTTGTCTGTGCTTTTTAAGGTCATGGTCTGGCTGTCCCACCACCTCTGCCTCGTCAAGGCCACGCCCCTTGGTTTTGGCTCCCGCTAGCACAGTGGGGCTGGGGTGAGGATGAGGCCGACGCCAGGCTTCTGTGCAGTTTCGGCTCCTGAGAAGCCGTGTCCGATGTGCGTGGCAGACCTGTCCCTACCTCCCACAGCACAGGTGCAGTGTGGGGACCAGGGACAGAAATCGGCCGGCCCACTGGTTTCCCAGACTCCACCCGGGAGGCAATGATGGGCCAGTCTCCCTTCAGGTCCCTGAACCAACGTGGGGTCCTTGGATTTGGCTCGAGGTGGGGCAGGTGCAGGACCCCAACTCAGTTTGACTCCTCTGTGTCTCTCCAGCTTTCTTCCCTCCCTCCATTCTGGCAAACTTTAGTCTGGTGGGTGTGAGAGAGTTGGGGGTGGAGGATAGATAACATATTAAACACATTACAGCAGAGGAAATGTGGCTTTTGAGATGAAATAACCCATCTGAGGCTGCCGGCCAGAAAGAGCCTGTGCTGGGCGGGGTTCTGGGGAGCCGCCCGTGGCACGAATGATGCTGCCCCGTCAGGGTCTCTCTGGACCGTCTGGGCTCATCCCTGAAAGATGAGCCCTTTTTCTGCTTTTTGTCTTGTTAACCCCCGCTGAATCTGAGTACCTGGGGTGTGGACGGTGGCCCTGGGGAGTGTGACCAAGACAGCAGCTGGTTCTCAGGCACCACCGTAGCACGCCTTCTGTCCAGGGCCTGGATGCCGGCCAATCCCCGTGACTCAGCTAGAAGCCAGGGAGCAGCCCAGGTCACGGACACTCGGGAGGGTGACACATGCAGCCAGGAGTGGACACATATCGCCACCCCTACCAGGAGCCGTGGGAGGCATCCCCACTCCTCAGACAAGAGTCTGGGCTCTGGGCCACGTCAGCGGCTCAGTGTGGACCTGTCGCAATGGGAGTATGGCACCGGAACCCAGTGTTTCTCAGATGGAGAGCTCAGTACTTCAGCTTTAGGCAGTGTGATCCTCTCCCTGGTCGCTCCAGAGCATGGCCCCTGTGCCGTGGCCCATCTGTGCCATGGTCCATCTGTGCCGTGGTCCCTGTGCCATGGCCCATCTGTGCCGTGGTCCCTGTGCTGTGGCCTGTCTGTGCTGTGGCCCCTGTGCCGTGGCCCATCTGTGCTGCACCCCCCTGTGCAGTGGCCCATCTGTGCCGTGGTCCCTGTGCCGTGGCCCCTGTGCTGTGGCCCATCTGTGCCGTGGTCCCTGTGCCGTGGCCCCTGTGCTGTGGCCCATCTGTGCCGTGGTCCCTGTGCCGTGGCCCCTGTGCTGTGGCCCATCTGTGCCGTGGTCCCTGTGCCGTGGCCCATCTGTGCCATGGTCCCTGTGCCGTGGCCCCTGTGCTGTGGCCCATCTGTGCCATGGTCCCTGTGCTGTGGCCCCTGTGCTGTGGCCCATCTGTGCCGTGGTCCCTGTGCCGTGGCCCATCTGTGCCATGGTCCCTGTGCCGTGGCCCCTGTGCTGTGGCCCATCTGTGCCATGGCCCCTGTGCTGTGGTCCCTGTGCCGTGGCCCCTGTGCTGTGGCCCCTGTGCCGTGGTCCCTGTGCCGTGGTCCCTGTGCCATGGCCTGTCTGTGCTATGGCTGTGACGCGCCCAGGCCCTGTAGGGCTCTGCAGCGCATGCCTCTACAGCTGGCTGCCCCTCAGGGAGGATGAACTCCTTCTGTGGCTTGGGATTTGTGATGGGAAGCAGTGGTGGGGAGGGAGGGCTGGAGAGGAATGTGGTGGACCCAGTTCTAGGAGAAGGTTCAGCAGTCAGCTTCCTAGAGAGGCTACTGTCTGAGGTCTCGCGGGAGCTCTGCAATCTCTTCATCACATTGATGGGGGAACAGAAGGCGGTTTGAGGTTCCTGGAGCCCACGGCCCCGTGCCCTGCTTGACCCACAGGCTGGAGAGCTTCTGTGGCTCAGCCACCGAGACCCCACACCCCACGTTCCATATCACTGAGCCCACCTGTGAAGTGAAAGGGGCAGACGCTCTCTCCCCAAGGACATTGCTGCAGAAAAGCTGCCCTGAGCTTCACGGGGTCTTCAGACGGGTTCCCAGTAGCCACTGACTCGACTGGGCTGGGTCTGGGCGCGCTGGGCTGAAGGAGCAAGCCCAGGACTCAGCACCAGGAACAACTGTGGGTGGCCCGGGCGGGGACCTGCAGTGACTGTGACCTGCTGCCCCAGGGAGCAGGGGCCCCATCCCACGGCCGCGCAAGGACCAAGACAGCGGCTCCAGCCAGCACTCCCATGTGAGGGTTTCCAGGAGTGGCTCATGCTGACACTCTCCAGTGGTGACATAAAGCAGGATCATATGTGACCATGTTGTGGCCTCCTTTGAATTAGAATTTTCCTTTTGTAACAACGCTGGTCAAAGCAGGGGTTGGACCCCACTCCTGTGCTCCTAGTGGTTCGGGGCCTGCTGACCTGCGTCCATAGACCACCAGGGAACTGTCCGGGCTGGGCCACGTCCCCTCGGGCTGACAGCACGGTGGCACCTTGTTCTGGGCTGAGCCAGGTCCCTCCGCCTCCTTCCCTCCCCTGAGCCCCGGCCAGTGACTCTGGCTCTGGGGTCAGGAGGATGCTGGGGGCAGCCCACCTCCCACCCCCGCACTGACCTCAGAGCCCTCCCCAGGAGCAGGCGGTTCAGCAGGAGTGGGGACCGATGGACGGACAGGGGACACAGAGGACAGACATTCTTGGAAAAGACCGCGTGTCTGGCCGAGCAGGGTGGGGTACAAAGATGGTGGAGGAGGCCGATCCATCCTCCGTTTTCGCGTCCTTCCCGCTCCGCGGTGCCTTGTTCTTGTCTTCCGACTTCTGGAGTTCTTCTTCTTCCCCGGTGACAGCATTTAATAAATCTCTTGGTGCCACTCCTGCCGTGTCCCACAGTGCAGGGTTCCAAGTGTCCCACTGCCGTGCGGCTCCTTCTTTAATCCATGAGTTATTCAGAAGCACATTTCAAGATTTCCGAAAGTATTTCAAATAGCTATTTTTGCTGTTTATTTTCCCTCCTTTCCTCCTCTTTTCTTGCTCTCCCTCAAGTATCTAGGAATGCATAGACTTTTTAAAATTCGATATTTTATAAACCGTTGTCCTTACTGTTTTTTCTATTGCCCAAATGTCTCAGTGTAGCCGGTGGGAGCCATACAGAAATGTGACATTTGTCTCTTTACCACATTTCAGGGATCTTTAATGCTCTCTTAAAAAAAAGGACTTCTGGCAGATGCCCCAGCCTCACATTATCATGGCTCCCCTTCTGCTGCCTGTGCCCCGTCCCCCATTCTCCCTCCGGCTCTGAGGCTGCTGGCCTGACGGAGAGCGGAGTGAGCTGGAGGGCGCTGGAGTGGAAGGCGGCAGTGGTGTCCGTGGACAGAGTATCCTTCTTTTCAAGTTTTACCAGGAATTGACAATGCGAACACATCGCTGAGCCCCTCCCAGGGCCTGTGAATGGAGAGATGGTCTTTTAGGGTTTTCATAAATGCTTTGCCATATAAAAACAGCTTTCGATGGTCCCCTGCCAGGACTGCCATGTGAACTGAGGTCATCGAGAAATGCGCTCCCGGCTGGGGTTTGGGGCTCAGACTTGGGGTCCAGCTGGGGCGGCCTGGCGGGGCAGACACTCTCTGGCTGGGCTGAAGCTGAGACGGAAGGATCCACGATTCCAGTGCAGACCATGGGGTGTTGACTGCAAAGGGGTCTGACTGGTCCCTGGTCAGCCTCCAAAAGTCGGGGGCATCCACCCTCCCCTCAGCTTGACACACAGGTGATGTTGGTGGTAAGGTCATGACCTCGTAGGTTTAGTCCACCGCCAGGAGGCTTCTGAGAGATGAGAGGCCAGAACATGGTCCGAGGTGGAGATGGGACTGTTGGCGGCTGAGGCTGGAGCTCACCTGGGGATGTGGCCCACAGCCTGGCGAAGGGCTCCCTCCTGGTCTGCGGAGCTCCGGCATCCTGGGCTCCAGCTCCAGCCTCGGGAAGGAGTGGCAGCGGGTCCAGCTGTCCCAGCTGTGGGCCGAGCCTGTGTCTCTGTGTCTGCGAGTGCGACAGGTATGGAACCTGGCCCACAGGGAGCATGGGGTGGATGCCCCACCGCTGCTGCTTGGTGACACCCCACCCTCACTTGGCCACGTCGTGTCTCCTGCCTGACTGCAGGTTGGAAAGTGCGGGATGGGAGGACCCGCGCCGACTGCCCCCAGGCCACGAGAGAACGCTGGCCTCGAGGCTGCAGTAGGGCACAGACGCTTCATTAGGCCAGTATAGCCCGTCCCCACGCCAGAAACACACGCGGCCACGCTGGGGCCGTCAGCGTGCTGTGTGGCTGCGTCTGGCCGCCTCCATAACGAGTCGCAACATGAAATACAGCAGATGGACGAGAAGCTTTACATCCAGCTTGGCCTCGCTTACTCTCCCTTTGCAGTTGCCCCGAGGGCGGCCCGCGCGGGGGGTCGGAGGGTGGCTTCAGCCAGGGGTAGCCAGGGCTGGCAGGGGCGTCCTGCCTGGTTAGCGCCAGTTCTTGTTCGGGTGACGTGCTGCCTGGAGACGGCAAACACAAGTGGACACAGAGCAGATCGGGAGCACAGCCCGGCGGGCTCCATGCCATGCGCCGCAGACGTGCTTCCCAGAGGGCCTGCCCGCCCCCCACCTTTGGAGATCTGGGCACTGTGAGGACCCCGGGCTACGTCTCAGACTTGCTTTAATGAAAGCAGGCTCCCACGTCCAACCTTACAGTTTTAAACCTCGTCCTCCAAGAAGGCCACGGGCTGACCTGCGAAGGCACGGCCCTCACCCTGGGTGCTCAGCTTCCCACTAGGTTCTTGGCATCAACACGGGGTGCCTCGGGCTCCCCGCGTGCACAGGGGTTGGGTGCGGGCCGTGCCTCTCTCACCTCAGGCGGGCTGGCTGCCTCCGAGGCTCTCTGTCTTTGGGGCCACCCAGGGCAGGCGGCCGGCCCACAAGTTGTTTCCACCCTCGCAGATTCAAAGACGCCCGTGACCTCACTCCTCAGGGCAACGTCAGTGCAGGCCAGTGTGGGACACACCAGGGGCGGCTGGGTTTTGATGACCGCAGCCCAGCAGGGGGATGGAGGGGCCAGGTGAAGTGGGCTGCGGATGCGAGCGAAGAGCCAGAATCGGGGGCCGAGGCATGAGTTCCAGCCTCGATATTCGTCACTTGGTGAGCTCTGGCGACTTGCGTGACTCCCTGGGCAGAGCCACCCCTGTGAAGTCCAAGCGTCGCGCTCACGGACTCTGAACCCACTGCCCGAGTGCCAGCCCTGACCCAGCCGCTCAGCTTCCCGTGGACTGGAACGTCCCCACACCCTGGCCCGGCACTGCACCCATCCCGCAGACGTGGGCACGGGGGCTGGAGAGCTGCACCGTGTGCCTGTGGTCACACAGCCGGGACAGCATAGGCCTGGCCCTGAAATCCCAGCTCTCTGAGTTCCATGACCTTGAATGCCCTCTCTGTCACACCCCCTGCCTCATGGGGAGCCCCAGGGCCTCCCTAGATTTATAGTCTATGACCCTAAGGTCACCATAGTCCAACACAGTCTTCCCAAAAGTAGCAGGTTAGCCCCAGGGGACCCTATCCAAACTCCATAGGAGCCACCGAGGATCGGGGCACGGATGGACCACTTAGTTCAAACACTTTGTTCTGCTGGTGACAATGGAGGCCCAGAGAGGGTGAATGAATTCCTGGGGCCACACAGCCAAGGAATGGCAGAGAGGGCTTTTCCAGGCATACAGATATGTGTGAAAAACACCTGGTCCTCAAAATCTGAGGTTTGAAACCAGGGCCAGTTCCCAGGCAAGGACACAGACCTGCAGGTCACTTCCGTCTGTGTGAATCTTCAGAAGGCTGTGTGGGCACTGACAATGGCGCCCTCGTGTGACCACACTGCAGAAATGGGGTGACCCCCGCCTGGAATTTGGTCTAGATTACCAGGCTGACCGCACCGCACACACACCAAGAGGATGCAAAAGGTTTATTACTCATACGATGAGGCTTTCTGGGGAGAGAGTAGAGCGGCTCCCAAGTGGGTCTGGAAGTGGCTCGTGCGAGCTCGGAGAGGCTGTTTCGGTGGTTGAGGCGGGGCTGGGGGGCACACACAGATGCAGACACACACACAAATGGACACACAGACACTCACAGACGCACACACGGACACACACACGGATGCATACACTGACACACACAGACACACAGACACACATGCACACACAGACACACAGATACACAGACACACAAAGACACACGCAGATACGCAGACACACACATAGACACACACAGATGCACACACAGACACAGTCACACGCAGACACACAGACACACCCGCTCTGACGCTGCGGTCTCATCAATCGTGTTTTAAACACATATCCGGGGAACGCCTGATGGGACCTGGGAGTGCTACATGGGCACGAGGCTGCCTTGCCTGGGAGCACACGCCCCGGGGGAGTGGGGAAGGCTCTCCTCGGAGCACAAGGTATCTCAGTAGCCTCCAGACGTGGCCATGGAAACCTGTCTGTCTGGAGCCAGCCCTGGCGGCCCGGTGGTTAAAGTTCGGTGCTCTCACCGCTTCGGGGACCCGGGCTCAGTTTCCAGTCACAGAGCCACACCACCCATCTGTTGGCTGCCATGCTGTGGTGGTGGCTCACGTGGAAGAACCAGAAGGGCTCACAGCTAGGACATACAAGCATGCACTGGTGCTTTGTGGAGGCAAAAAAAAGAGGGAGAAACCCATCTGTCTGGAGCCAAATGTGACCTACAAGAGGTTCTGACCCCCTTCGTCTGATGAAGGC